>NC_091284.1:441294386-441617659 GCF_032444005.1 Ranitomeya imitator
TGCTAATCTCTTATTTTTGTGAAGTGCAACTGTGCCATCTAACAGATAATCTGAATCAGGAACTTAGCCAGATCTCAGATTTTAAATTTACAAGATAATGCCAGACATTACAACTTATGAAGAGGACAAAATGAAACCAATCAATGTAGGTTCTCAATTTATCATGTTTAAATATATAATTGTAGATAATACTAGATGGTGGCCCAATTCTAATGCATTGGGTATTCTAGAATATGTATGTATGTACGTCGAGCTTAGCACAGCCACACAGTATATAGCACAGCCACGTAGTATATAACACAGCCACGTAGTATATAACACAGACAGCCACGTAGTATATAGCGCAGCCACATAGTGTATAGCAGCCACATAGTATATAGCAGCCACATAGTATATAGCACAGCCCACGTAACACAGACAGCCATGTAGTATATAGCACAGCCACGTAGTATATAGCAGCCACATAGTATATATTATAGGCCACGTAATATATAGCACAGCCCACATAAAATATAGCACAGCCCACGCAGTATATAACACAGTCCACGCAGTATATAACACAGCCCACGTAGTATATAACACAGCCCATGTACTATATAACACAGCCCACGCAGTATATAACACAGCCCACGCAGTATATAACACAGCCCACGTAGTATATAACACAGCCCATGTACTATATAACACAGCCCACGCAGTATATAACACAGCCCACGTAGTATATAACACAGCCCATGCAGTATATAACACAGCCCACATAGTATATAACACAGCCCACACAGTATATAACACAGCCCACATAGTATATAACACAGCCCACACAGTACATAACACTGCCCACATAGTATATAGCAGCCAGGCAGTATATAACACAGCCCACGCAGTATATAACATTGCCCACATAGTATATAGAAGCCAGGCAGTATATAACACAGCTCACGTACTATATAACACAGCCCACGCAGTATATAACACAGTCCATGCAGTATATAACACAGCCCACGTAGTATATAACACAGCCCATGTACTATATAACACAGCCCACACAGTATATAACACAGCCCACGTAGTATATAACACAGCCCACACAGTACATAACACTGCCCACGTAGTATATAGCAGCCAGGCAGTATATAACACAGCCCACGTACTATACAACCCAGCCCACGAGTATATAACATTGCCCACATATTATATAGCAGCCAGGCAGTATATAACACAGCTCACGTACTATATAACACAGGCCACGCAGTATATAACACAGCCCACGCAGTATATAACACAGCCCACGTAGTATATAACACAGCCCACGTACTATATAACCCAGCCCATGCAGTATATAACACAGCCCACGCAGTATATAACACAGCCCACGCAGTATATAACATAGCCCACATAGTATATAACACAGCCCACGCAGTATATAACACAGCCCACGTAGTATATAACACAGCCCACACAGTACATAGCACTGCCCACATAGTATATAGCAGCCAGGCAGTATATAACACAGCCCACGTACTATATAACACAGCCCACGCAGTATATAACACAGCCCACATAGTATATAACACAGCCCACGCAGTATATAACACAGCCCACGCAGTATATAACACAGCCCACGTAGTATATAACACAGTCCACATACTATATAACACAGCCCATGCAGTATATAACACAGCCCACGCAGTATATAACACAGCCCATGCAGTATATAACACAGCCCACGTAGTATATAGCAGCCAGGCAGTATATAACACAGCCCACGTACTATATAACACAGCCCACGTACTATATAACATAGCCCACGCAGTATATAACACAGCCCGTGTACTATATAACACAGCCCACGCAGTATATAACACAGCCCACGTAGTATATAACACAGCCCACATACTATATAACACAGCCCATGCAGTATATAACACAGCCCATGCAGTATATAACACTGCCCACATAGTATATAGCAACCAGGCAGTATATAACACAGCCCACATAGTATACAACACAGCCCACGCAGTATATAACGCAGCCCACTTAGTACATAACACAGCCCACGTTGTATATAGCAGTGTGGGCACCATATCCCTGTTAAAAAAATAATTATAAGAAAAAATAGTTATATACTCACCCTCCGGCGTCTACCGATGCAGCCGCCAGCTTCAATTCCCAGTGATACATTGCGAAATTACCCAGATGACTTAGTGGTCTCGCGAGACCGCTAAGTCATCTGGATAATTTCGCAATGCATCACTGGGAACGGAAGCTGGCAGCAGCATCGCACGCATTGGTGGACGGCGGAAGGTGAGTATAGCACATTTTTTTATTTTTTTAATTATTTTTAACATTATATCTTTTTACTATTGATGCTGCATAGGCAGCATCAATACACTCCTTGAAAGAAGTTATGTCGCTTATCTATGTAATGTAAATAAAAGCTTATAACCTGACGTTAAATTCATCCATTGGTTGTATAAATTATTCTTTTGAAAGCTGAAACCCTCCGAAATGTTGCTTAGGTTAAGAAAATAAATTGGCATCAATGCAGAAATATTGGTCAGTTAATGGACACAGAATGGTCAGATTTTGGCAAGACAAAAGTTTTGTCGCCCACAAAAAGTAAAGTGATATTCAAACAAATAATTAATTTAAAATACAAATATATGTTGCATAACATTGATGAATGATGAATGAAGTTGGAGTGCTATTAGAATCATATTTAATATTTTGTGTGATTTCCAGGTGCTTGAAGGACTGTGTCCATGCGGTTCAACAATGATTCACACAATTTATTAATGAAGTCATCAGGAATAGCAAAGAATGCAGTCTTACATGCCTCCCAGTCCCAGAGTTCATCTAGATTCTTTGGTTTTGTCTTCCAAGCTTCCTTTTTCATTCTACCCCAAACATGCTCAATGATGTTCATGTCTGGTGATTGGGGCCAGTCCTTATGCACCTTGATCCTTTTTGCCTGGAGGAACTTTGTTGTAGAGATGGATGTAGGAGATGGAGCACCATCCTGCTGCAGAATTTGACCCCTTTTATGATTTGGAATATAAAAGGTAGCTAATACTTCTTGATATTTTAGGCTATTGATATTGCCTTCCACCTTGCAAATGTTTTGTACACCCCCATACTGAATGTATCCCCAGACCATGATCTTTCAGCCACCAAATTTAAGTTTTCTGGGTGTATTTTGGATCCATATGGCTCCAACAGGTCTCTTGCAGTATTTGCGGCAGCTGTGGTGTAATCCTACTGAAGATTCATCAGAGAAATCCACCTTCTGCCACTTTTCCAGCATCCATCTGTTTAACAGGCTGTGGGACTTTGCAAATTCAACACTGTTTTTTATTTACCTTTTGTTTAGTGCTGGCTTCTGGGCACTGATTCGACCATGGAGGCCATTGCGAGACAGAATCCTACAAACTGTTCTAGTTGACACAGAGACTTGAGGTGACCAGGCCTGTTGGAGCTCTGCTGCAGTGGAAGAGGGGTTTGCTTTGGATTTTCAAACCAACAAACGTTCCTCCTGAGCAGTTATCTTGCGGGGTCTGCCAGACCTGGGTTTGTCAAACACATCTCCAAGTCTCTTCAAATCTTTTTTAAATTCTTTGTACTTGAAATTGAGACACATTAAAGGTTCCAGCCACCTCTGCAGTGGATCTGGTCTTCAGCCTCTTGATAATCCAGGATTTGGTCACAGGGTGGATTTTTGGCATGTTGTCAGAGATCAAGTTGCAGTTCAAGTGAAGGTCTGGGGTGCTGGGTTTCTTTTTATACACACACTAATTAACCTATCATTTACTGATCACAGGTGAGGATGCAAACTAGGATTGGGTGCATTATATGACCAGGCGACAAAACTTTTGTCTTGCCAAAATCTGACCACTCTGATCAATATTTCTGCATTGATGCCAATTTATTTTCTTAACTTAAATCACATTTTGGAGGGTTTCAGCTTTCAAAAGAATAATTTATACAACCAATGGATGAATTTAACAACAGGTTGTAAGCTTTTATTTACATAGCATGGATAAGCGACATAACTTCTGTCAGGGAGTGTAGTAAAAAGTTGGTCCAGGATGGTACAACACACTGGCACTGACTGGAGTAGGGAGGGAGCACTGACTTGAGGAGAGGAGAGAGGGGCCAATTTGCGGCCGGACTGTGCCCGTCGCTGATTGGTCACGGCCGGCCGCGGCCAATCAGCAACGCAGGATTTCCGTGACAGACAAACAGATGGAAGTTACCCTTAGACGATTATATAGATAGATAATGTATTCATCTATATCTCTGTGGCTAGTGTGCAATTTGTCTAATTTGATTTCCTTTTTTAATTTGTACATCTAATGTATTTGTATTCTATTTTTGCCTGCATTGCACACTAAGTCTCTATGGACTTTGTGGATATGACAGAGTAAACAAACCTAAACAATATTTATAGTCTATCTGTCAACTATTCTGCAATATCCATAGTTTTTGAAGACTGACATTTCTTGTCCTTGAGTTGCACATAGCTAGTTTAGAGAACCTTTTGTATTTCTTAACAAGAATCAATTTGTCTGTGCATTTGCGTTGTGTACCTTTATATTGTTTGAAAACTGAATGTTCTATTCAAAAGTACTTCTTGCATTACCTACGCATATTGTGTTTGCAAATGTAGAATTATTTAACTACCAAAGGAAGCAATTTGATTCACACCAACGGATTATTGCCCTAATGTTAAGTATTTGTTTACAGCAATAGTTAATGGTTCTAAATGGGTTATGTAGTTTGATTGAGTCTACTTGAAAACACCATTCCTAATAACCTTGTAAAATAATTATTTTCTAAGTAAAATGTGCAGCACATACATGAGACACACATGTTTATTTTCCTTTAGCACTATTGGGCCTAAAAATTGAGGACACTGTCATGGTTCCTAATCATAGTGTGTCTTAGATGATTTGAGTGACAGCTCAGTCATCCATTCAAGTGCAGGGGCGTGCTGAGCTGTCAGTATTTTGATAGACAGCTCAGTTGTCCAATCTAGTGCACGGGTGTGCTCAGCTGTCCAATTTTAGACTGGGAGGTCCTGAGCTTCGTACAGGTGTTCCATGTTCTAAGTGATTACTCAGCTACTTAGCTAAGCTGTCAGAAAAGTTCTGGATTATTACCAAACACCTACTGTTCGGGCATGGACCCCGAACATGGACTTCACCAGGAAGTCTGTGTTGCTGTTCGGGTTAGGTTTCCCGAACACTGGGTTTTTCTTGCGCTGTCATCTGTTGTGAATTCTGTTATCGAACTCCCTCCTGTGGTCATGAATGGTACTTGGCAAGTTCTGTCCATGGACTCCCTCTGGTGGCTGTGAGTGGAGCTGCTGCTTCTGAGGTTCCTTCCACAGGTGACGTAGTTTGTTCTTTGGCTGGCTGCTCTATTTAACTCCACTCAGATCATTACTCCATGCCAGCTGTCAATGTTCTTGTACTGGTTCAGTTCGCTCTTGGATCTTTCTGGTGACCTGTCTACTTCAGCAGAAGCTAAGTCCCTGCTAGTTTATTATTTGTTCATTGTTTCCTTGTCCAGCTTGCTATCATGATTTTGCCTTGCTAGCTGGAAGCTCTGGGATGCAGAGTGGCACCTCCGCACCGTGAGTCGGTGCGGAGGTCTTTTTGCACACTCTGCGTGGTCTTTTTGTAGTTTTTTTTGTGCTGACCGCAAAGATACCTTTCCTATCCTCTGTCTGTTTAGTAAGTCTGGCCTCCCTTTGCTGAATCCTGTTTCATTTCTGCGTTTGTGACTTTCATCTTAACTCACAGTCAATATATGTGGGGTGCTGCCTTTTCCTTTGGGGAATTTCTCTGAGGCAAGGTAGGCTTTATTTTCTATCTTTAGGGCTAGTTAGCTCTTAGGCTGTGAAGAGGCGTCTAGGCAGAGTCAGGTACGCTCTACGGCTATTTCTAGTTGTTGTGATAGGATTAGGGGTTGCGGTCAGCAGAGCTCCCACTTCCCAGAGCTTGTCCTGTGTGAGTTTAACTATCAGGTCGTTCCGGGTGCTCCTAACCACCAGGTCCATAACAGTACAGCTGGCCCAAAGTATTAATGCATCTCAATAGAGGGATAAGAGAAGTTCTGAGACCATTTTTTTTTCTCTGCAGTGTGTTTTGTCTTTCTTTTCCCCTTAACCTCTGGGTGGTTCAGGACACAGGTGTAGATATGGACATTCAAGGTCTGTCCTCTTGTGTGGATCATCTCACTGCAAGGGTACAAAACATTCAAGATTTTGTGGTTCAGAATCCGATGTTAGAGCCTAGAATTCCAATTCCTGATTTGTTTTCTGGGGATAGATCTAAGTTCCTGAATTTCAAAAATAATTGTAAACTGTTTCTAGCTTTGAAACCCTGGTCCTCTGGTGACCCCGTTCAACAAGTGAAAATCATTATTTCTTTGTTGTGTGGTGACCCTCAAGACTGGGCATTTTCCCTTGCGCCAGGAGATCCTGCATTGCGTGATGTAGATGCGTTTTTTCTGGCGCTTGGATTGCTTTATGATGAACCAAATTCAGTGGATCAGGCAGAGAAAATCTTGCTGGCTTTGTGTCAGGGTCAGGATGAAGCGGAGGTGTACTGTCAGAAGTTTAGAAAGTGGTCTGTGCTTACTCAGTGGAATGAGTGTGCCCTGGCGGCAATTTTCAGAAAGGGTCTTTCTGAAGCCCTTAAGGATGTCATGGTGGGATTTCCCACGCCTGCTGGTCTGAATGAGTCTATGTCCTTGGCCATTCAGATCGATCGGCGCTTGCGTGAGCGCAAAGCTGTGCACCATTTGGCAGTATTCTCTGAGCATAGGCCTGAGCCTATGCAATGTGATAGGACTTTGACCAGAGCTGAACGGCAAGAACACAGACGTCAGAATGGGCTGTGTTTTTACTGTGGTGATTCCACTCATGCTATCTCCGATTGTCCTAAGCGCACTAAGCGGTTCGCTAGGTCTGCCACCATTGGTACGGTACAGTCTAAATTTCTTTTGTCCGTCACTCTGATTTGCTCTCTGTCGTCCTATTCTGTTATGGCATTTGTGGATTCAGGCGCTGCCCTGAATTTGATGGACTTGGAGTTTGCCAGGCGCTGTGGTTTTTTCTTGGAGCCCTTGCAGTATCCTATTCCATTGAAAGGAATTGATGCTACGCCTTTGGCCAAGAATAAGCCTCAGTACTGGACTCAATTGACCATGTGCATGGCTCCTGCACATCAGGAGGATATTGGCTTTTTGGTGTTGCATAATCTGCATGATGTGGTCATTTTGGGGTTGCCATGGCTACAGGTCCATAATCCAGTATTGGATTGGAAATCTATGTCTGTGTCCGGCTGGGGTTGTCAGGTGGTACATGGTGATGTTCCATTGCTGTCAATTTCTCCTTCCACTCCTTCTGAAGTCCCTGAGTTTTTGTCAGATTACCGGGATGTATTTGAAGAGCCCAAATCCGGTGCCCTACCTCCTCATAGGGATTGCGATTGTGCTATTAATTTGATTCCTGGTAGTAAGTTGCCTAAGGGCCGACTGTTTAATTTATCTGTGCCAGAGCACGCCGCTATGCGGAGTTATATAAAGCAATCCTTGGAGAAAGGTCATATTCGCCCGTCGTCATCACCGTTGGGAGCAGGGTTCTTTTTTGTGGCCAAGAAGGATGGTTCTTTGAGACCTTGTATTGATTACCGCCTTCTTAATAAGATCACAGTCAAATTTCAGTACCCTTTGCCGCTGCTGTCTGATTTGTTTGCTCGGATTAAGGGGGCTAGTTGGTTCACCAAGATAGATCTTCGAGGGGCGTATAATCTTGTGCGAATAAAACAGGGCGATGAATGGAAAACAGCATTTAATACGCCCAAGGGCCATTTTGAGTACCTGGTTATGCCATCCGGGCTTTCTAATGCTCCATCTGTGTTTCAGTCCTTTATGCATGACATCTTCCGAAAGTACCTGGATAGATTCATGATTGTATATTTGGATGATATTTTGGTCTTTTCGGATGATTGGGAGTCTCATGTGAAGCAGGTCAGAATGGTGTTCCAGGTCCTTCGTGCAAATTCCTTGTTTGTGAAGGGGTCAAAATGTCTCTTTGGAGTTCAGAAGGTTTCATTTTTGGGTTTCATTTTTTCCCCTTCTACTATCGAGATGGACCCTGTTAAAGTTCAGGCCATTTATGATTGGACTCAGCCGACATCTGTGAAGAGCCTGCAGAAGTTCCTGGGCTTTGCTAATTTTTACCGTCGCTTCATCGCTAATTTTTCTAGTGTTGCTAAACCGTTGACTGATTTGACCAAGAAAGGTGCTGATGTGGTCAATTGGTCCTCTGCGGCTGTAGAGACTTTTCAGGAGTTGAAGCGTTGTTTTTCTTCTGCCCCTGTGTTGTGCCAGCCAGATGTTTCGCTCCCGTTTCAGGTCGAGGTTGATGCTTCTGAGATTGGAGCAGGGGCTGTTTTGTCGCAGAGAAGTTCTGATGGCTCGGTGATGAAACCATGTGCCTTCTTTTCTAGAAAATTCTCGCCTGCTGAGCGCAATTATGATGTTAGCAATCGAGAGTTGTTGGCCATGAAGTGGGCATTCGAGGAGTGGCGACATTGGCTTGAAGGAGCTAAACATCGCATGGTGGTCTTGACGGATCACAAGAATTTGACTTATCTCGAGTCTGCCAAACGGTTGAATCCTAGACAGGCTTGATGGTCGCTGTTTTTCTCCCGTTTTGATTTTGTGGTTTCGTACCTTCCGGGATCTAAGAATGTGAAGGCTGATGCCCTGTCAAGGAGTTTTGTGCCTGACTCTCCGGGTGTTCCTGAGCCGGCGGGTATTCTCAAAGAGGGGGTAATTTTGTCTGCCATCTCCCCTGATTTGCGGCGCATGCTGCAGAAGTTTCAGGCTGATAGACCTGACCGTTGTCCAGCGGAGAAACTGATTGTCCCTGATAGATGGACTAGTAGAGTTATCTCTGAGGTTCATTGTTTGGTGTTGGCGGGTGATCCTGGATTCTTTGGTACCAGAGATTTGGTGGCTAGATCCTTTTGGTGGCCTTCTTTGTCACGGGGTGTGCGTTCTTTTGTGCTGTCCTGTGGGATTTGTGCTCGGGCTAAGCCCTGCTGTTCTCGTGCCAGTGGGTTGCTTTTGCCCTTGCCGGTCCCGAAGAGGCCCTGGACGCATATTTCCATGGATTTTATTTCAGATCTCCCTGTCTCTCAAAGGATGTCGGTCATTTGGGTGGTTTGTGATCGCTTCTCTAAGATGGTCCATTTGGTACCCTTGTCTAAATTGCCTTCCTCCTCTGATTTGGTGCCATTGTTCTTCCAGCATGTGGTTCGTTTGCATGGCATTCCGGAGAACATCGTCTCCGACAGAGGTCCCCAGTTTGTTTCGAGGTTTTGGCGGTCCTTTTGTGCTAAGATGGGCATTGATTTGTCTTTTTCTTTGGCTTTCCATCCTCAGACAAATGGCCAAACCGAACGAACTAATCAGACTTTGGAAACATATCTGAGATGCTTTGTTTCTGCTGATCAGGATGATTGGGTGTCCTTCTTGCCTTTGGCTGAGTTCGCCCTTAATAATCGGGCCAGCTCGGCTACTTTGGTTTCTCCTTTTTTCTGTAATTCTGGTTTTCATCCTCGTTTCTCTTCAGGGCAGGTTGAGCCTTCGGACTGTCCTGGTGTGGATACTGTGGTGGACAGGTTGCAGCAGATTTGGACTCATGTGGTGGACAATTTGACATTGTCCCAGGAGAAGGCTCAACGTTTCGCTAACCGCCGGCGCTGTGTTGGTCCCCGACTTCGTGTTGGGGATTTGGTTTGGTTGTCGTCTCGTTATGTTCCTATGAAGGTTTCCTCTCCTAAGTTTAAGCCTCGTTTCATTGGTCCGTATAAGATTTCTGAAGTTCTCAATCCTGTGTCGTTTCGTTTGGCCCTTCCAGCTTCTTTTGCCATCCATAATGTGTTCCATAGGTCGTTATTGCGGAGATACGTGGCGCCTATGGTTCCCTCCGTTGATCCTCCTGCCCCGGTGAGTAGTGTATAATTCATAGGTTTCGTCAAACTCAATCTGACAGGTGCCCCGCCCCCTATCAAAGTGTATCAAAGTGTGTAACCCCTCCCCTCCCCTTGTTTGACGGCTGGTATCCAGCTGTCCCTCCTTGTTTGATTTCCCCTTTTGATATCGTTTATATAACACATGTTTATAATTATAGCCTAGTCGTGTATTTATTTTACACGTGGTTTATAACACCTTTCTCATTTGTTTTATATTAGATTTTATACGTAGCCCCGAGTTTGATTCTGTAAGCTTTTGTTTTATTCACAGTGTATCCATATAGTGAATAGGGCTGATGTTTCTGTATGCAATCCTACATCCTGTTATGTGAAAAGTATTCTCAAACACTAACTAAATGGTGAACATTACCTAAATTAGGTTAACTGTGGGTCAGAGGTTTATAGCACCTAGGTCAAGCAATTGTTGTTGTATTTGCGTACCCCATAAATGTTTATTCTCACAAACAGAAAAGTTATTGTGTCCTGAAGATGGCATCTGAGGTTATTTGTTTTTTGTATTAGCTTTCTCAGAAAACAGCTGTGTTATCTGAGGGTCAGATATTTTTGTACAAACTCATGCTGTTTGGTGATCTTTGTGAAGCAGAACTTTGTTTTATAACACATTTGTACTTGTATTGTACCTGGATTGATATTTGCTTTCTCTTTTTTGTGTCCTGAAGATGGCATCTGCAAAGTTATTTGTTATCTACTGAGGCCATTGCAAGTTGTGTTTATTCACATTGTAGCAGGTTTTATCCTTGTGGCTGCCTTATATACACAGAAGAGATATGCACCAATGTCACAACACAAGTTATAATATGACCCAATGTTACAACACAAGTAAGAAGCGGCGTGTTTTATACGAATAAAAACCAAAGACACGATATTGTAAAAAAAAAAAAAATTTAAAAGATTTATTTCTCACAATAAAACAGCATCTCAAAGACATTTCATTACTATAAAAATTCATACAGAATATAAAAAGTAAAAACATTAAAATAGTACAATGAACATTCATCATTACACTTCTTACAAAATAATTAATATAGAGTTACAAGGCGAGTACAGCATTTTAGCCAGTACATTCTTTACATCGTGAGCCACATGGTTTGCAGCATCGGTAGAGACCTTTTTTAGGTAGCAGAGTTCCACGTGTGGAACCTAATGACGGGGAATGTAAAGATTGAATTGTACGGGGAACCGCCGCTAACTTCAGCGGTGTAGATACAGAGCGTGTCTCACTGTTGGTAATTTTTAATTCATCTAAAAGCTTCCTAGTAGCGGTGTTACCCACAACTGTAGACGGCATATTTAGTTCGGCCATAGCTTGCATAAATGAATCCCAACCCGGTGGTAAATTTCTACTGTTCAGAGCATGGCTCTGCGTTGTACTACGTACCAAATCCAGTAAGTTAGACCCTGGTATTACGGATCCTTTGAAAATAAATTCAGCATTATTATTCCATGCTGTGACATTTTTATTCTGCAGCAGACTGTTTAGTAAAAATTCAGCATTCTTTTTATATCTCTGGTTTATATGGCTGACAATTTCAGCGATCTCATGATTTTTATCAGAGTCGGTATGATTTTTATCAGAGTCGGTATTTGGCAATTGATATATATATATATATAATATGACCCAATGTTACAACACAAGCAAGTAAGAAGCGGTATGTTTTATACGAATAAAAAAACCAAAGACACGATATTGTAAAAATAGAAAAAGATTTATTTCTCACAATAAAACAACAGCTCAAATTTTAACATGAAATAGACATTTAGGACTTATATATGTTATTATCTTTATGCACGTTGCCTGTGCTGCCTATAATTTGACTCTATCCTTGTTTTGTTGAAAATAACTGGACATACATAAGAAACCGGGCAATATATCTTTATAGAAATAACACTTCTGCACTCTTTGGGCATTTCTATCAGTTTTATTCATGCATTTATAACACACCATGTTTGATATTGGTAATTTGATTCTGGGAACACATTTTAAGTTACATCTGCACATGTATTACTGTTTTTTTAGGCCATATAAATAGAAAATTATGTAGAAACCCAAAGTTTTGATAAGTGTATGAAAATACACCAATATTAACTATTTGTGCTATTTTAGGCGTAAATTTGTCCTATATGTATAGCAGTCAGGAGTTGGGGCGATGAAATATGTGTTACAAGCGTAGTGAATTGCAGATATATTCTACAGTGTATGTCATTTTGAGAAATGTGTGGCATAACCAATGTATACAGTAACAGGCGGAATGACTGAGTGTAATATTGCACTCAATACTGTGCAAAGGGTCTGAATACTTATGACCGTGTGATATTTCAGTTTTCTTTTTAATAAATTCGCAAAAAATCTACATTTCTGTTTTGTTCAGGCATGATGGCGTGCAGAGTGTACATTAATATATATATATATCTCAGAATGCAACTGAATAGTATTGCTAATTAGGCCATATAAATAGAAAATTATGTAGAAACCCAAAGTTTTGATAAGTGTATGAAAATACACCAATATTAACTATTTGTGCTATTTTAGGCGTAAATTTGTCCTATATGTATAGCAGTCAGGAGTTGGGGCGATGAAATATGTGTTACAAGTGTAGTGAATTGCAGATATATTCTACAGTGTATGTCATTTTGAGAAATGTGTGGCATAACTAATTACCTATTACGGCCACATTTCTATGCAGTGTATTTTAGAACCAGTGTTTCTGGCTGCAGACTGTAATGTGTAAGGTATTCTCATTTTTATATATTGTATTTTATAACACACCATGCCGTTTATATAATAATCACAGTTGTGTCTCTACAGGACAACGTGGCTTACAAAGACATTTCATTAATATAAGTGTGAAACTGACAGACAAGCACACCTGTGTCTCTACAGGACATGCTGGTCACTAGACAGCCAGAGTTTCTGTGGGGGAGATATACTAACAGAGGTTCTGTTGACCCAATAAACCGGTGTAGAACGTACACAGAGAGCAACTTACAATATTTACTAAGGTAGCGGAAATGGGTTTACTGCAGTTATCAGAGCATTGTATTTTATTTGACAGCCACAAGTCACACAGGTCATGATGATAGTGTATCTGCAGCATGTTATTTGGAAATAAAGAATCCTTTTTTGTATTCGCCCGCATTTTATATAAAA
This sequence comes from Ranitomeya imitator, assembly GCF_032444005.1. NCBI lineage: Eukaryota > Metazoa > Chordata > Amphibia > Anura > Dendrobatidae > Ranitomeya > Ranitomeya imitator. The sequence continues at coordinate 441,307,608 of NC_091284.1, forward strand.
TCTGCATAAAAAAAATCTTCTTGGCTACACCAAAACACGTAAGAAACAAATGTATAACTTTTAGATCTACCGCATCCACAGATATTATTCCAGCGTTCTTTAATTCTACATTATTTTAGCACATATTAATTTCACAACTTTTATATGATATTTATAACACTCATTTTATATGAGTTTTCTAACACATTCTCACGGGAATATTATATATATATATATTTTGTGTTTTGCGCAATTATTTGACACTGTAATTCGCATTTTATATAAAATATGCATAAAAAATCTTCACATTCTCACGGGAATATTATATATATATTTTGTGCTCTGCATCATTATTTGACACTGTAATTCGCATTTTATATAAAATCTGCATAAAAAATCATCTTGGCTGCACCAAAACACGTAAGAAACAAATGTATAACTTTTAGCGCTGTCGCATCCGCAGATATTATTCCAGCGTTCTTTAATTCTATATTATTTTATCACATATTAATTTCACAACTTTTATATGATATTTATAACACATTCTCATTTATAAGGGATTTATAACACAATATTGTAAAATCATTTATTGGTTCGCGGCCTTACTAATATCCTTTGAAAATAAATTCAGCATTATTATTCCATGCTGTAACATTTCTATTCTGCAGCCTCCTGTTTAGTAAAAATTCAGCATTCTTTTTATATCTTTGGTTTATATTATATTAGCTTTTTGATAATCCCGGGAGTGCCATCTATCTAGCCCTAGTATTTTTGTTATCTCAAAAGGGTGTGACACAGTCCCATATATTATTCCAGCATTCTTTAATTCTACATTATTTTAGCACAAATTAATTTCACAACTTTTATATGATATTTATAACACTCATTTTATATGAGTTTTCTAACACATTCTCACGGGGATATTATATATATATGTATATATACTGTATATATTTTGTGTTATGCACCATTATTTGACACTGTAATTCGCATTTTATATGCCGCTGCTTTTTCTTGTTTTTGTGTAAAATCTCTGGCAGACAGGCACAGCTGTATCTCTACAAGACATGCGGGACACACCAGAGACATTGGAAATTGGGGGTTATAATGTCGAATTCAGAAAATAACCATTTTATATTGAATGACTAATGATTTCTATAGGCCTACTTTACTATGAAATTATGCATAAAAAATCTTCTTGGTTAACCCAAAACCGTAAGAAACAAACGCATAACTTTTAGCTCGAACACATCAGCATATATTATTACAGTTTTTTGCTGAATTAAAAATTATACAGTTATTTCATATTTTTGGGGCTTCATGACAGGAGAAATTATTGATAGAAACCCAGAGTTTTGATACGTGTATGAAAATACACCAATATTAACTATTTGTGCTATTTTAGGCACAAATTTGGTCTATATGCATAACAGGCAGGAGTTGGGGCGAAGAAATATGTGTTACATGCGTAGTGAATTGCAAATATATTCTGAAGTGTATGGCATTTTGAGAAATGTGTAGCATAACCAATTACCTATCACGGTCACTAGATGGCAGAATATCATATTAATTATACATTGGGGTTTACTTTTGGAAGCTTATAAAGGCGGTGTGTATGTGCACAGGATGACTTATTTTGTTTTTATAGTCACTAATATCCATATTAAATGACTCTTTAGCTTTATGAGTAAGAGACAACATACAAATAGAATCCTTTTCCCTAGTAGTTTTATATTCTATGTCTGATATATTTCTACACAAAGCTACAAAACTATTTTGTAGTTTATAATGTATCACAGTAGTTTCATGTGAAGTTACATCTTAGGTTCTGTTCAGACTATTGTAATATCTATAGCTTAAAATAGAGCCAAATAGCTACTTTCAAACACGGACATACACCATTGATTTTCGTCACAAATGGATCCAATATATCTCGTGTCACGGTTTATTTTTACCGCGTTGCGGTTTAAAGTTATAAGCATTTAAATAATAATTTTCTCATTAGATATGTGACTCGCGATATTTATTTGCTTAGGTTAGATCATTTTCAGTTTAACAATACATTTTATCACAAAAATGACCTTATCTGGGGCCCTAGAAACAACATAGCAGCATTAGTAAGCCCCTTTCTTTTTACATTATCAAGAATCCTTGGGTTAAGATAACGTAAGTTTATATGCATAAAGCATTTAATATAGTGCACCAAACATGATATGGTTTTTGATTTCTATGAACTGTCGCGGTCTAAAATGTAATCGCACTATACACTATGTGTGTTGTGTGTGATGCATGTGTTGTATGTGTTCTGTGTGTTGTGTGTGTGTGTGTATGTTTGTCGTGTGTGTTGTATGTGTTGTGTGTGTTTTGTATGTTATGTGTGTTTGTTGTGTGTGTGTGTGTTCTGTATGTTGTGTATGTATGTTTGTTGTATGTGTTGTGTGTGTGTGTGTTTTGTATGTTATGTGTGCTTGTGGTGTGTGGGTTCTGTGTTGTGTGTGTGTGTGTGTGTGTTCTGTATGTTGTGTATGTATGTTTGTTGTATGTGTTGTGTGTTTTCTGTATGTTATGTTGTGTTTTGTATGTTATGTGTGTTTGTTGTGTGTGTGTGTGTGTTCTGTATGTTGTGTATGTATGTTTGTTGTATGTGTTGTGTGTGTGTGTTTTGTATGTTATGTGTGTTTGTGGTGTGTGGGTTCTGTGTTGTGTGTGTGTGTGTGTTCTGTATGTTGTGTATGTATGTTTGTTGTATGTGTTGTGTGTTTTCTGTATGTTATGTGTGTTTGTTGTGTGTGTGTGTTTGCCTGCAGCCATCTCCTTTCTGTAATTCTCCTCTCTCTTTACAGCGCCATAAATCTATAATGGCCAATTCATTTACCCATATTTATATAGAAAAGGTAAAAATCACAACTGAGGAAGAAACCAGTAGTACATGAACAAAAGTAACACCCGGAAAATAAAATACTGTAAACAATAGTAAAACATTATATTCAATAATATTCATATTTTTAACCTTATATGATTTGTTCGCGACAGTTCATAGAAATCAAAAACCATATCATGTTTGGTGCACTATATTAAATGCTTTATGCATATAAACTTACGTTATCTTAACCCAAGGATTCTTGATAATGTAAAAAGAAAGGGGCTTACTAATGCTGCTATGTTGTTTCTAGGGCCCCAGATAAGGTCATTTTTGTGATAAAATGTATTGTTAAACTGAAAATGATCTAACCTAAGCAAATAAATATCGCGAGTCACATATCTAATGAGAAAATTATTATTTAAATGCTTATAACTTTAAACCGCAACGCGGTAAAAATAAACCGTGACACGAGATATATTGGATCCATTTGTGACGAAAATCAATGGTGTATGTCCGTGTTTGAAAGTAGCTATTTGGCTCTATTTTAAGCTATAGATATTACAATAGTCTGAACAGAACCTAAGATGTAACTTCACATGAAACTACTGTGATACATTATAAACTACAAAATAGTTTTGTAGCTTTGTGTAGAAATATATCAGACATAGAATATAAAACTACTAGGGAAAAGGATTCTATTTGTATGTTGTCTCTTACTCATAAAGCTAAAGAGTCATTTAATATGGATATTAGTGACTATAAAAACAAAATAAGTCATCCTGTGCACATACACACCGCCTTTATAAGCTTCCAAAAGTAAACCCCAATGTATAATTAATATGATATTCTGCCATCTAGTGACCGTGATAGGTAATTGGTTATGCTACACATTTCTCAAAATGCCATACACTTCAGAATATATTTGCAATTCACTACGCATGTAACACATATTTCTTCGCCCCAACTCCTGCCTGTTATGCATATAGACCAAATTTGTGCCTAAAATAGCACAAATAGTTAATATTGGTGTATTTTCATACACGTATCAAAACTCTGGGTTTCTATCAATAATTTCTCCTGTCATGAAGCCCCAAAAATATGAAATAACTGTATAATTTTTAATTCAGCAAAAAACTGTAATAATATATGCTGATGTGTTCGAGCTAAAAGTTATGCGTTTGTTTCTTACGGTTTTGGGTTAACCAAGAAGATTTTTTATGCATAATTTCATAGTAAAGTAGGCCTATAGAAATCATTAGTCATTCAATATAAAATGGTTATTTTCTGAATTCGACATTATAACCCCCAATTTCCAATGTCTCTGGTGTGTCCCGCATGTCTTGTAGAGATACAGCTGTGCCTGTCTGCCAGAGATTTTACACAAAAACAAGAAAAAGCAGCGGCATATAAAATGCGAATTACAGTGTCAAATAATGGTGCATAACACAAAATATATACAGTATATATACATATATATATAATATCCCCGTGAGAATGTGTTAGAAAACTCATATAAAATTAGTGTTATAAATATCATATAAAAGTTGTGAAATTAATTTGTGCTAAAATAATGTAGAATTAAAGAATGCTGGAATAATATATGGGACTGTGTCACACCCTTTTGAGATAACAAAAATACTAGGGCTAGATAGATGGCACTCCCGGGATTATCAAAAAGCTAATATAATATAAACCAAAGATATAAAAAGAATGCTGAATTTTTACTAAACAGGAGGCTGCAGAATAGAAATGTTACAGCATGGAATAATAATGCTGAATTTATTTTCAAAGGATATTAGTAAGGCCGCGAACCAATAAATGATTTTACAATATTGTGTTATAAATCCCTTATAAATGAGAATGTGTTATAAATATCATATAAAAGTTGTGAAATTAATATGTGATAAAATAATATAGAATTAAAGAACGCTGGAATAATATCTGCGGATGCGACAGCGCTAAAAGTTATACATTTGTTTCTTACGTGTTTTGGTGCAGCCAAGAAGATTTTTTATGCAGATTTTATATAAAATGCGAATTACAGTGTCAAATAATGATGCAGAGCACAAAATATATATATAATATTCCCGTGAGAATGTGAAGATTTTTTATGCATATTTTATATAAAATGCGAATTACAGTGTCAAATAATTGCGCAAAACACAAAATATATATATATAATATTCCCGTGAGAATGTGTTAGAAAACTCATATAAAATGAGTGTTATAAATATCATATAAAAGTTGTGAAATTAATATGTGCTAAAATAATGTAGAATTAAAGAACGCTGGAATAATATCTGTGGATGCGGTAGATCTAAAAGTTATACATTTGTTTCTTACGTGTTTTGGTGTAGCCAAGAAGATTTTTTTTATGCAGATTTTATATAAAATGCGGGCGAATACAAAAAAGGCTTCTTTATTTCCAAATAACATGCTGCAGATACACTATCATCATGACCTGTGTGACTTGTGGCTGTCAAATAAAATACAATGCTCTGATAACTGCAGTAAACCCATTTCCGCTACCTTAGTAAATATTGTAAGTTGCTCTCTGTGTACGTTCTACACCGGTTTATTGGGTCAACAGAACCTCTGTTAGTATATCTCCCCCACAGAAACTCTGGCTGTCTAGTGACCAGCATGTCCTGTAGAGACACAGGTGTGCTTGTCTGTCAGTTTCACACTTATATTAATGAAATGTCTTTGTAAGCCACGTTGTCCTGTAGAGACACAACTGTGATTATTATATAAACGGCATGGTGTGTTATAAAATACAATATATAAAAATGAGAATACCTTACACATTACAGTCTGCAGCCAGAAACACTGGTTCTAAAATACACTGCATAGAAATGTGGCCGTAATAGGTAATTAGTTATGCCACACATTTCTCAAAATGACATACACTGTAGAATATATCTGCAATTCACTACACTTGTAACACATATTTCATCGCCCCAACTCCTGACTGCTATACATATAGGACAAATTTACGCCTAAAATAGCACAAATAGTTAATATTGGTGTATTTTCATACACTTATCAAAACTTTGGGTTTCTACATAATTTTCTATTTATATGGCCTAATTAGCAATACTATTCAGTTGCATTCTGAGATATATATATATATTAATGTACACTCTGCACGCCATCATGCCTGAACAAAACAGAAATGTAGATTTTTTGCGAATTTATTAAAAAGAAAACTGAAATATCACACGGTCATAAGTATTCAGACCCTTTGCACAGTATTGAGTGCAATATTACACTCAGTCATTCCGCCTGTTACTGTATACATTGGTTATGCCACACATTTCTCAAAATGACATACACTGTAGAATATATCTGCAATTCACTACGCTTGTAACACATATTTCATCGCCCCAACTCCTGACTGCTATACATATAGGACAAATTTACGCCTAAAATAGCACAAATAGTTAATATTGGTGTATTTTCATACACTTATCAAAACTTTGGGTTTCTACATAATTTTCTATTTATATGGCCTAAAAAAACAGTAATACATGTGCAGATGTAACTTAAAATGTGTTCCCAGAATCAAATTACCAATATCAAACATGGTGTGTTATAAATGCATGAATAAAACTGATAGAAATGCCCAAAGAGTGCAGAAGTGTTATTTCTATAAAGATATATTGCCCGGTTTCTTATGTATGTCCAGTTATTTTCAACAAAACAAGGATAGAGTCAAATTATAGGCAGCACAGGCAACGTGCATAAAGATAATAACATATATAAGTCCTAAATGTCTATTTCATGTTAAAATTTGAGCTGTTGTTTTATTGTGAGAAATAAATCTTTTTCTATTTTTACAATATCGTGTCTTTGGTTTTTTTATTCGTATAAAACATACCGCTTCTTACTTGCTTGTGTTGTAACATTGGGTCATATTATATATATATATATATCAATTGCCAAATACCGACTCTGATAAAAATCATACCGACTCTGATAAAAATCATGAGATCGCTGAAATTGTCAGCCATATAAACCAGAGATATAAAAAGAATGCTGAATTTTTACTAAACAGTCTGCTGCAGAATAAAAATGTCACAGCATGGAATAATAATGCTGAATTTATTTTCAAAGGATCCGTAATACCAGGGTCTAACTTACTGGATTTGGTACGTAGTACAACGCAGAGCCATGCTCTGAACAGTAGAAATTTACCACCGGGTTGGGATTCATTTATGCAAGCTATGGCCGAACTAAATATGCCGTCTACAGTTGTGGGTAACACCGCTACTAGGAAGCTTTTAGATGAATTAAAAATTACCAACAGTGAGACACGCTCTGTATCTACACCGCTGAAGTTAGCGGCGGTTCCCCGTACAATTCAATCTTTACATTCCCCGTCATTAGGTACCACACATGGAACTCTGCTACCTAAAAAAGGTCTCTACCGATGCTGCAAACCATGTGGCTCACGATGTAAAGAATGTACTGGCTAAAATGCTGTACTCGCCTTGTAACTCTATATTAATTATTTTGTAAGAAGTGTAATGATGAATGTTCATTGTACTATTTTAATGTTTTTACTTTTTATATTCTGTATGAATTTTTATAGTAATGAAATGTCTTTGAGATGCTGTTTTATTGTGAGAAATAAATCTTTTAAATTTTTTTTTTTTTTACAATATCGTGTCTTTGGTTTTTATTCGTATAAAACACGCCGCTTCTTACTTGTGTTGTAACATTGGGTCATATTATAACTTGTGTTGTGACATTGGTGCATATCTCTTCTGTGTATATAAGGCAGCCACAAGGATAAAACCTGCTACAATGTGAATAAACACAACTTGCAATGGCCTCAGTAGATAACAAATAACTTTGCAGATGCCATCTTCAGGACACAAAAAAGAGAAAGCAAATATCAATCCAGGTACAATACAAGTACAAATGTGTTATAAAACAAAGTTCTGCTTCACAAAGATCACCAAACAGCATGAGTTTGTACAAAAATATCTGACCCTCAGATAACACAGCTGTTTTCTGAGAAAGCTAATACAAAAAACAAATAACCTCAGATGCCATCTTCAGGACACAATAACTTTTCTGTTTGTGAGAATAAACATTTATGGGGTACGCAAATACAACAACAATTGCTTGACCTAGGTGCTATAAACCTCTGACCCACAGTTAACCTAATTTAGGTAATATTCACCATTTAGTTAGTGTTTGAGAATACTTTTCACATAACAGGATGTAGGATTGCATACAGAAACATCAGCCCTATTCACTATATGGATACACTGTGAATAAAACAAAAGCTTACAGAATCAAACTCGGGGCTACGTATAAAATCTAATATAAAACAAATGAGAAAGGTGTTATAAACCACGTGTAAAATAAATACACGACTAGGCTATAATTATAAACATGTGTTATATAAACGATATCAAAAGGGGAAATCAAACAAGGAGGGACAGCTGGATACCAGCCGTCAAACAAGGGGAGGGGAGGGGTTACACACTTTGATACACTTTGATAGGGGGCGGGGCACCTGTCATACCAACAGTGAGACACGCTCTGTATCTACACCGCTGAAGTTAGCGGCGGTTCCCCGTACAATTCAATCTTTACATTCCCCGTCATTAGGTACCACACGTGGAACTCTGCTACCTAAAAAAGGTCTCTACCGATGCTGCAAACCATGTGGCTCACGATGTAAAGAATGTACTGGCTAAAATGCTGTACTCGCCTTGTAACTCTATATTAATTATTTTGTAAGAAGTGTAATGATGAATGTTCATTGTACTATTTTAATGTTTTTACTTTTTATATTCTGTATGAATTTTTATAGTAATGAAATGTCTTTGAGATGCTGTTTTATTGTGAGAAATAAATCTTTTAAATTTTTTTTTTTTTTACAATATCGTGTCTTTGGTTTTTATTCGTATAAAACACGCCGCTTCTTACTTGTGTTGTAACATTGGGTCATATTATAACTTGTGTTGTGACATTGGTGCATATCTCTTCTGTGTATATAAGGCAGCCACAAGGATAAAACCTGCTACAATGTGAATAAACACAACTTGCAATGGCCTCAGTAGATAACAAATAACTTTGCAGATGCCATCTTCAGGACACAAAAAAGAGAAAGCAAATATCAATCCAGGTACAATACAAGTACAAATGTGTTATAAAACAAAGTTCTGCTTCACAAAGATCACCAAACAGCATGAGTTTGTACAAAAATATCTGACCCTCAGATAACACAGCTGTTTTCTGAGAAAGCTAATACAAAAAACAAATAACCTCAGATGCCATCTTCAGGACACAATAACTTTTCTGTTTGTGAGAATAAACATTTATGGGGTACGCAAATACAACAACAATTGCTTGACCTAGGTGCTATAAACCTCTGACCCACAGTTAACCTAATTTAGGTAATATTCACCATTTAGTTAGTGTTTGAGAATACTTTTCACATAACAGGATGTAGGATTGCATACAGAAACATCAGCCCTATTCACTATATGGATACACTGTGAATAAAACAAAAGCTTACAGAATCAAACTCGGGGCTACGTATAAAATCTAATATAAAACAAATGAGAAAGGTGTTATAAACCACGTGTAAAATAAATACACGACTAGGCTATAATTATAAACATGTGTTATATAAACGATATCAAAAGGGGAAATCAAACAAGGAGGGACAGCTGGATACCAGCCGTCAAACAAGGGGAGGGGAGGGGTTACACACTTTGATACACTTTGATAGGGGGCGGGGCACCTGTCAGATTGAGTTTGACGAAACCTATGAATTATACACTACTCCGGTGTTTGTCGAGGGGGAGTTGGAGTATGTGGTGGAGAAGATTTTGGATTCTCGTATTTCGAGACGGAAACTCCAGTACCTGGTCAAGTGGAAGGGTTATGGTCAGGAAGATAATTCCTGGGTTTTTGCCTCTGATGTTCATGCTGCCGATCTAGTTTGTGCCTTTCATTTGGCTCGTCCTGATCGGCCTGGGGGCTCTAGTGAGGGTTCAGTGACCCCTCCTCAAGGGGGGGTACTGTTGTGAATTCTGTTATCGAACTCCCTCCTGTGGTCATGAATGGTACTTCGGCGAGTTCTGTCCATGGACTCCCTCTGGTGGCTGTGAGTGGAGCTGCTGCTTCTGAGGTTCCTTCCACAGGTGACGTAGTTTGTTCTTTGGCTGGCTGCTCTATTTAACTCCACTCAGATCGTTACTCCATGCCAGCTGTCAATGTTCTTGTACTGGTTCAGTTCGCTCTTGGATCTTTCTGGTGACCTGTCTACTTCAGCAGAAGCTAACTCCCTGCTAGTTTATTATTTGTTCATTGTTTCCTTGTCCAGCTTGCTATCATGATTTTGCCTTGCTAGCTGGAAGCTCTGGGATGCAGAGTGGCACCTCCGCACCGTGAGTCGGTGCGGAGGTCTTTTTGCACACTCTGCGTGGTCTTTTTGTAGATTTTTTTGTGCTGACCGCAAAGATACCTTTGTCTGTCTGTTTAGTAAGTCTGGCCTCCCTTTGCTGAATCCTGTTTCATTTCTGCGTTTGTGACTTTCATCTTAACTCACAGTCAATATATGTGGGGGGCTGCCTTTTCCTTTGGGGAATTTCTCTGAGGCAAGGTAGGCTTTATTTTCTATCTTTAGGGCTAGTTAGCTCTTAGGCTGTGAAAAGGCGTCTAGGCAGAGTCAGGTACGCTCCACGGCTATTTCTAGTTGTTGTGATAGGATTAGAGGTTGCGGTCAGCAGAGCTCCCACTTCCCAGAGCTTGTCCTGTGTGAGTTTATTTATCAGGTCGTTCCGGGTGCTCCTAACCACCAGGTCCATAACAGTCATCTGTATGTCGAGAAACACCTGTGGTTCTGATCGGCAGTAAGATCATTACCACCGTTCAGAGCCAGCAGCTGTGATCGGAGGTAAAAAGTTCACCTCCGATATCAGGCATCGGTTGATAAGTCTAGTACTTCCATCAGCCTATGCTTGCTGCTACTAATAAAGGTGAGAGGAAGCGGTGGCTGATGGGAGTATAAATAAATAATAATTTTAAAAAAATGGTGTGAGTTCCCCTGTATTTTTGATAACCAGCCAGGCAAAACTGACAGGTTGGTAATTAAAAAAATGGCATGGGGTCCCCCCAATGTTTGACAAACAGCCAAGCTAAAGCAGAAAGCTGGGGGCTGGTAAAGAGTCATGAATATTCCCCCCCCTGCCTAAAAATAGCAGCTCAGAGCCACCCTAAAAAAGGTTCTATTAGATGTGCCAATTCTGTAGATTTTCTTCGCGCTTTGCACTTTCCCTGTGGCAATGGCAAGTGGGGTTAATATTTGTGGGGTTGATGTCACCTTTGTCCGGTGACATCAAGCCCATGAGTTAGTAATGTAGAGGTGTCTATAAGATGCCTATCCATTACTAATCCTATATTATATTGTAAATAAACAAACAGCCAGAATAAAGTCTTTTATTTGAAATAAAAAACACACTTTTATTTTTTACGTCATTGTAATCACTGAGGCTGCGCTCGCAGTAGCTCATGTTCCAGTGGATTTCAGCCTGAACGGTCGCATCTTGGCACCATCCAGGTTGAAAACTATTTATCCAAGACATGGATTACAACATGGAACAGAACGTAGAAAACGTGAGGGACATTGTTGTTTTTTTATTTTTGTTTATTTTACAGGAGACATTTCCTACAATGCAATGGGTGTTGGGTGTTATAACTGTGTTTGTTATTTTTAATTAAAAATGGAAAAGTGTTTTGCTTTTATTTCAAATAAAGGACTTTATAATTGCTGTGTATTTATTTACAATATAAATATATATATATAGGAAGAGCAATGGATAGGCGTCTTATAGAAAACTCTGCATTACTGAGCCGTGGGCTTGATGTCACAGGACAATACAAAGGCGGCCCCAATTCCAGAAGTATGAACCTCATTTGCCACCACCACAGGGCAAGTGGGAAGAGCCGGGCAAAGTGCCAGAAATGGCGCATCTAATAGATGCGCCTGTTCTGAAGTTGTTCCAGACTGCTATTTTTAGGCTGCGAGGACCAATATCCATGGCACCTTACCTGCATGAGATTACCAGCCCTCAGCTGTATGCATTAGTTTGGCTGATTATCAAAAATAGGGGGGACCCAACACCAGTTTAAAATTATTTATTTAAATATTTAAAAAAAATGGCTAGTGATGAGCGAGCATACTCGATAATGCTCGGTACTCGCTCGAGCATCGCTGTGCTTGCGGTGCTTGGGGAGCGCCGAGCATTTACGGGATTATTCAGAGGGAGCATGGGTCCCCGCCCTGCATGTTTGGAGCTCTTTAGAGCAGCAATCAACATGCAGGGATTGTCTTCCATGCACTGTAATGCCGCAGCCATGTTGGTTGTGGCATTACAGTGATTGGCTGGCCGCACAGAATAATCAGGTCTATATCAGACCTGCCGCCGTCCTGCTCGGTAAAATCACCTCCGGAACCACCAGTATAGGGAGAGTTGCTGCAGCGACAGGGACAGAATAGGTGGGGTATACAGTTATTGTGGGTATACCATTATTGAATACACAAATCCAGCAAACCAACAGTCCTTCTAAGGACTAATTAAGGGGTATATAGATTGCAGTGCTAGGTAGGCAGGGAGTGTATGTGGTTATATAGATATCAGTCGCAAGCAGGTATTGTATGTGGCATAACTCATTGTATACATCAATAGGGTCCATTCCATTACTGTCTGCTGCTGCTGTTGCCTATTATATATATTGACAGTATTTACATAGCATCAGGTATCATTGGCAAGGAATAAAATGCCCAGTTATTATTAACACTATTTTGCTGTAAAAATAAAAATACAAGCCACATATTTTACAGTGTGGGATCTCCGTCACACAGCTCATCTTTCTGTGGGCTACAAATTGTGGCATTTGAGGCCTCCATTCAACTGTTTTTGCTGTGTGTTACTCCAATTATCATTACTATTTTGCTGTAAAAAAAAGTACAGGCCACATATTTTACAGTGTAGTATATGTATCTGTCACATGCCTCTTCTATCTGTGGGCTACAAATTCTGGCATGTTAGGCCTCCATTCAACTGTTTTTGCTGTGTGTTACACTAGTTCTTGACACTATTTTCTTGTGAAAAAAACACAGGTCACTTATTTTGCAGTGTAGTATCTCCATCACACACCTCTTCTATCTGTTCACTACAAATTGTGGCATTTGAGGCCTCCATTCAACTGTTTTTCTGGCATCTCAGCCTAGTTATGACATCAGTTTGGTGAAAAAAAATTGTTTGCTTCAGGCCAGATATTTTAAACTGTTGTTTTCCCGCACATGGATCACATACAAGTTTTCCATTTGTAGTAAATGTGGAATATATTGTAGTCCACTTAACCCTGGGCAAGGGATGGGAAGTGGGTGTGATTGTTATGGTGCATGCAGAGGCTGAGGCTGTGGGAAAGCTGAAATTGTGCCACAACAAACTCCCACATCTTCTCATCTGACCTTCCTGTCCGAATTACTAGGGGACCGCAGAACACCACTATTGAACACAGAGTAGTGTCAAAAGGTTGTTGGTTGGATAGCAGATAATGCTTCCAGTCACTTTGCCACCACCACCACCCTCTCTTCCACACGGTCAAGTCTGAGTAGCCATGAGTCTGGACTGCATATTCTTCACTCTGTTCTTCCCTCATCAGACCATGCCGAGTGCCCCGAGACAACTGATCCTACACTTGGACTGTCCGAAGAACTGTTCACTTTTCCATTTATAGATTTGGGCTTCTCACCCGGTCCACTTGAATTTGGGCAAGATGAGATTGCGTGAAGTGATGACCAGATATTTGAGCAGCCATATCAACATGAAGGCGACGGTGGGAACGTGTCACAAGAGGTGGATGATGATGAGACACAATTGCCAGAAAGTCAGGAGGAGGACCAAGGTGTGAAAGTGGAAGACAAGGTGGTAGATGATATCGTAACTGACCCAACCTGGGACGAGGACATGCAGAGCAAGGACAACAGCACACCGGGGGAGGGAGACGTAGCACCCCAACAGGCAAGAAGAAGCAGTGTGGTGGCCACAGACAGAAAGCGGGCAACCAGACCTCGTAACACCAACATGATGGAAGTTTTCAGTACAACTGTTAGGTCTTCCCGAGTTTTGGTTGTTTTTTAAAGACTCTGCTGATAACCCCAAACAGGCCATTTGTACCACCTGCGATGCCCACATCAGCAGGAGTAGCAAAACTACCAACCTGACCACCACCAGCATAATCAGGTACATAGCAGCAAAGCACCCGACTTTGTAGGCCAAACCCCAGGGTCCAGCAACACTGTCTGCAGGTGACACCACTAATTCTTCCGCTGTTGGGCATGGAAGCGAATCCCCTGTCCATGGTGCCTGCAAAGATGCCTCCTGCCCTGCACCTGTCATTGCACACACTCAAATAGCACCATCATCAAGCACATCCATGTCCTTTTCCCAGCACAGCATTCATTTGAACATACCCCAGTCCTTGGTATGCAAGCGTAAATACGCAGCCAATGCCCCACAGGCTACAGTACTAAATTCACACATTTCTCGTCTGGTTGCCTTTTAGGATCGTGGAGACGGAAGCTTTCTGCAACCTGATGGCAGCATCCGGCCAAGGTACTCAGTCCCTAGACGCCACTAATTCTCCTGATGTGCCATCCCGGCATTGCACAAGTACTTGTCCCACAACATTAGCCGTGCCCTCAACAATGCTGTTACTGGGAAAGTCCACCTAACCATGGACACGTGGACAAGTGCTTGTGGGCAGGGACGGTACATTTCGCTGATGGCACACTGGGCTAACATAGTGGAAGCTGGGACCCAGTCGGACTTTGGGATGGAACACATTCTCCTGATGCCAAGGAATGCAGGCCCTAAATCAATCAGGGCTGCTCCCACAGTCTACAGCTCCTGCACTTCCTCCTTCTCCTCCTCCTCTTCAGCCTCCATCTCTGAAATGACCACATCAGTCACAAGCTGGAAGCCTTGCAGCACTGCCTCAGCCAAGCAGCAACAGGCTGTGATGAAGATAATATGCTTAGGTGACAAACCACACAATGCTGAAGAGTTGTGAACAGCTCTAAAAGGGCAGGCAGATCTATGGCTGACACCTCTGAAACTATAGCCAGGCATGGTCATGTGTGACAATAGTCAGAAACTAGTGGTGGCTGTGAGGTGAGGTGAGCTCACCCACGTACCATGCCTGGCCCATGTGCTTAATCTAGTAGTTTAATGGTTTCTCAAAAGTAACTACCCGGAGCTGCTGGATCTCCTTGTGAAAGTATGCCACCTGTGTGCCCATTTTAAAAAGTCAGCTACAGCTTCCACCACCCTTACCGTGCTTCAGCAGCATTTGCAGCTTCCGGCTCACCAACTGGTTTGTGATGTCCCCACACATTGGAACTCTACCCTGCATATCTTGGAAAGGATTTGTGAGCAGAAGAGGGCAGTTGTTGACTACCTGCATCAACAAGGCCATCAATATTCAGTTCAGACTCCACACATAAGACCTCAATAGTGGACATGGATGTCAGGCATATGTACCATCCTACAAAACTTTGAGTAGTCCACCAAGATGGTGAGCTGCGATAATGCCATAATTAGTGTCACTTTCCCGCTTCTCTGTATTCTGAAAAGCTCTGTGCTCACAATGAAAGAGGATGCATTGCAGGTGGAGCACAATGAGATGGAACAAGGAACCATACAGGGTGATTACACATAGCCCAGCCTCATGTCATTCCAATGTGAATTGGTTGACAAAGAGGAAGAGGAGGAGGAGGAAGAACAGGGCTACTTTCAAGCGCTATTGATGGTACTACAAGCACAACTGTAATACTGTCTGTTCAGCGTGGATGGCCTGAGAACAGGGAGGAGGAGGAAGTGGAGGAGAGCATGGTCTGTCGTCCTCTTGGGGAGGACACGGAATTCTTGCCTGTTAGCAGTCTGGCACATGGCTAATGGATTGCTGACTTTATGTTGGGCTGCCTTTCCTGTGACCCTCATATTCTCCAAATTTTAGGTGACAGTCATTACTGGTTGGTGACACTTCTAGACCCACGCTACAACAAGAACTTTCAATCTCTTCTTGCAGAGGTGGACAGGTGTACTAAAATGGTGCAGTACCAAAAGGCCATTGTTGCAGAATTATTAAAAAAATTCCCATCTGAAAACACTTGCGGCCGACGTCACAGGTTGTTGAACAACCAATCAGTACAGGCGAGAGAGACAAAACTCCAGTCCAGCAGAGGTAAGGGAACACTGGCAAAGTTCTGGGAAAGTTTTCTCAGACCCTCCCATCGCACTGGCCCAGAGGCGTGGTGTATTCTCACAAGGAGTGCAAAGGTTTGGAAAATACTGAAGGAGTACCTTGCTGACCATACCAATGTCCTCCATGATTCCTCTGTGCCTTTTAATTATTGGGTATCCAAGCTGGACACGTGACATGAACTTGCTCTCTATGCCTAGGAGGTCTTGACCTGCCATGCCTCTAGTGTTTTGTGAGAGCTGGTTTTTAGTGCCGCTGGTGGAATTATAACTGATAAGCACATCCGCCTGTTACCTGAAAATGCTTGCAGGCTGACTCTTATAAAAATGAACAAGGGCTGGATTGGGCCAGACATCTCTACACCACCAAATGATAACAGCGAAACGTAACTTCAAATCCAGTGTCATTTTTGGGTGGTCTATTCCCATGCACCTTCTCAAACCCACACATGGGTATGCGCTTCCTGGTTTTGCCTGTTTGCTGTTATCCTCCTCCTTCTCCTCATCCTTATCAGCCACCACCACTAGATCACCATGGTGATCATGGTCCTTTATACAACAGCCACTTTCTTGTGTTAAAGGTTATTTATGATGCCCGTACAAAAAATGTTTACACAGTATATTGAGGTATACCCCCCAGGGAGAAATGTTTGTCAGCCCATACACTTAGTGTATGGGCATTACAAGTATAGGAGACCCACTCCTTTAAACTGGGAAAACAGTTTGTTTAGGCCATCCTCCATGTCTCTTCCGACACCACCACTAGATCACCAGGGTGAACGTGTTCCATGATGCAACATCCAAGTTATTTTTTTCAAGGGTGTTTATGATGCCCATAAAAAAATTTTTTCACACAGTATGTTGACATGTATGCTCCCCCTCCCCCCGAGGGGGAAATGTTTGTCAGCCCATACACTTACTGAATTGGCACAACAAGTATGGGAGACCCACTACTTTAAACTAGGAAGACATTTTTCAGAGGCCATCGTCCACATTTATTTCAAGGGGGATTGGGGTGCGTGCAAATTTGGGGCAGGCCTTGCATTCACTTCATGGGCAAACTTTATAGGAGTACCAAATGACTAGTAATGGGAACTTTGTTTTCATGTGGCCATTCAAGAAGTTGGTTCAAAGGGTTATTGGTGTGCGTGTAACTTTGGGGTAGGGCAGTCCTTGCATTCAATGCATAAGCAAACATTATGGGAGTACCAAATGAATTATGGGAACTTTGCTTTCTTGTGCTATCCAGTACCTCGGTTCAAAGGCTTATTGGGGTGCTTGCAACTTTGGGGCAGTGCAGGCCTTGCATTCAATGCATAAGCAAACAGTATGCGAGAACTAAATGAAGAATATGAACTTGGTTTCCCTGTGGCCATCCAGTATGTGGGTTCAAAGGCATATTGGGGTGCGTGTCACTTTAGGGCAGGGAGGCCTTGCATTCAATGCATAAGCAAGCATTATGGGAGTACCAAATGAACTTTGGTTGCATGTTGTCATCCATGACATCTGTTCAATGGGTTTTTCGGGTGCGTCCAAATTTTTGGCAGCCTTGCCACTCACTGCATACTCAATAACAGTATAAGGGACCAATTGTTTAATAATGGGAACAACAAAGCATAGCCAGCTGATAGCTCTCTAAGCCCACCAGTCACAGCAGCATACCATCCGCTTCGCTTCAGCGGCGGAACGAAGCGCTCATGCTGCTCATGCTGACCACACATTGTTCCATCTACCACGCTCTAGCCCACCAGTCACAACAGCGTACCATCCACTTCGCTTCAGCGGTGGAACGAAGCGCTCATGCCGACCATACAGCGTTCCGTCTGCCACACTCTAGCCCACCAGTCACAACAGCATACCATCCGCTTTGCTTCAGCGGCGGAACGAAGTGCTCATGCCGACCATACAGCGTTCCATCCACCACGCCCAAACGGTTTTACATACCTCGAAGCTGCGGTGCAAAGCGTGGAATATTCAGGGAAATACAAAATCCGACGTCCAGGTCCACCAAGTGTCCAAGTACAAAGTGAAGAAAGGAAATTTTGAAAGCTGTGAGGTGGCATTGGGAACAATAGCGCTCAGGTGACAAATTTTCCAACCAATTGTGTGCACAGAACCTGTGGCCTATCAGCACATTAGCTAGCAGCACAACACGCCCCTAGTGAACAACGTCATGCACAGATTATGCAAAATGTGCTCTGAATTGTCTTGTGTGACATGACCGTAAGACTGTCCCATACGACTTCTACATCGCAAATACGTCATGAAATTATCGCTCCAGCGACGTGCATCGAGAAGTGTGACCGCAGTCTACGATGTTGGAGCGATAATTGAGCGACGATGTAACGTCACGAATCGTGCCGTCGTAGCGATCAAAATTGCACTGTGTGACGGTACCCTAAGAGTAGTGAGGGCCGACTGCTGGCCCTATAAAAATAGACTTTGTGACTTTCAGAGTCCCTCCTTCATAAATGAATCAGGATGTGTCTGATGATGTGTCATACACCACATGGCCAAATAAGGTTGTAAAATGTTAAAATTACATTTCCCAGTGAATGCATTTGTCTTGGTTGAAAGCAATGCAAAAGTTGAAAAACACATCAAAAACGCTATGTGTGAACATAGCCCAAGTGGTGGAGAAACATTTTTGTTTTGGGTTATTTATTTTGCCTCACAAACAAATTATTACCCTGGAAAGGATGTTCCTTAACATATTTCCCAAGAAAATCCATTTTGGTTTCCTTTTTATGTTTTATTGTGCGCCTGTAAACGTGGCGTAAGACTCTGACAACATTGTTCACAGCTGTGACCTGGGAGTCAAAAATTCTTCCATAGGTATTCCCCATGATGTTCCCATGTCATTTCAGCACTGTTCCCATCGATTTCAGACTTTTTTAGACCCTAAAAGGACCCCCCAGGGGGTCAAGGCAAAAATGCTCAGTTTTCCCATAGACTTACATTGGGCTCATTGCTTTGGGTCGAGCACCTGAGCATTTTAGTGCTCGCCCATCACTAGTGGGGACTAGGGTTGAGCGAAACGGATCAGACAATTTCAAAAATTGCCGACTTTTGGCAAAGTCGGATTTCGTGAAACCCGACCCGATCCTAGTGTGGGATCGGCCATGAGGTCGGCGATCTTCGCACCAAAGTCGCGTTTCGTATGATGCTTTCAGCGACATTTCTCATCCAATGAAGGCAGACGCAGAGTGTGGGCAGCGTGATGACATAGGTCTCGGTCCCAACCATCTTAGAGAAGGGCATTACAGTGATTGGTTTGCTTTCTGCGGCATCACAGGGGCTATAAAGGGGCGTGCACGCCGACCGCCATCTTACTTCTGCCGATCTTAGCATAGGGAGAGGTTGCTGCAGCTTCATCAGAAGAAGGGATATAGTTAGGGAGGGAAGATTAACCCCGAAACTGCTTGTGCTGTAGCGATTTCCACTGTCCAACACCACCTTTTCTTTGCAGGAACAGTGGAGTTTTTTTTGTGCATCAGCGCTGTAGCTTATTAGGCTGCCCTATAAGGCTCCCTGATACCTGCATTGCTGTTTGTACGCCGCTGTGCAAACCAACTGCTTTTTTAAAAGCAAAAATCCTGTTGCTCCTTTCTGCACAGTTCTCTTGTTTCTTTGTCCACACTTTTGTGTGCAGCAGTCGTCTTTATTGCTGCCATACTTGTACTTTCATCATTGTAGGGAGATTGAAATTGTACTACAGCCCTTGTATTTTTTTTATGTATCTGCCAGCCATGTTCTGCCACTTACATTGTGTAGTGTAATACACTGGGCCTGTTTTGTGCTGCAGTTTCCCCCACAAAAAGGGAGATTTAAATTGACAACAAGTTTCTATACGTCAGTTCTGTTTGTCGTATATATCTGCCAGCCACGTTCGGCCACTTACATTGTGTAGTGTAATACACAGGGCCTGTTTTTTGCTGCAGTCTCCCCCCCAAAAAAGGAAGATTTAAATTGACAACAAGTTTCTATACGTCAGTTCTGTTTGTCGTATATTTGCAAGCCACGTTCTGCCTCTTACATTGTGTAGTATTATACACAGTGCCTGTTTTTTTCTGCAGTCTCCCCCCCCAAGAAAAAGGGAGATTTAAATTGACAACAAGTTTCTATACGTCAATTCTGTTTGTCGTATATCTTCCAGCCACGTTGTGCTACTTACATTGTGTAGTGTAATACACAGGGCCTGTTTTTTGCTGCAGTCTCCCCCCCAAAAAAGGAAGATTTAAATTGACAACAAGTTTCTATACGTCAGTTCTGTTTGTCGTATATCTTCCAGCCACGTTGTGCCACTTACATTGTGTAGTATCATACACAGGGCCTGTTTTTTGCTGCAGTCTCCCCCCAAAAAAGGGAGATTTAAATTGACAAAAAGTTTTGTATACTTCAGTTCTGTTTGTCGTATATCTTCCTGCCGCGTTGTGCCACTTATATTGTGTAGTGTAATACACAGGGCCTGTTTTTTTCTGCAGTCTCCCCCCCAAAAAAGGGAGATTTAAATTGACAAGTTACTATATGTCAGTTCTGTTTGTCGCATATCATCCAGCCACGTTGTGCCACTTACATTGTGTAGTGTAATACACAGGGCCATTTTTTTTGCTGCAGTCTCCCCCCCAAAAAAGGGAGATTTAAATTGCCAACAAGTTTCTATACGTCAGTTCCGTTTGTCGTATATCTGCCAGCCACGTTATGCCACTTACATTGTGTAGTGTAATACACAGAGCCTGTTTTTTGCTGCAGTCTGCCCCCCAAGAAAGGGAGATTTAAATTTACAACAAGTTACTATACGTCAGTTCTGTTTGTCGCATATCATCCAGCCACGTTGTGCCACTTACATTGTGTAGTGTAATACACAGGGCCATTTTTTTTGCTGCAGTCTCCCCCCCAAAAAAGGGAGATTTCAATTGACAACAAGTTTCTATACGTCAATTCTGTTTGTCGTATATTTGCCAGCCACGTTCTGCCACTTACATTGTATAGTGTAATACACAGGGACTGTTTGTTGCTGCAGTCTCCCCCCCCAAAAAAAAAGGGAGATGTAAATTGACAACAAGTTTCTATACGTCAATTCTGTTTGTCGTATATTTGCCAGCCACCTTCTGCCACTTATATTGTGTAGTGTAATACACAGGGCCTGTTTTTTGCTGCAGTCTCTTCCCCAAAAAAGGGAGATTTAAATTGACAACAAGTTTCTGTTAGGGGTCGAGTTCCCGCCTCTGCACAGGGTGAATCTCAGGCCATCTCCGCTGCGGTCTCCCTTTCTTCTTCTGCCGCAGTGGAGTCTCCCCAGCAAAGAAGTCGGTCCCAGCGTGTTGCTCAGTCTCACTCTATACAAAGAGTTGCTGCTGCTTTTCCTGCTTCTGCCATTGAAGTCAGTGTTGGGCAGCGGCGAGCGAATGCTTTTGGGACTAAGTCCTGCTTTTCTCTTTCTGAGCATGCCCAGGGCAAGATCTCCCGTTGGAGATCGAGGGTCACATGCTCAGGTACTGCAGCACATCCCATTGGTCCTCCAGGAAGGTCCTGAAAGTGCAAAACTTCGGTAGCAGCTTCCCATTGGTCCTTTATTGGAAGGTCCTGAACATGCTGCAACTATATAAGCTGCGCATGACCGCACAGCCATGCGCTAGTATTGACTTGATATAATGTGTGTGTAGATGGATGTAAGTCGATGGATTAAAGCTCCTAAATCATTCCCATTCCTAGTGTTGTTGACTGTTCGCGAATGATGGTAGCTATCTAGCGCCCGATTAAGCCATCAGCACGAAACACACATTACAGCGTCTAGTTGCTGTGACCGGCGCCGTGCGCTTTCTCAGCGCTTTCCTGACCCAAGCGTTGTGAATTCTGTGGCAGAGCTCCCTCCTGTGGTCACAAGTGGTACTGCGGCTTCTGAGTTTCGTCCCTCAGGTGATCTGGTGAGGTCATTAGGTGCTTCTCTACTTAACTCCACCTAATGCTTTGATCCTGGCTTCCTGTCAATGTTCCAGTGTTGGACTTGCTTTTCCCTGGATCATTCCTGTGGCCTGCTGCTCTGCATAGCTAAGTTCTTCTTTGCTATTTGTTTGCTATTTTTTCTGTCCAGCTTGTCTAATTTTTTGCTGGAAGCTCTGGGACGCAAAGGGTGTACCTCCGTGCCGTTAGTTCAGTACGGAGGGTCTTTTTGCCCCCTTTGCGTGGTTTTCTTTAGGGTTTTGTGTAGACCGCAAAGTTACCTTTTCTGTCCTTGCTCTGTTAAGAAAGTCGGGCCTCACTTTGCTGAATCTATTTCATCTCTACGTTTGTCTTTTCATCTTAACTCACAGTCATTATATGTGGGGGGCTGCCTTTTCCTTTGGGGTATTTCTCTGAGGCAAGGTAGGCTTATTTTCTGTCTTCAGGCTAGTTAGTTTCTCAGGCTGTGCCGAGTTGCATAGGCAGAGTTAGGCGCAATCCACGGCTGCCTCTAGTGTTGTTTGGAGAGGATTAGGGATTGCGGTCTGCAGAGTTCCCACGTCTCAGAGCTCGTTCTATGATTTTGGGCTATTGTCAGATCACTGTATGTGCTCTGACCGATATGTCCATTGTGGTACTGAATTGCCTTTCATAACAGTACAGGAAGCCAAAAGTACTAATGATTCTCAATAGAGGGAAAAAATAAGTTCTGAGACCATTTTTTTTTCTTTGCACTGTGTTTTGCCTTTTTTTTCCCCTAGACATTTGGGTGGTTCAGTACACAGGTGTAGCGATGGACATTGGAAGTCTGTCTTCATCTCTGGATCAGCTCTCGGCTAGAGTACAAAAGATTCAAGACACTATTGATCAGAAATCTATGTTAGAACCAAGAATTCCTATTCCTGATTTGTTTTTTGGAGATAGAACTAAGTTTCTGAGTTTCAAAAATAATTGTAAATTATTTCTGGCCTTGAAACCTCGCTCCTCTGGTGATCCTGTTCAACAGGTTTTGATTGTTATTTCTTTTTTGCGCGGCGACCCTCAGGACTGGGCATTTTCTCTTGCGCCAGGAGATCCTGCATTGAGTAATATCGATGCGTTTTTCCTGGCGCTCGGATTGCTGTACGATGAACCTAATTCAGTGGATCAGGCAGAGAAAAGTTTGCTGGCTCTTTGTCAGGGTCAGGATGAGATAGAGGTATATTGTCAGAAATTTAGAAAGTGGTCCGTGCTCACTCAATGGAATGAATCTGCGCTGGCAGTTATGTTCAGAAAGGGTCTCTCTGAAGCCCTTAAGGATGTCATGGTGGGATTTCCTATGCCTGCTGGTTTGAATGAGTCTATGTCTTTGGCCATTCAGATCGGTCGACGCTTGCGTGAGCGTAAATCTGTGCATCATTTGGCGGTATTACCTGAGCTTAAACCTGAGCCTATGCAGTGCGATAGGACTTTGACCAGAGTTGAACGGCAAGAACACAGACGTCTGAATGGGCTGTGTTTCTACTGTGGTGATTCCACTCATGCTATCTCTGATTGTCCTAAGCGCACTAAGCGGTTCGCTAGGTCTGCCACCATTGGTACGGTACAGTCAAAATTTCTTCTGTCTGTTACCTTGATCTGCTCTTTGTCATCGTATTCTGTCATGGCATTTGTGGATTCAGGCGCTGCCCTGAATTTGATGGACTTGGAGTATGCTAAGCGTTGTGGGTTTCTCTTAGAGCCCTTGCAGTGTCCTATTCCATTGAGAGGAATTGATGCCACGCCTTTGGCCAAGAATAAGCCTCAATACTGGACCCAGCTGACCATGTGCATGGCTCCTGCACATCAGGAGGTTATTCGCTTTCTGGTGTTGCATAATCTGCATGATGTGGTCGTGTTGGGGTTGCCATGGCTACAAGCCCATAATCCAGTATTAGATTGGAAATCCATGTCGGTGTCCAGCTGGGGTTGTCAGGGGGTACATGGTGATGTTCCATTTCTGTCAATTTCGTCATCCACCCCTTCTGAGGTTCCAGAGTTCTTGTCTGATTACCGGGATGTATTTGATGAGCCCAAGTCCGATGCCCTACCTCCGCATAGGGATTGTGATTGTGCTATCAATTCGATTCCTGGTAGTAAATTCCCAAAAGGTCGACTGTTTAATTTATCCGTGCCTGAGCACGCCGCTATGCGCAGTTATGTGAAGGAATCCCTGGAGAAGGGGCATATTCGCCCGTCATCGTCACCATTAGGAGCAGGGTTTTTTTTTGTAGCCAAGAAGGATGGTTCGCTGAGACCTTGTATAGATTACCGCCTTCTAAATAACATAGTAACATAGTTAGTAAGGCCGAAAAAAGACATTTGTCCATCCAGTTCAGCCTATATTCCATCATAATAAATACCCAGATCTACGTCCTTCTACAGAACCTAATAATTGTATGATACAATATTGTTCTGCTCCAGGAAGACATCCAGGCCTCTCTTGAACCCCTCGACTGAGTTCGCCATCACCACCTCCTCAGGCAAGCAATTCCAGATTCTCACTGCCCTAACAGTAAAGAATCCTCTTCTATGTTGGTGGAAAAACCTTCTCTCCTCCAGACGCAAAGAATGCCCCCTTGTGCCCGTCACCTTCCTTGGTATAAACAGATCCTCAGCGAGATATTTGTATTGTCCCCTTATATACTTATACATGGTTATTAGATCGCCCCTCAGTCGTCTTTTTTCTAGACTAAATAATCCTAATTTCGCTAATCTATCTGGGTATTGTAGTTCTCCCATCCCCTTTATTAATTTTGTTGCCCTCCTTTGTACTCTCTCTAGTTCCATTATATCCTTCCTGAGCACCGGTGCCCAAAACTGGACACAGTACTCCATGTTCGGTCTAACTAGGGATTTGTACAGAGGCAGTATAATGCTCTCATCATGTGTATCCAGACCTCTTTTAATGCACCCCATGATCCTGTTTGCCTTGGCAGCTGCTGCCTGGCACTGGCTGCTCCAGGTAAGTTTATCATTAACTAGGATCCCCAAGTCCTTCTCCCTGTCAGATTTACCCAGTGGTTTCCCGTTCAGTGTGTAATGGTGATATTGATTCCCTCTTCCCATGTGTATAACCTTACATTTATCATTGTTAAACCTCATCTGCCACCTTTCAGCCCAAGTTTCCAACTTATCCAGATCCATCTGTAGCAGAATACTATCTTCTCTTGTATTAACTGCTTTACATAGTTTTGTATCATCTGCAAATATCGATATTTTACTGTGTAAACCTTCTACCAGATCATTAATGAATATGTTGAAGAGAACAGGTCCCAATACTGACCCCTGCGGTACCCCACTGGTCACAGCGACCCAGTTAGAGACTATACCATTTATAACCACCCTCTGCTTTCTATCACTAAGCCAGTTACTAACCCATTTACACACATTTTCCCCCAGACCAAGCATTCTCATTTTGTGTACCAACCTCTTGTGCGGCACGGTATCAAACGCTTTGGAAAAATCGAGATATACCACGTCCAATGACTCACCGTGGTCCAGCCTATAGCTTACCTCTTCATAAAAACTGATTAGATTGGTTTGACAGGAGCGATTTCTCATAAACCCATGCTGATATGGAGTTAAACAGTTATTCTCATTGAGATAATCCAGAATAACATCCCTCAGAAACCCTTCAAATATTTTACCAACAATAGAGGTTAGACTTACTGGCCTATAATTTCCAGGTTCACTTTTAGAGCCCTTTTTGAATATTGGCACCACATTTGCTATGCGCCAGTCCTGCGGAACAGACCCTGTCGCTATAGAGTCACTAAAAATAAGAAATAATGGTTTATCTATTACATTACTTAGTTCTCTTAGTACTCGTGGGTGTATGCCATCCGGACCCGGAGATTTATCTATTTTAATCTTATTTAGCCGGTTTCGCACCTCTTCTTGGGTTAGATTGGTGACCCTTAATATAGGGTTTTCATTGTTTCTTGGGATTTCACCTAGCATTTCATTTTCCACCGTGAATACCGTGGAGAAGAAGGTGTTTAATATGTTAGCTTTTTCCTCGTCATCTACAACCATTCTTTCCTCACTATTTTTTAAGGGGCCTACATTTTCAGTTTGTATTCTTTTACTATTGATATAGTTGAAGAACAGTTTGGGATTAGTTTTACTCTCCTTAGCAATGTGCTTCTCTGTTTCCTTTTTGGCAGCTTTAATTAGTTTTTCAGATAAAGTATTTTTCTCCCTATATTTTTTTAGAGCTTCAATGGTGCCATCCTGCTTTAGTAGTGCAAATGCTTTCTTTTTACTGTTAATTGCCTGTCTTACTTCTTTGTTTAGCCACATTGGGTTTTTCCTATTTCTAGTCCTTTTATTCCCACAAGGTATAAACCGCTTACACTGCCTATTTAGGATGTTCTTAAACATTTCCCATTTATTATCTGTATTCTTATTTCTGAGGATATTGTCCCAGTCTACCAGATTAAGGGCATCTCTAAGCTGTTCAAACTTTGCCTTCCTAAAGTTCAATGTTTTTGTGACTCCCTGACAAGTCCCCCTAGTGAAAGACAGGTGAAACTGCACAATATTGTGGTCGCTATTTCCTAAATGCCCAACCACCTGCAGATTTGTTATTCTGTCAGGTCTATTAGATAGTATTAGGTCTAAAAGTGCTGCTCCTCTGGTTGGATTCTGCACCAAT
Organism: Ranitomeya imitator; assembly: GCF_032444005.1. Taxonomy (NCBI): domain Eukaryota; kingdom Metazoa; phylum Chordata; class Amphibia; order Anura; family Dendrobatidae; genus Ranitomeya; species Ranitomeya imitator. The sequence goes on from NC_091284.1 coordinate 441,334,369, forward strand.
TGTGAAAGATAATTTTTCTTGGTTATTAGCAGAAACCTGTTGCCTTTATGGGTTTCACAGGTTTCTGTTTCCCAGTTAATATCCGGGTAGTTAAAGTCCCCCATAACCAGGACCTCATTATGGGTTGCAGCTTCATCTATCTGCTTTAGAAGTAGACTTTCCATGCTTTCTGTTATATTTGGGGGTTTGTAACAGACCCCAATGAGAATTTTGTTACCATTTTTCCCTCCATGAATTTCAACCCATATGGACTCGACATCCTCATTCCCTTCGCTAATATCCTCCCTTAAAGTGGACTTTAGACAAGACTTTACATAGAGACAAACCCCTCCTCCTCTCCGATTTTTACGATCCTTTCTAAACAGACTGTAACCCTGTAAGTTAACTGCCCAGTCATAGCTTTCATCTAACCATGTCTCGGTTATTCCCACTATGTCAAAGTTACCTGTAGATATTTCTGCTTCTAGTTCTTCCATCTTGTTTGTCAGGCTTCTGGCGTTTGCGAGCATGCAGTTTAGAGGATTTTGTTTTGTTCCAATCTCCTCACTGTGGATTGTTTTAGAAATGTTCTTACCTCCCTTCTGAGTATGTTTTCCTGGGTCGTCTTTGTTCGAGTCTAATGTTTTTCTTCCCGTCCCCTCTTCTTCTAGTTTAACGCCCTCCTGATGAGTGTAGCGAGTCTTCTGGCGAATGTGTGTTTCCCAGGTTTGTTGAGGTGTAGTCCGTCTCTGGCGAGGAGTCCATCATACCAGTAATTCACACCGTGGTCCAGGAATCCAAATCCTTGTTGTCTGCACCATCGTCTTAGCCAGTTGTTTGCATCAAGGATCCTGTTCCATCTCCTGGTGCCATGCCCGTCTACTGGAAGGATAGAAGAAAAAACTACCTGTACATCCAGGTACATCCAAGATCACGGTTAAATTTCAGTACCCCTTGCCATTGTTATCTGATTTGTTTGCTCGGATTAAGGGGGCTAGTTGGTTCACCAAGATAGATCTTCGTGGTGCGTATAATCTGGTGCGAATCAGGCGAGGAGATGAATGGAAAACTGCATTTAATACGCCCGAGGGTCATTTTGAGTATCTAGTGATGCCATTCGGACTTGCCAGTGCTCCATCTGTGTTTCAGTCCTTTATGCATGACATCTTCCGAGAGTACCTGGATAAATTCCTGATTGTGTACTTGGATGACATTTTGATCTTCTCGGATGATTGGGAGTCTCATGTGAAGCAGGTCAGAACAGTTTTTCAGGTCCTGCGTGCTAATTCTTTGTTTGTGAAGGGATCAAAGTGTCTCTTTGGTGTGCAGAAGGTTTCATTTTTGGGGTTCATCTTTTCCCCTTCTACTATCGAGATGGATCCTGTTAAGGTCCAAGCCATCCATGATTGGACTCAGCCGACATCTCTGAAAAGTCTGCAAAAGTTCCTGGGCTTTGCTAATTTTTATCGTCGCTTCATCTGCAATTTTTCTAGTATTGCCAAACCACTGACCGATTTGACCAAGAAGGGTGCTGATTTGGTCAATTGGTCTTCTGCTGCTGTGGAATCTTTCCAAGAGTTGAAGCGTCGTATTTCTTCTGCCCCTGTGTTGTGTCAGCCAGATGTTTCTCTTCCGTTCCAGGTTGAGGTTGATGCTTCTGAGATTGGAGCAGGGGCTGTTTTGTCGCAGAGAGGTTCTGATTGCTCAGTGATGAAACTGTGACGCCCAGGAGACCGGGGTACCCAGCACCGGACCAATGGGGTCTGTCTCTTGAGGGAGATGTCACGGGTGGCTTGACCCGGTGCTGTGGCCTCAGGCAATGCACAGTGTAAGGGGTATCATGAGGGAACAGGCTCTTACTTGATCAGCAGCAGGTTGTCTCAGCGGTGATGATCCTGATCCTGGATAGATAGCTATTGTCCAAATGAAAGTCTGAGGCACTGAAACGTTTAACCAGTTTACTTCAACATAAAAGGATTTACAACCAGTCCTGTCACCGGAGTCTGTATGGGAACTCTGAGTTACTTTAACCCTGCCGGGTTCTTCGCCTCTTATTGTACGCAGTTTCTGTGTGGCCCTGCTGCTGTATGTGAACTGGCTGCCGGCCCAATCTGTCCCCTCCGGGTCCTGGTTCGACAGGCAACCCGAGTCCGTTTATCGGCTTACCCCCTCCAGGAGTACCGCTGAACTCTAGGTCTGTTGCTGCGTCCGGCCCTAATGAAGCTGATAACACCTCACGTTTTTCCAGTTGCTGTATTATATATAATGAATACAGCCACGGATCCGGTATCCGTCTTTGCGCCTGTTCTGGGTAGTGATTAATGCTACCCGGTTCTCACAATGTCCTTTTTCTCCGTCCCTTTTCTCCTCAGGCCGGTGATTTAGGCCTGGAAACAGTCACAGGACTGTTAGAAATTCAGCTGTATGACCTCTCACTTTCAGCTCCTTAGCCCAACTGCCATTTCTTCTCTCAGACCAGAATAGATCAAGGGGAGTCTCTGGAGCTCCCCTTTCTGGCCGGAGGTGGTAGTGCAGTCTTGCTATTTTAGTATTTGTATTTACTGTCAGTAACTATTTTTGTGGCACATACCCCTAGGGGTGCCACATTCCCCCTTAGTTAAGAACAGTACTCCGGGACTGTGGGACGATAACATTTTGAAATAACAATTAATATGTACAGAGTCTTAAAAATGAAAAGTTACAAAAACCACTCAAGGAAACAAAAATAGAGTTCTGTAAAAAGTCACTTCAAATAGCGTCCATTAATACAGTCCTATCCTTGAAGGTAATAGGAAAGGCACTGCACTTTGTGTCCAGGAATTTAGTTCCATTTTTCCAACGAAGTTGTCAATATAAAGTCTAAAGAAAGTTCAAAAAGAGCAAAAAGCAAAGTTCAAAAAGCAGTCTTTCCGGAGCTTTGATTTAGTGCCTCCGCACTGATAACAAGTTCAAGAATATGCAAGAAGTTCATACAGACAAGTCTCTGTAGGTACTGGGCTTAAACGTTGCAGAATGATAACAATGACTATAGTTTTATACTTGGTAATCTGCATACCTGGCCGGTAATTGACCCTGGGTACTACGCTGTGATCTACGTAATAGCGGTATCTCTTCATGTGGTGTACTACTGTCTACTGCGGATGTAGTATCTGCCCGCTCTGCTAAAGATAATTTTATAACTATGGAGTTGGCAAGTCCACCGTGAATGGGATTACTCTGATCAGGAATCTGTTCTTCCTGGCCTGGAACCTCCTGTAGTATGGGGTCAGCCTCTTCCTGTCTTGGGACTTCTGGTATTGGGTTCGGTGTTGGGTAAAAGGCCACCATGGGAACCACTACTGCACCATGGTATGTTAGTAGGGTTTTGGGAAAGTCTCCTATACAGGTGTGATACATTTCCTCTTCTTTTTCCTTTACTGGTTGAACCTGTATGGGTTGAATAACTTCTGATTCTGGATGGACAACTTCTGGCTCTTTCAATGCTTCCGGACACAATTTAAGATTGTCTCTTGACACTAATACAGATGTTAAGCCTCCGTTTTTGCTAATGAGACACATTTTAGGATTATCCATTCTTGTTGGTAAAACTGTGTAGGGTACAGCTTCCCACTGATTGTCTAGTTTGTTGGTTCGACGGTTTCTCTTGAGCACTTGATCACCCGGTCTTAATGGGGTCGCTAGAGCATTCTGGTTGAAAGTTCGCTCTTATCTTTCTCTAGTTTGCTGAAGGCTTCTTTCCACACTCTCTTGCACTTGGCGATACTGCTTTTGCCGTATGATATCCCAATTGGAGTCTTGAACTTCTGCGTCTGGTTTCAGAATTCCCATTTCTAGATCGATTGGTAATTGGCTGGGTCTTGCACGCATAAGGTAAGCTGGGGTGCAGTTGGTGGAGCTCACCGGGACATGATTATACAGATCCACCAAGTCAGGCAATTTCTCTGGCCATTGATTCCTTTCTGTCTCAGGTAAAGTCTTTAGTAGGTCGATTACAATATGGTTCATCTTCTCGCATAAGCCGTTTTTTTGTGGATGATAGGCCGTCGTCCGGATCTTTTTGCAACCATACATATTACAGAATTCTCTGAAGATCTCTGATTCAAAGGCTGTACCTTGGTCGGTGAGAACCTGTTCCGGATTTCCATGGGGTCTACAAAAGTATGTTTGGAACGCTTTGGCTGCTGTTTTTGCTGTCAGATCTTTTACGGGTACTACTACCAAGAAGCGTGAATAATGGTCCACGATGGTCAAGGCATAGACATAGCCGGACCGGCTTGGTATTAACTTCACGTGGTCTATGGCTACAAGTTCAAGTGGTTGTTTGGTGATTATGGGCTGCAGTGGTGCTCTTTGGTTCTTTTGATCGTTTCTTCTGAGGTTGCACGGGCCACAATTTCTGCACCACTGTTCGATTGATTTTCTCATCCCGACCCAATAAATTCTTTCTCTTAGAAGTACTTCTAACTTTTTCCAACCGAAGTGACCAGCACCATTATGGTAAGCTTCACATCTTGTTTAGGCACGATAATCTGCCAAACCAATTCATGTGTTTTCGGATTGGTGTACCTTCTACAGAGCTTCCCTTGATACAGGAACATTTTGCCTCTCTCTTTCCAGAGTTGATGCGTCTCTTCTGGGGCATCCTCATCGGGATATGCACTTTGCTCAGTTAACAGTTCCTTCACCAACTTCACAGCCAGATTGCTGTCTTGGGTGTCAGCCCATCTATGGTGTGCTAACGGATTAAAATTCACCTCTTGTTGTTTCTGATAGGTACTTGACTGATGATGTTTCGCCTTGGGATGATGGAAGGCTGGTAGTTCAATTTCTTCAAGCTCCCCCGTTTCTTCTTCTACATCTCTCAAGTGTGGCATCCGGGATAGGGCATCGGCATTTCCATTCTTGCGACCTGCTCGATACTTGATCTTGAAGTTGTAATTAGATAACCGGGCTATCCATCGCTGTTCTAACGCACCTAATTTGGCTGTGTCCAGGTGGGTTAACGGATTGTTTTCAGTATAGACAATAAATTCTGCAGTGGCCAGATAGTGTTTGAAACGTTCAGTCACAGCCCAAACTACTGCCAGTAGTTCCAATTTGAAGGAGCTATAATTTTCTGGATTTCTTTCAGTAGGCCGGAGCTTTCTACTTGCAAAGGCGATGACTTTCTCCCGACCTTCTTGCTTTTGTGACAGCACCGCTCCTAGTCCCACATTGCTGGCATCGGTGTAGAGGATGAAAGGCTGATGGTAATCTGGGTATGCCAGAACCTCCTCTCCGGTTAGTGCCTTCTTTAGTTGTTCAAAGGAGTCTTCCCTTTCGTCGTTCCACTGGAAAGGAGGGTTTCGGTTTGAAGGTTTCTTCGTCTGCCCTACCAAGGCGTCTTGCAATGGTGCTGCCAACTTGGTAAATCCTTTTATAAATCTGCGATAGTAAGCCACCAATCCCAGGAATTGCCTCACTTCTTTTGCGCTGGTAGGTCTCGGCCAATCCCTTATGGCGGTTATTTTCTCGGGATCCGGTGCTACTCCCTCCGAACTCACAATGTGTCCCAGGTACTGTACCTTTGGCTTGAGAAGGTGACATTTGGATGGCTTGATTTTCATGCCATACCTGGATAAGGCTTCGAACACTTCTGCCAGGTCTTTTAAGTGTTGTTCGTAAGTCTTTGAGTAGACGATCACATCATCTAGGTACAGGAGGACGGTCTCGAAGTTCTTGTGTCCGAGGCAGCATTCCATCAGCCGCTGGAAGGTACCGGATGCATTGCAGAGTCCGAACGGCATGCGATTAAATTCACTTAGACCCATTGGTGTGGTGAATGCCGTCTTTTCCTTATCTCTCTCAGCCACAGGGACATGCCAATACCCACTTGTTAAGTCTAAGGTGGAAAAATAATTAGCAGATTTCAAAGCAGTCAAGGACTCTTCTATCCTAGGCAAGGGGTAGGCGTCTTCATGGGTGATGTTATTAATCTGCCGGTAGTCTACGCACATTCTCATGGTTCCGTCTTTTTTTCTGACAATCACTAGAGGGGCCGCCCAGGGGCTACAGCTGTCTCTTATTACCCCGGCCTGTTTCATCTCCCTCAGCATATCTTTTGCACATTGATAGTGAGCGGGCGGTATGGGTCTATATCTTTCTTTTATTGGGGGATGGTCACCGGTGGGGATTGTGTATTCTACCCCTTCTATCCGTCCGAAGTCCAATGGGTGTTTACTGAAGACTTGTTCATATTCCATCACTAGCCTATACACCCCTTGTTTTTGATGGGTAGGTGTTGAATTTATGCCCACGTGTAGCTGTTGGCACCAATCCTCCATTTCTCCATCTGAGCCATTGCCTTCCACCTGACAGGTTGGTTCTAAGGGCTCAATGGTTGTGATGGCATTGTTGTCAACAGTATATAGCTTTGCCACTGTAGCATACCTTGGCAAAGTGACCTCTTCCTCTCCACAGTTCAAAAGTCGTACCGGCACCCGTCCTCGGTGTACCTCGACTATCCCTCGTGCTGTGAGTATAGTGGGCTTGCTGTCGGTGTACACTGGTTCTGTTAAGGCTTGATAATCTCGTCCCTTAGTACCAATGGCTGCTCTACACCATACCAGCATTTCTGTTTTTGGTGGGATTACAATAGACGTTGGATCACTTACCCTCACACTGCCGATTTCTCCACCTGCAACTTCTACCTGTTGCCTTAACATCAATACTTTTATTTCCCTCCGGAGAACTCTCTGCTGGTAGGATTGGGCAGTTTCAGCAATTTGCTGTAAGACAGAAATAACTTCGGCAAAGCAGTTCTCTAACACATTCATTCCTATCAATACAGTTGGTTCACAGTTCCGCCGGTCAACATCAACAACAATTATATCCTGTTTCTTCAATTCTACTTTACCAATCTTTATGGTCATCTCCCTGAATCCTAGTTTCGGTACCAACTTACCATTACTGGCCCATATATCTAGTTCAACATCAGAGGGCCCTTTATCAATATCTGCATCAGCCCAGTACCTCTTATAAAGGATATACGGTATAGATGAAATCTCGGAACCTGTGTCCAGCAAAGCGTTGAGGGGAATTCCATCCAGCACGATAAGGATATTGGGTCGTCCTCCGATGTACCTGTCATGCCAGGGTATTGGGCCTTGAAAGTTCATTCCTGTGAAGCGGCCCGCATTCCCAGGGGATTCCCGTTTAAATCACAATCTCGTGCAAAGTGGACTGGCTGCTGGCAACGGCGGCAAATGGGCTGTCCATCCGGTTGGTAGCGGTCACAGGGTCGTCCTCTCCGTGTCGGGTATTTCCGGGGTCTCATCCATGGAACATCCTCTCTACGGTTTGCCAACTCCATCTTGGGTCCTCTCATCTCCTGCATGGTTTTAGCCATTGAAGCAACAACATCAGTTAAAGAGTCAAGCTTTTGTTGAAGAGCCTCATTAGTACTGGGCCCCAGGGGCTTAGCAATGGCCCCGGACATAGCTGATGTCACTTGCACTCCCTGTTGTTGAGGTGCCTCTGCCATGGGTTGCGCAGAATCCTGATCCCGAGGTGCCTCTGCCAGCTGGAGACGTATAGCGCTCTCCTTTAATTGGGCAAATGTCAATTCAGGGTTCTTAAAAACAAGCATACTCACATGCCCCCGGTGAGAAGGGGTGTAGAGTCCCTCAATAAATTGATCTCTTAGCAGTTTATCCGCTCCGGTGTTAAAAATGGGTTCAGCCAGTGTAAGTGATTTAAGGGCTTCCTGCAGGTTTAAGGCAAAGTCTCTCACGCCCTCATTAGCTTTTTGTTTGCAATTAAAGAATCGTACTTTAGCTTTGCTGCCGGCAGTGGTTTCAAATGTAGCTTTTAATCCAGCAAATATGCGTTCAACAGTGCCTTTTAGATCAGCTGCCCATGCTGTGACTTCTCGCTTAGCATGGCCACTTAACTGCATCATCAGGAGACTAACACGCTGAACTTCACCCATGGGGAACATGTCAAAATGGGCCAGCATCTTTTCTCTGAAATCGTCAAGGGTATTAGGCTCACCTTCATACATTGGAAGCCACGGGCCACCCGGGGTATATGGCATCAGCACCGGCATGATGGGCGCCACTCCTTGCACCGCTACGCTACCGGACTCTCTATCGACACTCTGTCTTTCAGCTGCATTAGCGTCGCCGGGTGCTGCGGCGTCTCCGTGCTGCGACATTCTGTGCCCCCTTAGTTAATCCGGACCCTTCCGGTCCTCGGCTTCCGTCGGGATAGTGTAGATTTGTTCCGCTGTGCAGCAGGATTGGTTTTCCCCTTGCTCTGACGTCAGAGCGCTCAGCTTGGTGCCGCCCACAATGACACGCCCCCTGCTGCTCCCGCCCGCCACGCGCTCTGTAATGGCGGATTCTGAAGTTTTTCAGTCAGACTGGGGCTCAGGTAATTGCGTAGCTCAATTAACAGTCTCGTGCCTAACAGTTATGAGGTGATGGCGGCCATCTTTACTCAATTATAACCAATGGGGAAAAGTCACTTTCAATAGTTTTTAATGGGAAATGGAATTTTTTTTTAATAAAGTCAATTTTCAAGATTTTTCATCCAAGTTTTCACAGTTTTGGGCTCCAATCACGGCACACAATACCCGGTATACAGGCTGGCTGAATCCTGTTCGTGACGCCAATTGTGACGCCCAGGAGACCGGGGTACCCAGCACCGGACCAATGGGGTCTGTCTCTTGAGGGAGATGTCACGGGTGGTTTGACCCGGTGCTGTGGCCTCAGGCAATGCACAGTGTAAGGGGTATCATGAGGGAACAGGAACTTACTTGATCAGCAGCAGGTTGTCTCAGCGGTGATGATCCTGATCCTGGATAGATAGCTATTGTCCAAATGAAAGTCTGAGGCACTGAAACGTTTAACCAGTTTACTTCAACATAAAAGGATTTACAACCAGTCCTGTCACCGGAGTCTGTATGGGAACTCTGAGTTACTTTGACCCTGCCAGGGTCTTCGCCTCTTATTGTACGCAGTTTCTGTGTGGCCCTGCTGCTGTATGTGAACTGGCTGCCGGCCCAATCTGTCCCCTCCGGGTCCTGGTTCGACGGGCAACCCGAGTCCATTTATCGGCTTACCCCCTCCAGGAGTACCGCTGAACTCTGTGTCTGTTGCTGCGTCCGGCCCTAGTGAAGCTGATAACACCTCACGTTTTTCCGGTTGCTGTATTATATATAATGAATACAGCCACGGATCCGGTATCCGTCTTTGCGCCTGTTCTGGGTAGTGATTAATGCTACCCGGTTCTAACAATGTCCTTTTTCTCCGTCCCTTTTCTCCTCAGGCTGGTGATTTAGGCCTGGAAACAGTCACAGGACTGTTAGAAATTCAACTGTATGACCTCTCACTTTCAGCTCCTTAGCCCAACTGCCATTTCTTCTCTCAGACCAGAATGGATCAAGGGGAGTCTCTGGAGCTCCCCCTTCTGCCCGGAGGTGGTAGTGCAGTCTTGCTATTTTAGTATTTGTATTTACTGTCAGTAACTATTTTTGTGGCAAATACCCCTAGGGGTGCCACAAAACCATGCGCCTTTTTTTCCAGGAAGTTTTCGCCTGCTGAGCGAAATTATGATGTGGGCAACCGAGAGTTGCTGGCCATTAAGTGGGCATTCGAGGAGTGGCGTCATTGGCTTGAAGGAGCTAAGCATCGCGTGGTGGTATTGACTGATCATAAGAACTTGACTTATCTTGAGTCTGCTAAGCGGTTGAATCCTAGACAGGCTCGTTGGTCGCTGTTTTTCGCCCGTTTTGACTTTGTGATTTCGTACCTTCCGGGCTCTAAAAATGTGAAGGCGGATGCTCTGTCTAGGAGTTTTGTGCCCGACTTTCCGGGTTTGTCTGAGCCGGCGGGTATCCTCAAGGAAGGAGTAATTGTGTCTGCCATCTCCCCTGATTTGCGGCGGGTGCTGCAAAAATTTCAGGCTAATAAACCTGATCGTTGTCCAGCGGAGAGACTGTTTGTCCCTGATAAGTGGACCAATACAGTTATCTCTGAGGTTCATTGTTCGGTGTTGGCTGGTCATCCTGGAATCTTTGGTACCAGAGAGTTAGTGGCTAGATCCTTTTGGTGGCCGTCTCTGTCGCGGGATGTGCGTTCTTTTGTGCAGTCCTGTCGGATTTGTGCTCGGGCTAAGCCCTGCTGTTCTCGTGCCAGTGTGTTGCTTTTGCCCTTGCCGGTCCCGAAGAGGCCTTGGACACATATCTCTATGGATTTTATTTCTGATCTTCCCGTTTCTCAAAAGATGTCAGTCATTTGGGTGGTCTGTGATCGCTTTTCTAAGATGGTCCATTTGGTACCCTTGTCTAAATTGCCTTCCTCCTCTGATTTGGTGCCATTGTTCTTCCAGCATGTGGTTCGTTTACATGGCATTCCAGAGAATATCGTTTCTGACAGAGGTTCCCAGTTTGTTTCAAGGTTTTGGCGAGCCTTTTGTGGTAGGATGGGCATTGACTTGTCTTTTTCCTCGGCTTTCCATCCTCAGACTAATGGCCAGACCGAACGAACCAATCAGACCTTGGAAACATATTTGAGATGCTTTGCTTCTGCCGATCAGGATGACTGGGTGTCCTTTTTGCCTTTGGCTGAGTTCGCCCTTAATAATCGGGCCAGCTCGGCTACCTTGGTTTCGCCATTTTTCTGCAATTCTGGGTTCCATCCTCGTTTCTCTTCAGGACAGGTTGAGTCTTCGGACTGTCCTGGTGTGGATACTGTGGTGCACAGGTTGCAGCAGATTTGGACTCATGTAGTGGACAATTTGACCTTGTCCCAGGAGAAGGCTCAACGTTTCGCTAATCGCAGACGCCGTGTGGGTCCCCGACTTCGTGTTGGGGATCTGGTTTGGTTATCTTCTCGTCATATTCCTATGAAGGTTTCCTCTCCTAAGTTTAAACCTCGTTTCATTGGTCCGTATAGGATTTCTGAGGTTCTTAATCCTGTGTCTTTTCGTCTGACCCTTCCAGATTCTTTTTCCATACATAACGTATTCCATAGGTCATTGTTGCGGAGATACGTGGCACCTATGGTTCCATCTGTTGATCCTCCTGCCCCGGTTTTGGTGGAGGGGGAATTGGAGTATATTGTGGAGAAGATTTTGGATTCTCGTGTTTCTAGACGGAAACTCCAGTATCTGGTTAAATGGAAGGGTTATGCTCAGGAAGATAATTCCTGGGTTTTTGCCTCTGATGTCCATGCTCCCGATCTTGTTCGTGCCTTTCATGTGGCTCATCCTGGTCGGCCTGGGGGCTCTGGTGAGGGTTCGGTGACCCCTCCTCAAGGGGGGGTACTGTTGTGAATTCTGTGGCAGAGCTCCCTCCTGTGGTCACAAGTGGTACTGCGGCTTCTGAGTTTCCTCCCTCAGGTGATCTGGTGAGGTCGTTAGGTGCTTCTCTACTTAACTCCACCTAATGCTTTGATCCTGGCTTCCTGTCAATGTTCCAGTGTTGGACTTGCTTTTCCCTGGATAATTCCTGTGGCCTGCTGCTCTGCATAGCTAAGTTCTTCTTTGCTATTTGTTTGCTATTTTTTCTGTCCAGCTTGTCTAATTTTTTGCTGGAAGCTCTGGGACGCAAAGGGTGTACCTCCGTGCCGTTAGTTCGGTACGGAGGGTCTTTTTGCCCCCTTTGCGTGGTTTTCTTTAGGGTTTTGTGTAGACCGCAAAGTTACCTTTTCTGTCCTCGCTCTGTTAAGAAAGTCGGGCCTCACTTTGCTGAATCTATTTCATCTCTACGTTTGTCTTTTCATCTTAACTCACAGTCATTATATGTGGGGGGCTGCCTTTTCCTTTGGGGTATTTCTCTGAGGCAAGGTAGGCTTATTTTCTGTCTTCAGGCTAGTTAGTTTCTCAGGCTGTGCCGAGTTGCATAGGCAGAGTTAGGCGCAATCCACGGCTGCCTCTAGTGTTGTTTGGAGAGGATTAGGGATTGCGGTCTGCAGAGTTCCCATGTCTCAGAGCTCGTTCTATGATTTTGGGTTATTGTCAGATCACTGTATGTGCTCTGACCGCTATGTCCATTGTGGTACTGAATTGCCTTTCATAACACCCAAGCCTGGGTGGTTAGTGGCGTCCGCCAGTGCGTCACTGCACGCACTCTCGTGCATCTAAAATATAATTATTTCTGTCACTCTGATACGCCAGTAGCGGTGTCGAGCGCATGAGGTTTTTATGAACTCTATTCCTGTGTCTTGGGATTGAGTTCTGAGACTCCTTGCTTGTGCTCTTGGTGCGGTACCGCGGCCCTGTGACACAACAGGGTTCGCTTCCTTCACACAGGGTGAAGTAAACCCATGTGTGTATTCTCATTGTACCACCATATAGTGCCGCCATTTGCTATCAGCAGGTTCTCCTGCATGGTGGACCCTGGGCTGCGAACGCACCAACAACAATAAAGACATCTATATTTGCTCGGTGCGTTCCGCTAGCCCTAACAGAATACTAGCGCCAGGGTCTGGCTAGTAAATGGCGGACATTCAGCAATCTTTGCGGTATATCCAGCAGCTGGAGGGTAGGTTGGCGGCTCTCGAGAGCTCAACCTCAGCTGTGGATGTTACAGCAGTTGCTGTACAGGCTGCTAGCGTGGCTTCAGCAACCTTGTCCACTGCCACCCCTGTTCCGACATTATCTCGCTTCCCACTGCCAGAAAAATTTTCTGGAGATAGCAAATCTTGTAGGGGATTCGTGAGTCAGTGCTCTATTCACCTCGAGCTCCTGGCTGTATGTTTTCCCACAGAGTGGGCTAAGGTGGGATTTATTGTCTCTCTCTTGTCGGACAGAGTTGGAGTGGGCTACGCCGCTGTGGGAGCGTGGCGATCATGTGGTGCAGAGTAGGGTTGAGCGACCTTGACTATTTTAGAGTCGAGTCGGGTTTCGCAAAACCCGACTATCTCAATAGTCGGGTCGAGTGAAATCGGCCGATTATGACGTAAAGTCGGGATCGACTGAAACACGAAACCCAATGCAAGTCAATGGGGCAGCATAGTCGGCAGTGAGTGGGGGCCAGGAAAACACCTAGAGTGCCCATTTTAATGCCAAAACCATGCATTCTTCTTAATGAAGCTTGTCAATCTTAATTTCCCTTATAATAATAATTAAGGTAAGGTAAGTATTTAAACTTTGCAAGTGCTGTGATCCTGAGCAAGCAGGGGGGGCCCACTCGTTGGCATTGGCACAGGCACTGGGCCCCTCAAAGTACGGCGGTGTGTTTGTACGGCGGGGGCGCCTCCCACCGGCAGCGACACTTTTGCGTACTATGAGGGGCCCTGTGCCAGTGACGTCGCCAACGAGTATTCCTCCCCCCACCTGATGAAGGAACCTGCACTTTCATCTGCACCTTCCTCTTTGTCCCCGTGTAAGGTGGTATGGTATGCGGGAAGAGGAACCTGACTTTCAGCAGGGTCACAATCTTGCTGTGTAGCGTGCACGGGGAATGTTGCGTTATGGGTCAATGTACCAGCAGACTCATCTATCACTGGCTGGGCAATGGGCAGGATGAGGAGTAGGGTTGAGCGAAACGGGTCGAACATTTTCAAAAGTCGCCGACTTTTGGCGAAGTCGAGTTTCATGAAACCCGATCCGACCCCTGTGCGTGGTCGGCCATGCGGTACGCGACTTTCGCGCCAAAGTCGCGTTTCAATGACGCGAAAAGCGCCATTTCTCAGCCAATGAAGGTAAACGCAGAGTGTGGGCAGCGTGATGACATAGGTCCTGGTCCCCACCATCTTAGAGAAGGGCATTGCAGTGATTGGCTTGCTGTCTGCGGCGTCACAGGGGCTATAAAGGGGAGTTCCCGCCGACCGCCATGTTACTGCTGCTGATCTGAGCTTAGGGAGAGGTTGCTGCCGCTTTGTCAGAAGCAGGGATAGCGTTAGGCAGGGTCCATTAACCACAAAACCGCTTGTGCTGTAGCGATTTCCACTGCCCAACACCACCTTCGGTGTGCAGGGACAGTGGAAGCTCCTTTTTTTTTTTTTTCCTCAGCGCTGTAGCTCATTGGGCTGCCCTAGAAGGCTCCCTGATAGCTGCATTGCTGTGTGTACGCCGCTGTGCAAACCAACTGCTTTTTTCAAAGCACAAATCCTCTTGTTCCTTCCTTTCTGCACAGCTATCTTGTTTGTTTGTCCACACTTTTTATTTAATTTGTGCATCAGTCCACTCCTTATTGCTGCCTGCCATACCTGGCTGAGATTACTGCAGGGAAATAGTAATTGAAGGACAGTTCCATTTTTTTTTTTTTTTTTTTTTGTGGGAGATTAAGATTGACATTTCTGCTAGAGTGCCATCTCTGTCTGTGTCATCTCTCACTCAGTGGGCCATAGAAAGCCTATTTATTTTTTTGCTTGATTTGGGTTCCAAAATCTACCAGAAAAAATCACAACATCAATCAGTGGGAGAAAAATATTGGCCTCAGGGCTTGTGTGCCACTCCTTACTCCTGTGTGTGCCATCTCTCACTCAGTGGGCCATAGAAAGCCTATTAATTTTTTTGCTTGATTTGGGTTCTAAATTCTACCTGAAAAAATCAATAAATCAATCAGTGGGAGATTAATATTGGCCTTTGGGCTTGTGTGCCAGTCCTAAGCGTGCCATCTCTCTCTCTCTCAGATAGTGGGCCATAGAAAGCCTATTTTTTTATTATTTTATTGGGTTTATAAATTTTCCCTGGAAAAAAAAAAAAAGTGGGAGATTAATATTGGCCTCTGGGCTTGTGTGCCAGTCCTGAGCGTGCCATCTCTCTCACAAATAGTGGGCCATAGAAAGCCTATTTATTATTTTGGTTGATTTGGGATCATAATTCTACCTGAAAAAATCAATCAATCAATCAGTGGGAGATTAATATTGGCCTTTGGGCTTGTGTGCCAGTCCTAAGCGTGCCATCTCTCTCTCTCAGATAGTGGGCCATAGAAAGCCTATTTATTATTATTATTTTTATTGGGTTTATAAATTTTCCCTGGAAAAAAAAAAAATGGGAGATTAATATTGGCCTCTGAGCTTGTGTGCCAGTCCTGAGCGTGCCATCTCTCTCACAAATAGTGGGCCATAGAAAGCCTATTTATTTTTTTGGTTGATTTGGGTTCCTAATTCTACCTGAAAAAATCAATCAATCAATCAGTGGGAGAAAAATATTGGCCTCAGGGCTTGTGTGCCACTCCTTACTCCTGTGTGTGCCATCTCTCACTCAGTGGGCCATAGAAAGCCTATTAATTTTTTTGCTTGATTTGGGTTCTAAATTCTACCTGAAAAAATCATTAAATCAATCAGTGGGAGATTAATATTGGCCTTTGGGCTTGTGTGCCAGTCCTAAGCGTGCCATCTCTCTCTCTCTCAGATAGTGGGCCATAGAAAGCCTATTTTTTTATTATTTTATTGGGTTTATAAATTTTCCCTGGAAAAAAAAAAAGTGGGAGATTAATATTGACCTCTGGGCTTGTGTGCCAGTCCTGAGCGTGCCATCTCTCTCACAAATAGTGGGCCATAGAAAGCCTATTTATTTTTTTGGTTGATTTGTGTTCATAATTCTACTTGAAAAAATCAATCAATCAATCAGTGGGAGATTAATATTGGGCTTTGGGCTTGTGTGCCAGTCCTAAGCGTGCCATCTCTCTCTCTCAGATAGTGGGCCATAGAAAGCCTATTTATTATTTTTTTTTTTTATTGGGTTTATAAATTTTCCCTGGAAAAAAAAAAAAATGGGAGATTAATATTGGCCTCTGGGCTTGTGTGCCAGTCCTGAGCGTGCCATCTCTCTCACAAATAGTGGGCCATAGAAAGCCTATTAATTTTTTTGCTTGATTTGGGTTCCAAAATCTACCAAAAAAAATCACTAAATCAATCAGTGGGAGATTAATATTGGCCTCTGGGCTTGTGTGCCACTCCTGACTCCTGTGTGCGTCATCTGTCACTCAGTGGGCCCTAGAAAGCCTATTTTTTGTTTTATTTGTTTTCTAAATTCTCCCTGAAACAATCATTTTATTTTCTTTGGTTTCTAAATTATTCCTGAAAAAAATCATTTTTTTTGTATTTTTTTTTTCTCTCAAGTCTCCCTGAAAAAAAAAAAAAAAAAAAAATCTGTGGGAGATTCATATTGCCCCTTCTGCTTGTGTGCGAGTCTTGACTCCTGGGTGTGCCATCTCTCTCTCTCCCCAATTGTGGGCCATAGAAAGCCTATTAATTTTTTTGCTTGATTTGGGTTCCAAAATCTACCAAAAAAAATCACTAAATCAATCAGTGGGAGATTAATATTGGCCTCTGGGCTTGTGTGCCACTCCTGACTCCTGTGTGCGTCATCTGTCACTCAGTGGGCCCTAGAAAGCCTATTTTTTGTTTTATTTGTTTTCTAAATTCTCCCTGAAACAATCATTTTATTTTCTTTGGTTTCTAAATTATTCCTGAAAAAAATCATTTTTTTTGTATTTTTTTTTCTCTCAAGTCTCCCTGAAAAAAAAAAAAAAAAAAAAATCTGTGGGAGATTCATATTGCCCCTTCTGCTTGTGTGCCAGTCTTGACTCCTGGGTGTGCCATCTCTCTCTCTCTCCCCAATTGTGGGCCATAGAAAGCCTATTAATTTTTTTGCTTGATTTGGGTTCCAAAATCTACCAAAAAAAATCACTAAATCAATCAGTGGGAGATTAATATTGGCCTCTGGGCTTGTGTGCCACTCCTGACTCCTGTGTGCGTCATCTGTCACTCAGTGGGCCCTAGAAAGCCTATTTTTTGTTTTATTTGTTTTCTAAATTCTCCCTGAAACAATCATTTTATTTTCTTTGGTTTCTAAATTATTCCTGAAAAAAATCATTTTTTTTGTATTTTTTTTTCTCTCAAGTCTCCCTGAAAAAAAAAAAAAAAAAAAATCTGTGGGAGATTCATATTGCCCCTTCTGCTTGTGTGCCAGTCTTGACTCCTGGGTGTGCCATCTCTCTCTCTCTCCCCAATTGTGGGCCATAGAAAGCCTATTCATTTTTTTGCTTGATTTGGGTTCCAAAATCTACCAAAAAAAATCACTAAATCAATCAGTGGGAGATTAATATTGGCCTCTGGGCTTGTGTGCCACTCCTGACTCCTGTGTGCGTCATCTGTCACTCAGTGGGCCCTAGAAAGCCTATTTTTTGTTTTATTTGTTTTCTAAATTCTCCCTGAAACAATCATTTTATTTTCTTTGGTTTCTAAATT
The DNA here is from genome assembly GCF_032444005.1 of Ranitomeya imitator. Taxonomy (NCBI): domain Eukaryota; kingdom Metazoa; phylum Chordata; class Amphibia; order Anura; family Dendrobatidae; genus Ranitomeya; species Ranitomeya imitator. The sequence continues at coordinate 441,351,534 of NC_091284.1, forward strand.
ATTCCTGAAAAAAATCATTTTTTTTGTATTTTTTTTCTCTCAAGTCTCCCTGAAAAAAAAAAAAAAAAAAAAATCTGTGGGAGATTCATATTGCCCCTTCTGCTTGTGTGCCAGTCTTGACTCCTGGGTGTGCCATCTCTCTCTCTCTCCCCAATTGTGGGCCATAGAAAGCCTATTAATTTTTTTGCTTGATTTGGGTTCCAAAATCTACCAAAAAAAATAACTAAATCAATCGGTGGGAGATTAATATTGGCCTCTGGGCTTGTGTGCCACTCCTGACTCCTGTGTGCGTCCTCTCTCACTCAGTGGGCCCTACAAAGCCTTTTTTTTTTTTTTTTTCCTAAATTCTCCCTGAAACAATCATTTCATTTTATTTGTTTTATAAATTCTTCTGTAAAAAATAATTTTTTTTTAATTTTTTTTTTTCTGAAGTCTCCCTTTTAAAAAAAACAAACACAAATCAGTGGGAGATAAATATTTACATTTGTGCTTCAGTGACAGTCCTGCGTGTGTGCCATCTCATTTGTTGCCAACAACAACAGAGTGTGTAACATTGTGGCTGATTTTCGTTGTGGTCTCACCCACCTGTAAAGGGGTAGCTAAATCATACTGAAGTTATAGCTCACCGTGTAAGTTGTGTGACAGCAACAAATACCGTTCGTTTGGTAACGTTTTTAAAACAATGAGGAAGTCTGGTGGAAGAGGTCGTGGCCGGGGGCGTTCATTGTCAGCTGGTAATGAGGGTAGTGGTAGTGGTGGAGCATCAGCTGGTCGTGGGAAAAAAAATATTGCACCTAAGTCTGGAGCTGTGGAGCCAGGTTCGTCGTCTGGCTACACAAGGCCTCGAACGCTCCCTTTTCTGGGAGTAGGAAAACCGCTTTTAAAGCCGGAGCAGCAAGAGCAAGTTTTGGCTTATCTTGCTGACTCAGCCTCTAGCTCTTTTGCCTCCTCCCGTGAAACTGGTAAATGTCAAAGCAGCGCGTCGTTAGTGGATGTTCACGGTCAGGGACAAGTCGCTTCCTTGTCCTCTTCAGCAAAAACAACAACAGAGAAGAATGCAGCAGGCGACACAACGGGTTACTCCATGGAGCTCTTTACACATACCGTCCCTGGCTTAGAAAGTGAAGCAGTTAACAGTCCATGCCCATTACAAGTTGAATCTGACATGGAGTGCACTGATGCACAGCCACAGCCAGACTACTATCCTGGTCCTTTGACTCAGACCACAACATTGCCCTCGCAGGGTGCTGATCAAGAATCAGACCCTGATGAGACTATGTTGCCCCATCACGAACGCTATACCACCGACCGACACGGTGACACAGACGAAGTTGCACACGAGCTACAAGAAGAGGTAATAGATGACCCAGTTCTTGACCCCGATTGGCAGCCATTGGGGGAACAGGGTGCAGGCGGCAGCAGTTCTGAAGCGGAGGAGGAGGGGCCGCAGCAGGCATCAACATCGCAACAGGTTCCATCTGCCGGGCCCGTATCTTGCCCAAAACGCGTGGCAAAGCTAAAACCTGTTGGAGGACAGCGTGGCCATCCGGTTAAAGCTCAGTCTGCAATGCCTGAAAAGGTATCCGATGCTAGAAAGAGTGCAGTCTGGCATTTTTTTAAACAACATCCAATTGATCAGCGCAAAGTCATCTGTCAAAAATGTTCAACTACCTTAAGCAGAGGACAGAATCTGAAAAGTCTCAATACAAGTTGCATGCATAGACATTTAACCACCATGCATTTGCAAGCCTGGACTAATTACCAAACGTCCCTTAAGGTTGTAGCACCCTCGGCCAATGAAGCTAGTCAGCAACGCAACATCCCTTCCGACAGTGTAGGGCCACCATTTTCCGCACCACCTGCAGTATCTGTGCAGGTTTCTTTGCCAGGCCAAAGCCGTCAGGGTCAGGGAATCACCAGTTTCGTAGTAGGAAACACTGCATCTAGGGCACCGGTGGCAACAATACCATCTCCCATCGTCTCTCAGTCTGCCATGTCCACCGGCACCCCCGCTAGTTCCACGATCTCCAGCTCTCCAGTCCAGCTCACCCTACATGAGACTATGGTTAGAAAAAGGAAGTATTTAGCCTCGCATCCGCGTACACAGGGTTTGAACGCACACATAGCTAGACTAATCTCGTTAGAGATGATGCCCTACCGGTTAGTTGAAAGCGAAGCTTTCAAAGCCCTGATGGACTACGCTGTACCACGCTACGAGCTACCCAGTCGACACTTTTTTCCAGAAAAGCCATCCCAGCCCTCCACCAACATGTTAAAGAGCGCATCGTCCATGCACTCAGGCAATCTGTGAGCACAAAGGTGCACCTGACAACAGATGCATGGACCAGTAGGCATGGCCAGGGACGTTACGTGTCCATCACGGCACACTGGGTAAATGTGGTGGATGCAGGGTCCACAGGGGACAGCAAGTTTGGGACAGTTCTGCCTAGCCCACGGTCTAGGAAACAATTGGCTGTAGCCGTTCGCACCCCCTCCTCCTCCTCTTCGTCCTCCTGCAGAAGCGAGAGCTCGTCCACAGACCGCAGTCGCACAACCACTCCATCCGCAGCTGCCACTGTTGCACACCAGGTCTCCCATTATGGGGCAGCTACTGGCAAACGTCAGCAGGCTGTATTGGCTATGAAGTGTTTGGGCGACAACAGACACACCGCGGAAGTTCTGTCCGAGTTCTTGCAGAAAGAAACGCAGTCGTGGCTGGGCACTGTAGATCTTGAGGCAGGCAAGGTAGTGAGTGATAACGGAAGGAATTTCATGGCTGCCATCTCCCTTTCCCAACTGAAACACATTCCTTGCCTGGCTCACACCTTAAACCTGGTGGTGCAGTGCTTCCTGAAAAGTTATCCGGGGTTATCCGACCTGCTCCTCAAAGTGCGTGGACTTTGCTCACATATCCGCCGTTCGCCCGTACACTCCAGCCGTATGCAGACCTATCAGCGGTCTTTGAACCTTCCCCAGCATCGCCTAATCATAGACGTTGCAACAAGGTGGAACTCAACACTGCACATGCTTCAGAGACTGTGTGAACAGAGGCGGGCTGTTATGTTTTTGTGGGAGGATACACATACACGGGCAGGCAGTAGGATGGCAGACATGGAGTTGTCAGGTGTGCAGTGGTCGAAGATTCAAGACATGTGTCAAGTCCTTCAGTGTTTTGAGGAATGCACACGGCTGGTTAGTGCAGACAACGCCATAATAAGCATGAGCATCCTCCTAATGCGTCTGCTGATGCAAAGTTTGACGCACATAAAGGATCAGGCGTCTGCAGCTGAGGAAGAGGAAAGCCTTGATGACAGTCAGCCATTGTCTGGCCAGGGCAGTGTACAGGACGAGGTAGCGGGCGAAGAGGAGGAGGAGGACGAGGAGGATGATGGGGATGATTATATTTTTAATGAGGAAGCTTTTCCGGGGCCACTGGAAATTGGTGGCGCGGCAAGGCCGGGTTCTGGTTTTTTGAGGGACACAAGTGACGTGGATTTGCCTGAAACTGCCCCTCAACCAAGCACAACCGCAGATTTGAGAACTGGAACTTTGGCCCACATGGCGGATTATGCCTTATGTATCCTCAAAAGGGACACACGCATAACTAAAATGATGAATGATGACGATTACTGGTTGGCCTGCCTCCTTGATCCTCGCTATAAAGGCAAATTGCAAAATATAATGCCACATGAGAACTTGGAACTAATATTAGCAACCAAACAATCAACTCTTGTTGACCGTTTGCTTCTGGCATTCCCTGCACACAGCGCCCGTGATCGTTCTCACACGAGCTGCAGGGGCCAGCAGACCAGAGGAGTTAGAGGGGCAGAAATCAGAAGTGGCGTTGGCCAGAGGGGTTTTCTGACCAGGTTGTGGAGTGATTTTGCTATGACCGCAGACAGGACAGGTACTGCAGCATCAATTCAAAGTGATAGGAGACAACATTTGTCCAGTATGGTTACAAACTATTTTTCATCCCTTATCGATGTTCTCCCTCAACCGTCATTCCCATTTGATTACTGGGCATCAAAATTAGACACCTGGCCAGAATTGGCAGAATATGCATTGCAGGAGCTTGCTTGCCCGGCAGCTAGTGTCCTATCAGAAAGAGTATTCAGTGCTGCAGGTTCAATACTAACAGAAAAAAGGACTCGTCTGGCTACCCAAAATGTAGATGATCTAACCTTCATTAACATGAACCACAACTGGATTTCGAAATCTTTTGCCCCACCTTGCCCGGCTGACACCTAGCTTTCCTATGAAAAGGTCTTGCCTGTGGACTATTCTGAATGCCTTTTCCAATCTCGTAATTCTCAGCACCTGATTGTCCAGCATACGACATGTTTACACCTCACTAAATGGCCAAACTCCCCACACGGGGCCGTGGTATCGACACTTGGCGACAGCACCCGTGAGAGTGCAGTTTGTCTGAAGAGGTGGGTGAGCCCGCTTTTGGTCGATGGCACTGCCACTGGGTCCCTCCTAGTACAATAAAGTGTCTCTGGCGGTGGTGGTGCGCACCCAACGTCAGACACACCGTTGTAATATGAGGGGCCCTGGGCCTGTACCGCCGGCCACAAGACAGTTTCCCCCCACCCCAGCTCAAACAGTGCTCTACCACTTGCAAAATTATCTCACAGCTCCACCAATGTTTAGTCTATGCGCTAACATCCTTCAATGCCTGCCACTGACAATACCATTGTATTGACATTTTTGTTATGTTAGGCCTTCGATGCCTGTCTGCGGTCCATTCTTTCAACTACTACTACACTGACCAGGGCACTGCTGCCCGTGTACCCCTGGAACCAATTTAAAATTGCCTACAGCCAGCCCAATTTTTTTATTTTAGGCCTTCGATGCCTGTCTGCGGTCCATTCTTTCAACTACTACTACACTGACCAGGGCACTGCTGCCCGTGTACCCCTGGAACCAATTTAAAATTGCCTACAGCCATGTGTTATTATTTTAGGCCTTCGATGCCTGTCTGCGGTCACTCCTTCCACTAGGCCTCCACTGACCACACCACTGCTGCCCGTGTACCCCTGGAACCAATTTAAAATTGCCTACAGCCATGTGTTATTATTTTAGGCCTTCGATGCCTGTCTGCGGTCACTCCTTCCACTAGGCCTCCACTGACCACACCACTGCTGCCCGTGTACCCCTGGAACCAATTTAAAATTGCCTACAGCCATGTGTTATTATTTTAGGCCTTCGATGCCTGTCTGCGGTCCATTCTTTCAACTACTACTACACTGACCAGGGCACTGCTGCCCGTGTACCCCTGGAACCAATTTAAAATTGCCTACAGCCATGTGTTATTATTTTAGGCCTTCGATGCCTGTCTGCGGTCACTCCTTCCACTAGGCCTCCACTGACCACACCACTGCTGCCCGTGTACCCCTGGAACCAATTTAAAATTGCCTACAGCCAGCCCAATTTTTTTATTTTAGGCCTTCGATGCCTGTCTGCGGTCCATTCTTTCAACTACTACTACACTGACCAGGGCACTGCTGCCCGTGTACCCCTGGAACCAATTTAAAATTGCCTACAGCCATGTGTTATTATTTTAGGCCTTTGATGCCTGTCTGCGGTCACTCCTTCCACTAGGCCTCCACTGACCACACCACTGCTGCCCGTGTACCCCTGGAACCAATTTAAAATTGCCTACAGCCATGTGTTATTATTTTAGGCCTTCGATGCCTGTCTGCGGTCCATTCTTTCAACTACTACTACACTGAACAGGGCACTGCTGCCCGTGTACCCCTGGAACCAATTTAAAATTGCCTACAGCCATGTGTTATTATTTTAGGCCTTCGATGCCTGTCTGTGGTCACTCCTTCCACTAGGCCTCCACTGACCACACCACTGCTGCCCGTGTACCCCTGGAACCAATTTAAAATTGCCTACAGCCATGTGTTATTATTTTAGGCCTTCGATGCCTGTCTGCGGTCACTCCTTCCACTAGGCCTCCACTGACCACACCACTGCTGCCCGTGTACCCCTGGAACCAACATCAGAAAATATAAAAATAAGTATTTTGCTTATAAAAAAGAAAATACTGGAGAGATATCAAATGCAGACATTTTAACATTAAAAACAAACACACAACTAAAATCTGGTACAGTACTAAAAATGGCCACCAGCTACAATTACTTTCTCCTGCAAGTAGTTAACTGAAAAGTTTTTTAAACTGAAAACACAGATATGGCATCCACCGAGTGTTGTCCTGTCGCGTCTTCTTTATATTATTGCCGAGAAGATGCAAAACAATGAAAATAATAAAATCATTAATTACCAAAATAATAGAGAAAGTCAACACCACATTGCAAATAAACATTCATTCCAAATAAAGAAGCAGGGCGCGTCCGAGGGTGAGTATATACCTAATAAGAATATAATCACCCTCGGACGCGCAATGCTTATTTCCAACAGCCTTCCTTCCTAAGAATCAGCCCTTCCGTGGTGTAGAGAGACGTTGTGTTACACTCCAAGGTGTTCCCCAGGTTGCCTTTCCTGAGCTTCGATCTTCCGGCTCTCGTTTAGTAGTTGTTGGAAACTACGCTGCATTAGGCCTTCAAATTGGGTATGGGGTGTAGAGAGAGGGTGTGTTACACTCCAAGGTGTTCCCCAGGTTGCCTTTCCTGAGCTTCGATCTTCATGCTCTCGTTTAGTAGTTGTCGGAAACTACGCTGCATTAGGCCTACAAATTGGGTATGGGGTGTAGAGAGAGGGTTTGTTACACTCCAAGGTGTTCCCCAGGTTGCCTTTCCTGAGCTTCGATCTTCCGGCTCTCGTTTAGTAGTTGTTGGAAACTACGCTCCATTAGGCCTTCAAATTGGGTATGGGGTGTAGAGAGAGGGTGTGTTACACTCCAAGGTGTTCCCCAGGTTGCCTTTCCTGAGCTTCGATCTTCCGGCTCTCGTTTAGTAGTTCTTGGAAACTACACTGCATTAGGCCTTCAAATTGGGTATGGGGTGTAGAGAGAGGGTGTGTTACACTCCAAGGTGTTCCCCAGGTTGCCTTTCCTGAGCTTCGATATTCCGGCTCTCGTTTAGTAGTTGTTGGAAACTACACTGCATTAGGCCTACAAATTTGGTATGGGGGAAACATTGGCGCATCTGCGGTCCCTCCTTCCTCTAGGCCTCCACTGACCTGTCTACTGCTGCCCGTGTTCCCCTGGAACCAATTTTAAATTGCCTACAGGCAGCCCAATTTATTATGTTAGGGCTTCGAAGCCTGTCTGCGGTCCCTCCTTCCACTAGGCCTCCACTGACCTGTCTACTACTGCCCGTTTACCCCTTGAACCAACATCATAAAATAAAAAAAAAAGTATTTTGCTTATAAAAAAGAAAATACTGGTGAGATATCAAATGCAGACATTTTAACATTAAAAACAAACACACAACTAAAATCTGATACAGTACTAAAAATGGCCACCAGCTACAATTACTTTCTCCTGCAAGTAGTTAACTGAAAGGTTTTTTAAATTGAAAACACAGATATGGCATCCACCGAGTGTTGTCCTGTCGCGTCTTCTTTATATTATTGCCGAGAAGATGCAAAACAATGAAAATAATAAAATCATTAATTACCAAAATAATAGAGAAAGTCAACACCACATTGCAAATAAACATTCATTCCAAATAAAGAAGCAGGGCGCGTCCGAGGGTGAGTATATACCTAATAAGAATATAATCACCCTCGGACGCGCAATGCTTATTTCCAACAGCCTTCCTTCCTAAGAATCAGCCCTTCCGTGGTGTAGAGAGACGTTGTGTTACACTCCAAGGTGTTCCCCAGGTTGCCTTTCCTGAGCTTCGATCTTCCGGCTCTCGTTTAGTAGTTGTTGGAAACTACGCTGCATTAGGCCTTCAAATTGGGTATGGGGTGTAGAGAGATGGTGTGTTCCACTCCAAGGTGTTCCCCAGGTTGCCTTTCCTGAGCTTCGATCTTCATGCTCTCGTTTAGTAGTTGTCGGAAACTACGCTGCATTAGGCCTACAAATTGGGTATGGGGTGTAGAGAGAGGGTTTGTTACACTCCAAGGTGTTCCCCAGGTTGCCTTTCCTGAGCTTCGATCTTCCGGCTCTCGTTTAGTAGTTGTTGGAAACTATGCTGCATTAGGCCTTCAAATTGGGTATGGGGTGTAGAGAGAGGGTGTGTTCCACTCCAAGGTGTTCCCCAGGTTGCCTTTCCTGAGCTTCGATCTTCCGGCTCTCGTTTAGTAGTTCTTGGAAACTACACTGCATTAGGCCTTCAAATTGGGTATGGGGTGTAGAGAGAGGGTGTGTTACACTCCAAGGTGTTCCCCAGGTTGCCTTTCCTGAGCTTCTATCTTCAGGCTCTCATTAAATTGTGGTTAAATGGAACAACTGCATTTGGCGTACTAGTTGGTTTGGGGCCTACTATCGGTGTCTGCCACTCCTTGCTGTTCTCCTGGTTTCCTGTCCTGAAATTCCATTTTCAGGCTCTCGTTAAGTAGTTGTTAATGTTAGACTGCATTTGGCCTACTAGTTGGGTTGGGGCCTACTATCGGTGTCTGCCACTCCTTGCTGTTCTCCTCCACTGAACAAAGCTGTGCCGCCTGTTTACTACGGTTGCCAATTTTGAACTGCATTTCGACTACTTACTGATTTGGCCCTACTCTCTGTGTCAGCCTCTCATTCCAGTTGTCCTCCACTGCAATGCCCCCTGGTTATTCCTGTGTTACCAATTTTGAACTGCATTTAGCCCACTTTATTCTTTGGGCCTATATCTGTGTTTCCACTTCATCGTGCCCATTGCCCAGCCAGTGATAGATGAGTCTGCTGGTACATTGACCCATAACGCAACATTCCCCGTGCATGCTACACAACAACATTGTGACCCTGCTGAAAGTCAGGTTGCTCTTCCCGCATACCATACCACCTTACACGGGGACAAAGAGGAAGGTGCAGATGAAAGTGCAGGTTCCTTCATCAGGTGGGGGGAGGAATACTAGTTGGCGACGTCACTGGCACAGGGCCTCTCATAGTACGCAAAAGTGTTGCTGCCGGTGGGAGGCGCCCCCGCCATGCAAACACACCGCTGTACTTTGAGGGGCCCTGTGCCAGTGCCAATGCCAACAAGTGGGCCCCCCCTGCTTGCTCAGGATCACAGCACTTGCAAAGTTGAAATACTTACCTCTCCCTGCTCCACTGCCGTGACGTGGTCCAGATTTCCTGGGCCCACTAATTACTTGAACCAGCCCTACCCCACACAACTTTAGCCAAATGACCCCCAATTTCAAATGCCTTCCAATTATTATAAGGTAAATTACGCTTGACAAGCTTCATTAAGAAGAATGGATGGTTTTGACATTAAAATGGGCACTCTAGGTGTTTTCCTGGCCCCCACTCACTGCCGACTATGCTGCCCCATTGACTTGCATTGGGTTTCGTGTTTCGGTCGATCCCGACTTTACGTCATAATCGGCCGATTTCACTCGACCCGACTTTTGAGATAGTCGGGTTTCGCGAAACCCGGCTCGACTCTAAAAAGGTCAAGGTCGCTCAACTCTAATGAGGAGGAAACACAGATATAGGCCCAAAGAATAAAGTGGTTTAAATGCAGTTCAAAATTGGTAAGAGGACTAACCAGGGGGCATTGCTTTGTTCAGTGGAGGACAACTGTAATGAGAGGCTGACACAGAGAGTAGGCCCAAATCAGTAATTATTCTAAATGCAGTTCGAAATTGGCAACAGTAGTAAACAGGCGGCACAGCTTTGTTCAGTGGAGGAGAACAGCAAGGAGCGGCAGACACCAATAGTAGGCCCCAACCCAACTAGTAGGCCAAATGCAGTCTAACATTAACAACTACTTAACGAGAGCCTGAAAATGGAATTTCAGGACAGGAAACCAGGAGAACAGCAAGGAGCGGCAGACACTGTTAGTAGGCCCCAACCCAACTAGTAGGCCAAATGCAGTTGTTCCATTTAACAACTATTTAACAAGAGCCTGAAGATAGAAGCTCAGGAAAGGCAACCTGGAGAACACCTTGGAGCGGAAGACACCGTCTCTACAACCCAGACCCAACTTATAGGCCGAATGCAGTGTTGTTTTCAACAACTACTAAACGAGAGCCAGAAGATTGAAGCAATGGAGAGGCAACCTGGAGAACACCTTGGAGCGGCAGACACTGGTAGTAGGCCCCAACCCAAGTACTAGCCCCACTGCAGTTAGATTTACAAAAAAATACTAAACGAGAGCCTGAAGATCAAAGCTCAGAAAAGGCAACCCGGAGAACACCTTGGAGCGGCAGACACTGGTAGTAGGCCCCAACCCAAGTACTAGCCCCACTGCAGTTAGATTTAAAAAAACTACTAAACGAGAGCCTGAAGATCAAAGCTCAGAAAAGGCAACCCGGAGAACACCTTGGAGCGGCAGACACTGGTAGTAGGCCCCAACCCAAGTACTAGCCCCACTGCAGTTAGATTTAAAAAAACTACTAAAGGAGAGCCTGAAGATCAAAGCTCAGAAAAGGCAACCCGGAGAACACCTTGAAGCGGCAGACACTGGTAGTAGGCCCCAACCCAAGTACTAGCCCCACTGCAGTTAGATTTTAAAAAAATTACTAAACGAGAGCCTGAAGATCAAAGCTCAGAAAAGGCAACCCGGCGAACACCTTGGAGCGGCAGACACTGGTAGTAGGCTTTAAACCCAAAATTTTGGTCAATGGAGTTTATAAAATGTTCCAGGGGTACACAGGCAGCATTGGTGTGGTAAGCGGAGGACAATTTCTATTTGGGACTGCAGACAGACTTAGTAGGCTGTCCCCTGTGGACCATGCATCCACAACATTAACCCAGTGCGCCATAATGGACATGTAACCTTTCGTGGACATGCCTACTGGTCCATGCATCTGTTGTCAGGTGCACCTTTCTACTATTAGATAGCCTGAGAGCATGGACAATGCGGATTTTTACATGATGGTGGAGGGCTGGGATGGCTTTTCTCGCAAAAGAAGTGACGACTGAGTAGCTCTTACCGTGGTACAGCGTAGTCCATCTGGGCTTTATAATTATAAATTAAAGAAAAAAAGTAGGCTGTATGCACTTTGAAATAGGTTCCAGGAGTACACGGGCGGCAGTGGACTAGTCACTGGAGGACTAGTGGAAGGAGGGACTGCAGACAGGCGTAGTAGGCCTAACATTATAAAATTGGGCTGTAGGCACTTTATAATTGGTTCCAGGGGTACACGGGCAGCATTGGTCTGGTCAGTGGAGCAGTAGTAGAAAGAAGGGACCGCAGACAGGCTTCGAAGGCCTAACATAAAAAAATTGGGCTGTAGGCACTTTTAAATAGGTTCCAGGGGTACACGGGCAGCATTGGTCTGGTCAGTGGAGGAGTAGTAGAAAGAACGGACCGCAAGAAAGGCTTCGAAGGCCTAACATAATAAAATTGGGCTGTAGGCACTTTATAATTGGTTCCAGGGGTACACGGGCAGCTTTGGTCTGGTCAGTGGAGGAGTAGTAGAAAGAAGGGACCGCAGACAGGCTTCGAAGGCCTAACATAATAAAATTGGGCTGTAGGCACTTTATAATTGGTTCCAGGGGTACACAGTCAGCAGTAGACAGGTCAGCGGAGGCCTAGTGGAAGGAGGGACCGCAGACAGGCTTCGAAGGCCTAACATAATAAAATTGGGCTGTAGGCACTTTATAATTGGTTCCAGGGGTACACGGGCAGCATTGGTCTGGTCAGTGAAGGAGTAGTAGAAAGAAAGGACCGCAGACAGGCTTCGAAGGCCTAACATAATAAAATTGGGCTGTAGGCACTTTATAATTGGTTCCAGGGGTACACGGGCAGCAGTAGACAGGTCAGTGGAGGCCTAGTGGAAGGAGGGACCGCAGACAGGCTTCGAAGGCCTAACATAAAAAAATTGGGCTGTAGGCACTTTAAAATAGGTTCCAGGGGTACACGGGCAGCAGTGGTCTGGTCAGTGGAGGAGGAGTAGTAGAAAGAAGGGACCGCAGACAGGCTTCGAAGGCCTAACATAAAAAAATTGGGCTGTTGGCACTTTTAAATAGGTTCCAGGGGTACACGGGCAGCATTGGTCTGGTCAGTGGAGGAGTAGTAGAAGGAACGGACCTCAGACAGGCTTCGAAGGCCTAACATAATAAAATTGGGCTGTAGGCAATTTATAATTGGTTCCAGGGGTACACAGGCAGCATTGGTCTGGTCAGTGGAGGAGTAGTAGAAAGAAGGGACCGCAGACAGGCTTCGAAGGCCTAACATAAAAAAAATTGGGCTGTAGGCACTTTATAATTGGTTCCAGGGGTACACGGGCAGCATTGGTCTGGTCAGTGGAGGAGTAGTAGAAAGAAGGGACTGCAGACAGGCTTCGAAGGCCTAACATAATAAAATTGGGCTGTAGGCACTTTATAATTGGTTCCAGGGGTACACGGGCAGCAGTAGACAGGTCAGTGGAGGCCTAGTGGAAGGAGGGACCTCAAAAAGGCTTCGAAGGCCTAACATAAAAAAAATTGGGCTGTAGGCACTTTAAAATAGGTTCCAGGGGTACACAGGCAGCAGTGGTCTGGTCAGTGGAGGAGTAGTAGAAAGAAGGGACCGCAGACAGGCTTCGAAGGCCTAACATAATAAAATTGGGCTGTAGGCACTTTAAAATAGGTTCCAGGGGTACACGGGCAGCAGTGGTCTGGTCAGTGGAGGAGTAGTAGAAAGAAGGGACCGCAGAGAGGCTTCGAAGGCCTAACATAAAAAAATTGGGCTGTAGGCACTTTTAAATAGGTTCCAGGGGTACACGGGCAGCATTGGTGTTGTCAGCGGAGGCCGATTGTAATGAGTGTCTGCCAGTTAGTAGTCCCAAACAATAAATAGATGTTAATCTCTCGCATGACAACAAAACGAAACCACCAAAGGGTGCAATCATTCGGTACTGGGGTGGGCTCCTCTGCGGAGTTTCAGACCTAGTAATTTGGCGCAAAGTATTTATTTGGGTAAATATAGGACACTGCCCCTGACTATGTTAAGTACCATCATACATGTCAATACAATGGTATTGTCAGTGGCTGGAATTTAAGGATGTCAGCGCATAGACTAAACATTGGTGGAAATGTGAGAGATAATTGTGCAAGTGGTTTAGCAATGTTTGAGCTGGGGGTGGGGGAACTCTCTTGTGGCCGGCGGTACAGGCCCAGGGCCCCTCATGTTACAACAGTGTGTCTGACGTTGGGTGCGCACCACCACCGCCAGAGACACTTTATTGTACTATGAGGGACCCAGTGGCAGTGCCGTCGACCAAAAGCGGGCACACCCACCTCTTCAGACAAACAGCACTCTCACGGGTGCTGGTGCCAAGTGGCGATACCACGGCCCCGTGTGGGGAGTTTGGCCATTTAGGGAGGTGTAAACATGTCGTATGCTGGACAATCAGGTGCTGCAAATTACGAGATTGGAAAAGTCATTCAGAATAGTCCACAGGCAAGACCTTTTCATAGGAAAGCTAGGTGTCGGCCGGGCAAGGTGGGGCAAAAGATTTTGAAATCCAGTTGTGGTTCATTTTAATGAAGGTTAGATCATCTACATTTTGGGTAGCCAGACGAGTCCTTTTTTCGGTTAATATTGAACCTGCAGCACTGAATACTCTTTCTGATAGGACACTAGCTGCCGGGCAAGCAAGCTCCTGCAATGCATATTCTGCCAATTCTGGCCAGGTGTCTAATTTGGATGCCCAGTAATCAAATGGGAATGACGGTTGAGGGAGAACGTCGATAAGGGATGAAAAATAGTTAGTAACCATTCTGGACAAATGTTGTCTCCTGTCACTTTGAATTGATGCTGCAGTACCTGTCCTGTCTGCGGTCATAGCAAAATCACTCCACAATCTGGTCAGAAAACCCCTCTGTCCAACGCCACTTCTGATTTCTGCCCCTCTAACACCACTGGTCTGCTGGCCCCTGCAGCTCGTGTGAGAACGATCACGGGCGCTGTGTGCTGGGAATGCCTGAAGCAAACGGTCAACAAGAGTTGATTGTTTGGTTGCTAATATTAGTTCCAAGTTCTCATGTGGCATTATATTTTGCAATTTGCCTTTATAGCGAGGATCAAGGAGGCAGGCCAACAAGTAATCATCATCGTTCATCATTTTAGTAATGCGTGTGTCCCATTTGAGGATACGTAAGGCATAATCCGCCATGTGGGCCAAAGTTCCAGTTGTCAAATCTGCGGTTGTGCTTGGTTGAGGGGCAGTTTCAGGCAAATCTACGTCACTTGTGTCCCTCAAATAACCAGAACCCGGCCTTGCCATGCCACCAATTTCCAGTGGCCCCGGAAAAGCTTCCTCATTAAAAATATAATCATCCCCATCATCCTCCTCGTCCTCCTCCTCCTCTTCGCCCGCTACCTCGTCCTGTACACTGCCCTGGCCAGACAATGGCTGACTGTCATCAAGGCTTTCCTCTTCCTCTGCTGCAGACGCCTGATCCTTTATGTGCGTCAAACTTTTCATCAGCAGACGCATTAGGGGGATGCTCATGCTTATTATGGCGTTGTCTGCACTAACCAGCCGTGTGCATTCCTCAAAACACTGAAGGACTTGACACATGTCTTGAATCTTCGACCACTGCACACCTGACAACTCCATGTCTGCCATCCTACTGCCTGCCCGTGTATGTGTATCCTCCCACAAAAACATAACAGCCCGCCTCTGTTCACACAGTCTCTGAAGCATGTGCAGTGTTGAGTTCCACCTTGTTGCAACGTCTATGATTAGGCGATGCTGGGGAAGGTTCAAAGACCGCTGATAGGTCTGCATACGGCTGGAGTGTACGGGCGAACGGCGGATATGCGAGCAAAGTCCGTGCACTTTGAGGAGCAGGTCGGATAACCCCGGATAACTTTTCAGGAAGCACTGCACCACCAGGGTTAAGGTGTGAGCCAGGCAAGGAATGTGTTTCAGTTGGGAAAGGGAGATTTCAGCCATGAAATTCCTTCCATTATCACTCACTACCTTGCCTGCCTCAAGATCTACAGTGCCCAGCCACGACTGCGTTTCTTTCTGCAAGAACTCGGACAGAACTTCCGCGGTGTTTCTGTTGTCGCCCAAACACTTCATAGCCAATACAGCCTGCTGACGCTTGCCAGTAGCTGCCCCATAATGGGAGACCTGGTGTGCAACAGTGGCAGCTGCGGATGGAGTGGTTGTGCGACTGCGGTCTGTGGACGAGCTCTCACTTCTGCAGGAGGACGAGGAGGAGGAGGAGGGGGTGCGAACGGCTACAGCCAACTGTTTCCTAGACCGTGGGCTAGGCAGAACTGTCCCAAAATTGCTGTCTCCTGTGGACCCTGCATCCACAACATTCACCCAGTGTGCCGTGATGGACACGTAACGTCCCTGGCCATGCCTACTGGTCCATGGATCTGTTGTCAGGTGCACCTTTGTGCTCACAGATTGCCTGAGTGCATGCGCTCTTTAACATGCTGGTGGAGGGCTGGGATGGCTTTTCTGGAAAAGAAGTGTCGACTGGGTAGCTCGTAGCGTGGTACAGCGTAGTCCATCAGGGCTTTGAAAGCTTCGCTTTCAACTAACCGGTAGGGCATCATCTCTAATGAGATTAGTCTAGCTATGTGGGCGTTCAAACCCTGTGTACGCGGATGCGAGGCTAAGTACTTCCTTTTTCTAACCATAGTCTCATGTAGGGTGAGCTGGACTGGAGAGCTGGAGATCGTGGAACTAGCGGGGGTGCCGGTGGACATGGCAGACTGAGAGACGGTGGGAGATGGTATTGTTGCCGCTGGTGCCCTAGATGCAGTGTTTCCTACTACGAAACTGGTGATTCCCTGACCCTGACTGCTTTGGCCTGGCAAAGAAACCTGCACAGATACTGCAGGTGGTGCGGAAAATGGTGGCCCTACACTGCCGGAAGGGATGTTGCGTTGCTGACTAGCTTCATTGGCCGAGGGTGCTACAACCTTAAGGGACGTTTGGTAGTTAGTCCAGGCTTGCAAATGCATGGTGGTTAAATGTCTATGCATGCAACTTGTATTGAGACTTTTCAGATTCTGACCTCTGCTTAACCCCTTCATGACCTGGGGATTTTTCGTTTTTCCGTGTTCGTTTTTCGCTCCCCTCCTTCCCAGAGCGATAACTTTTTTATTTTTCCGTCAATTTGGCCATGTGAGGGCTTATTTTTTGCGGGACGAGTTGTACTTTTGAAAGACATCATTGGTTTTAGCATGTCGTGTACTAGAAAACGGGAAAAAAATTCCAAGTGCGGTGAAATTGCAAAAAAAGTGCAATCCCACATTGGTTTTTTGTTTGGCTTTTTTGCTAGGTTCACTAAATGCTAAAACTGACCTGCCATTATGATTCTCCAGGTCATTACGAGTTCATAGACACCAAACATGACTAGGTTATTTTTTATCTAAGTGGTGAAAAAAAATTTCCAAACTTTGCTAAAAAAAAATAAAAAATTGCGCCATTTTCCGATACTCGTAGCGTCTCCATTTTTCATCATCTGGGGTCGGTTGAGGGCTTATTTTTTGCGTGCCGAGATGACGTTTTTAATGATAGCATTTCGTTGCAGATACGTTCTTTTGATCGCCTGGTATTGCATTTAAATGCAATGTCGCGGCGACCAAAAAAACGTAATTCTGGCGTTTCGAGTTTTTTTCCCGCTACGCTGTTTAGCGATCAGGTTAATACTTTTTTTTAATTGATAGATCGGGCGATTCTGAGCGCGGCGATACCAAATATGCGTAGATTTGATATTTTTTTTATTGATTTATTTTGATTGGGGCGAAAGGGGGGTGATTTAAACTTTAATGTTTTTTTTATTTTTTTCACATTTTTTTAAACTTTTTTTTTTAACTTTTGCCATGCTTCAATAGCCTCCATGAGAGGCTAGAAGCAGGCATAGCACGATCGGCTCTGCTACATAGCAGCGATCTGCTGATCGCTGCTATGTAGCAGAATTGCACGTGTGCTGTGAGCGCCGACCACAGGGTGGCGCTCACAGCGACGGGCAATCAGTAACCATAGAGGTCTCAAGGACCTCTATTGTTACCATTCACAAGCATCGCCGACCCCCAATCATGTGACGGGGGTCGGCGATGACGTCATTTCCGGCCGCCCGGCCGAAAGCGGTAGTTAAATGCCGCTGTCTGCGTTTGACAGCGGCATTTAACTAGTTAATAGGTGCGGGCAGATCGCGATTCTGCCCCCGCCTATTACGGGCACATGTCAGCTGTTCAAAACAGCTGACATGTCCCGGCTTTGGTGCGGGCTCACCGCGGAGCCCTGCATCAAAGCAGGGGAGCCGGCATCGGACGGTATAGTACGTCCGATGCCGGTAAGGGGTTAAGGTAGTTGAACATTTTTGACAGATGACTTTGCGCTGATCAATTGGATGTTGTTCAAAAATATGCCAGACTGCACTCTTTCTAGCATCGGATACCTTTTCAGGCATTGCAGACTGAGCTTTAACCGGATGGCCACGCTGTCCTCCAACAGGTTTTGACTTTGCCACGCGTTTTGGGCCAAATACGGGCCCGGCAGATGGAACCTGTTGCGATGTTGATGCCTGCTGCGGCCCCTCCTCCTCCGCTTCAGAACTACTGCCGCCTGCACCCTGTTCCCCCAATGGCTGCCAATCGGGGTCAACAACTGGGTCATCTATAACCTCCTCTTCTAGCTCGTGCGCAACTTCGTCTGTGTCACCGTGTAAGTCGGTGGTAGAGCGTTCGTGACGGGGCAACATAGTCTCATCAGGGTCTGATTCTGGATCAGCACCCTGCGAGGAGCAATGTTGTGGTCTGAGTCAAAGGACCAGCATAGTAGTCTGGCTGTGGCTGTGCATCAGTGCACTCCATGTCAGATTCAACTTGTAATGGGCATGGCCTGTTAACTGTTTCACTTTCTAAGCCAGGGACGGTATGTGTAAAGAGCTCCATGGAGTAACCCGTTGTGTCGCCTGCTGCATCCTTCTCTGTTGTTGTTTTTGCTGAAGAGGACAAGGAAGCGACTTGTCCCTGACCGTGAACATCCACTAACGACGTGCTGCTTTTACATTTACCAGTTTCAAAAGAGGAGGCAAAAGAGCTAGAGGCTGAGTCAGCAAGGTAAGCCAAAACTTGCTCTTGCTGCTCCGGCTTTAAAAGCGGTTTTCCTACTCCCAGAAAAGGGAGCGTTCAAGGCCTTGTGTAGCCAGACGACGAACCTGGCTCCACAGCTCCAGACTTAGGTGCAATATTTTTTTTCCCACGACCACCTGATGCTCCACCACTACCACTACCCTCATTACCAGCTGACAATGAACGCCCCCGGCCACGACCTCTTCCACCAGACTTCCTCATTGTTTTAAAAATGTAACCAAACTAATGGTATTTGTTGCTGTCAAACAACTTACACGGTGAGCTATAACTTCAGTATGATTTAGATACCCCTTTACAGGTGGGTGAGACCGCAAGGAAAAGCAGGCACAATGTTACACACTCTGTTTTTTGTGGCACCAAATGAGAGAGATGCCACACACGAAGGACTGTCACTCAAGCACAAATGTCAATATTAATCTCCCACTGTTTGTTTTTATTTTTTCAGGGAGAATTTAGAAACCCAAAAAAAAAAATGATTTTTTTAAGGAAGAATATAGAAAACAAATTAAAAAAAAGTGATTTTTTTCAGAGAGAATTTAGAAACCAAAAAAAAGGCTTTCTATGGCCCACTATCTGAGAGAGAGAGATGGCACACCCAGGAGTCAGGACTGGTGTTGTGAATTCTGTGGCTGAATTCACTCCTGTGGTCACAAGTGGTACTGCAGCTTCTGAGCTTCCTCCCTCAGGTGTTCTGGTGAGCTCGTTAACTGCTTCATTACTTAACTCCGCCTGATGCTGCTATCCTTGCTCCTTGTCAATGTTTCAGTGTTGGATCTGAGCTTCTCCTGATTGTTCCTGTGACCTGCTGCTCTGTATAGCTAAGTGCTTTTTGCTTTTTGTTGCTTTTTTTCTGTCCAGCTTGTCTTTTGTTTTGCTGGAAGCTCTGAGACGCAAAGGGTGTACCGCCGTGCCGTTAGTTCGGCACGGTGGGTTTTTTTTTGCCCCCTTTGCGTGGTTTTGCTTTAGGGTTTTTTGTAGACTGCAAAGTTCGCTTTACTGTCCTCGCTCTGTCCTAGAATATCGGGCCCCACTTTGCTGAATCTATTTCATCCCTACGTTTTGTCTTTTCATCTTACTCACAGTCATTATATGTGGGGGGCTGCCTTTTCCTTTGGGGAATTTCTCTGGGGCAAGTCAGGCCTATTTTTCTATCTTCAGGCTAGCTAGTTTCTTAGGCTGTGCCGAGTTGCCTAGGTAGTTGTTAGGCGCAATCCACAGCCGCTTTTAGTTGTGTTTAGGATAGGATCAGGTGTGCAGTCTACAGAGTTTCCACGTCTCAGAGCTCGTTCTTGTATTTTTGGGTATTTGTCAGATCACTGTGTGCGCTCTGATCGCTAAGCACACTGTGCTTCTGGATTGCCTTCATAACACCTGTCCTTAGCAAACATAACAGACTGGCACACAAGCAGAAAGGCCAATATTAATCTCCCACTGTTTTTTTTTATTTTTTCAGGGAGAATTTAGAAACCCAAAAAGAAAATGATTTCTCAAGGAAGAATTTAGAAAACAAATTAAAAAAAGTGATTTTTTCAGAGAGAATTTAGAAACCAAATAAAAAACAAAAAACAAATAGGCTTTCTATGGCCCACTATCTGAGTGAGAGAGATGGCACACCTGTTATGAAAGGCAATTCAGTATCACAATGGACATGGAGGTCAGAGCACATACAGTGATCTGACAATAACCCAAAATAATAGAACGAGCTCTGAGACGTGGGAACTCTGCAGACCGCAATCCCTGATCCTCTCCAAACACAACTAGAGGCAGCCGTGGATTGCGCCTAACGCTACCAATGCAACTCGGCACAGCCTGAGAAACTAACTAGCCTGAAGATAGAAAAAATAAGCCTACCTTGCCTCAGAGAAATACCCCAAAGGAAAAGGCAGCCCCCCACATATAATGACTGTGAGTAAGATGAAAAGACAAACGTAGGGATGAAATAGATTCAGCAAAGTGAGGCCCGATATTCTAGACAGAACGAGGATAGGAAAGATTACTTTGCGGTCTACACAAAACCCTAAAGAAAACCACGCAAAGGGGCAAAAAGACCCTCCATACCGAACTAACGGCACGGAGGTACACCCTTTGCGTCCCAGAACAGCAAAACAAATAGACAAGCTGGACAGAAAAAATAGCAACAAATAGCAAAGAAGCACTTAGCTATGCAGAGCAGCAGGCCACAGGAATGATCCAGAGAAACACAAGTCCAACACTGGAACATTGACAGGAAGCATGAATCAAAGCATTAGGTGGGGTTAAGTAGAGAAGCACCTAACGACCTCACCAGATCACCTGAGGGAGGAAATTCAGAAGCAGCAGTACCAGTTTCCTCCACAAACGGAAGCTCCCAGAGAGAATCAGCCGAAGTACCACTTGTGACCACAGGAGGGAGCTCTGCCACAGAATTCACAACAGTACCCCCCCTTGAGGAGGGGTCACCGAACCCTCACCAGAGCCCCCAGGCCGACCAGGATGAGCCACATGAAAGGCACGAACAAGATCGGGAGCATGGACATCAGAGGCAAAAACCCAGGAATTATCCTCCTGAGCATAACCCTTCCATTTAACCAAATACTGGAGTTTCCGTCTTGAAACACGAGAATCCAAAATCTTCTCCACAACATACTCCAATTCCCCCTCCACCAAAACCGGGGCAGGAGGGTCAACAGATGGAACCATAGGTGCCACGTATCTCCGCAACAATGACCTATGGAAGACGTTATGTATGAAAAAAGAATCTGGGAGGGTCAGACGAAAAGACACAGGATTAATAACCTCAGAAATCCTATAAGGACCAATGAAACGAGGTTTAAACTTCGGAGAGGAAACCTTCATAGGAATATGACGAGAAGACAACCAAACCAGATCCCCAACACGAAGTCGGGGACCCACACGGCGTCTGCGATTAGCGAAACGTTGAGCCTTGTCCTGGGACAAGGTCAAATTGTCCACTACATGAGTCCAAATCTGCTGCAACCTGTCCACCACAGTATCCACACCAGGACAGTCCGAAGACTCAACCTGTCCTGAAGAGAAACGAGGATGGAACCCAGAATTGCAGAAAAATGGCGAAACCAAGGTAGCCGAGCTGGCCCGATTATTAAGGGCGAACTCAGCCAAAGGCAAAAAGGACACCCAGTCATCCTGATCGGCAGAAACAAAGCATCTCAGATAGGTTTCCAAGGTCTGATTGGTTCATTCGGTCTGGCCATTAGTCTGAGGATGAAAAGCCGAGGAAAAAGACAAGTCAATGCCCATCCTACCACAAAAGGCTCGCCAAAACCTCGAAACAAACTGGGAACCTCTGTCAGAAACGATATTCTCTGGAATGCCATGCAAACGAACCACATGCTGGAAGAACAATGGCACCAAATCAGAGGAGGAAGGCAACTTGGACAAGGGTACCAGATGGACCATCTTAGAAAAGCGATCACAGACCACCCAAATGACTGACATCTTTTGAGAGACGGGAAGATCTGAAATAAAATCCATAGAGATATGTGTCCAAGGTGTCTTCGGGACCGGCAAGGGCAAAAGCAACCCACTGGCACGAGAACAGCAGGGCTTAGCCCAAGCACAAATCCCACAGGACTGCACAAAAGAACGCACATCCCGCGACAGAGACGGCCACCAAAAGGATCTAGCCACTAACTCTCTGGTACCAAAGATTCCAGGATGACCAGCCAACACCGAACAATGAACCTCAGAGATCACTTTATTTGTCCACCTATCCGGGACAAACAGTTTCTCCGCTGGACAACGATCAGGTTTATTAGCCTGAAATTTTTGCAGCACCCGCCGCAAATCAGGGGAGATGGCAGACACAATTACTCCTTCCTTGAGGATACCCGCCGGCTCAGATAAACCCGGAGAGTCGGGCACAAAACTCCTAGACAGAGCATCCGCCTTCACATTTTTAGAGCCCGGAAGGTACGAAATCACAAAGTCAAAACGGGCGAAGAACAGCGACCAACGAGCCTGTCTAGGATTCAAACGCTTAGCAGACTCGAGATAAGTCAGGTTCTTATGATCAGTCAATACCACCACGCGATGCTTAGCTCCTTCAAGCCAATGACGCCACTCCTCGAATGCCCACTTCATGGCCAGCAACTCTCGGTTGCCCACATCATAATTCCGCTCAGCAGGCGAAAACTTCCTGGAAAAAAAAGCGCATGGTTTCATCACTGAACAATCAGAACCTCTCTGCGACAAAACAGCCCCTACTCCAATCTCAGAAGCATCAACCTCGACCTGGAACGAAAGAGAAACATCAGGTTGACACAACACAGGGGCAGAAGAAAAACGACGCTTCAACTCTTGAAAAGCTTCCACAGCAGCAGAAGACCAATTGACCAAATCAGCACCCTTCTTGGTCAAATCGGTCAATGGTTTGGCAATACTAGAAAAATTGCAGATGAAGCGACGATAAAAATTTGCAAAACCCAGGAACTTTTGCAGACTTTTCAGAGATGTCGGCTGAGTCCAATCATGGATGGCTTGGACCTTAACAGGATCCATCTCGATAGTAGAAGGGGAAAAGATGAACCCCAAAAATGAAACCTTCTGCACACCAAAGAGACACTTTGATCCCTTCACAAACAAAGAGTTAGCACGCAGGACCTGAAAAACCGTTCTGACCTGTTTCACATGAGACTCCCAATCATCCGAGAAGATCAAAATGTCATCCAAGTACACAATCAGGAATTTATCCAGGTATTCTCGGAAGATGTCATGCATAAAGGACTGAAACACTGATGGAGCATTGGCAAGTCCGAATGGCATCACTAGATACTCAAAATGACCCTCAGGCGTATTAAATGCAGTTTTCCATTCATCGCCTCGCCTGATTCGCACCAGATTATACGCACCACGAAGATCAATCTTTGTGAACCAACTAGCCCCCTTAATCCGAGCAAACAAATCAGATAACAAAGGCAAGGGGTACTGAAATTTAACAGTGATCTTCTTAAGAAGGCGATAATCTATACAAGGTCTCAGCGAACCATCCTTTTTGGCTACAAAAAAGAACCCTGCTCCTAATGGCGACGATGACGGGCGAATATGCCCCTTCTCCAGGGATTCCTTCACATAACTGCGCATAGCGGTGTGCTCAGGCACGGATAAATTAAACAGTCGACCTTTTGGGAATTTACCACCAGGAATCAAATTGATAGCACAATCACAATCCCTATGCGGAGGTAGGGCATCGGACTTGGGCTCATCAAATACATCCCGGTAATCAGACAAGAACTCTGGAACCTCAGAAGGGGTGGATGACGAAATTGACAAAAATGGAACCTCACCATGTACCCCCTGACAACCCCAGCTGGACACCGACATGGATTTCCAATCCAATACTGGATTATGGGCTTGTAGCCATGGCAACCTCAACACGACCACATCATGCAGATTATGCAACACCAGAAAGCGAATATCCTCCTGATGTGCAGGAGCCATGCACATGGTCAGCTGAGTCCAGTATTGAGGCTTATTCTTGGCCAAAGGCGTAGCATCAATACCTCTCAATGGAATAGGACACTGCAAGGGCTCCAAGAAAAACCCACAACGCTTAGCATATTCCAAGTCCATCAAATTCAGAGCAGCGCCTGAATCCACAAACGCCATGACAGAATATGATGACAAAGAGCAGATCAAGGTAATGGACAGAAGAAATTTTGACTGTACCGTACCAATGGTGGCAGACCTAGCGAACCGCTTAGTGCGCTTAGGACAATCAGAGATGGCATGAGTGGAATCACCACAGTAGAAACACAGCCCCTTCAGACGTCTGTGTTCTTGCCGTTCAACTCTGGTCAAAGTCCTATCGCACTGCATAGGCTCAGGTTTAAGCTCAGGTAATACCGCCAAATGGTGCACAGATTTACGCTCACGCAAGCGTCGACCGATCTGAATAGCCAAAGACATAGACTCATTCAAACCAGCAGGCATAGGAAATCCCACCATGACATCCTTAAGGGCTTCAGAGAGACCCTTTCTGAACATAGCTGCCAGCGCAGATTCATTCCATTGAGTGAGCACTGACCATTTTCTAAATTTTTGGCAATATACCTCTATCTCATCCTGACCCTGACAAAGAGCCAGCAAATTCTTTTCTGCCTGATCCACTGAATTAGGCTCATCGTACAGCAATCCGAGTGCCAGGAAAAACGCATTGATATTACTCAATGCAGGATCTCCTGGCGCAAGAGAAAATGCCCAGTCCTGAGGGTCGCCGCGCAAAAAAGAAATAATAATCAAAACCTGTTGAACTGGATCACCAGAGGAACGAGGTTTCAAGGCCAGAAATAACTTACAATTATTTTTGAAACTCAGAAACTTAGTTCTATCTCTAAAAAACAAATCAGGAATAGGAATTCTTGGTTCTAACATAGATTTCTGATCAATAGTGTCTTGAATCTTTTGTACTATTGCCGAGAGCTGATCCACAAATGAAGACAGACTTCTCATGTCCATCGCTGCACCTGTGTACTGAACCACCCAAATGTCTAGGGGAAAAAAAAAGATAAAACACAAAGCCAAGAAAAAAAAGTGGTCTCAGAACTTCTTTTTTCCCTCTATTGAGAATCATTAGTACTTTTGGCTTCCTGTACTGTTATGAAAGGCAATTCAGTATCACAATGGACATGGAGGTCAGAGCACATACAGTGATCTGACAATAACCCAAAATAATAGAACGAGCTCTGAGACGTGGGAACTCTGCAGACCGCAATCCCTGATCCTCTCCAAACACAACTAGAGGCAGCCGTGGATTGTGCCTAACGCTACCTATGCAACTCGGCACAGCCTGAGAAACTAACTAGCCTGAAGATAGAAAAAATAAGCCTACCTTGCCTCAGAGAAATACCCCAAAGGAAAAGGCAGCCCCCCACATATAATGACTGTGAGTAAGATGAAAAGACAAACGTAGGGATGAAATAGATTCAGCAAAGTGAGGCCCGATATTCTAGACAGAACGAGGATAGGAAAGATAACTTTGCGATCTACACAAAACCCTAAAGAAAACCACGCAAAGGGGCAAAAAGACCCTCCGTACCGAACTAACGGCACGGAGGTACACCCTTTGCGTCCCAGAGCTTCCAGCAAAACAAATAGACAAGCTGGACAAAAAAAATAGCAACAAATAGCAAAGAAGCACTTAGCTATGCAGAGCAGCAGGCCACAGGAATGATCCAGAGAAACACAAGTCCAACACTGGAACATTGACAGGAAGCATGAATCAAAGCATTAGGTGGGGTTAAGTAGAGAAGCACCTAACGACCTCACCAGATCACCTGAGGGAGGAAACTCAGAAGCAGCAGTACCAGTTTCCTCCACAAACGGAAGCTCCCAGAGAGAATCAGCCGAAGTACCACTTGTGACCACAGGAGGGAGCTCTGCCACAGAATTCACAACACACACCCAGGAGTCAGGACTGGCACACAAGCAGAAAGGCCAATATTAATCTCCCACTGTTTTTTTTTATTTTTTCAGGGAGAATTTAGAAACCCCCCCAAAAAAATGATTTTTTAAGGAAGAATTTAGAAAACAAATAAAAAAAAAGTGATTTTTTCAGAGAGAATTTAGAAACCAAATAAAAAAAACAAAAACAAATAGGCTTTCTATGGCCCACTATCTGAGAGAGAGATGGCACACCCAGGAGTCAGGACTGGCACACAAGCAGAAAGGCCAATATTAATCTCCCACTGTTTTTTTTTTTTTTTTCAGGGAGAATTTAGAAACCCCCCCAAAAAAATGATTTTTTAAGGAAGAATTTAGAAAACAAATAAAAAAAAGTGATTTTTTCAGAGAGAATTTAGAAACCAAATAAAAAAACAAAACAAATAGGCTTTCTATGGCCCACTATCTGATGGAGAGAGATGGCACGCTCAGGACTGGCACACAAGCCCAAAGGCCAATATTAATCTCCCACTATTATTTTTTTTTTGCAGGGAGAATTTCTAAAACCAATAAAAAAAAAAATAGGCTTTCTATGGCCCACTATTTGACAGAGAGATGGCACGCTCAGGACTGGCACACAAGCTCAAAGGGCAATATTAATCTCCCACTGTTTTTTTTTTCAGGGAGAATTTATAAAACCAATAAAAAAAAATAAATAGGCTTTCTATGGCCCACTATTTGAGAGAGAGATGGCACGCTCAGGACTGGCACACAAGCCCAAAGGGCAATATTAATCTCCCACTGTTTTTTTTTTTCAGGGAGAATTTATAAAACCAATAAAAAAAAAGAAATAGGCTTTCTATGGCTCACTATTTGAGAGAGAGATGGCACGCTCAGGACTGGCACACAAGCCCAAAGGGCAATATTAATCTCCCACTGTTTTTTGTTTTTTTTCAGGGAGAATTTATAAAACCAATAAAAAATAAATAAATAGGCTTTCTATGGCCCACTATTTGACAGAGAGATGGCACGCTCAGGACTGGCACACAAGCCCAAAGGGCAATATTAATCTCCTACTGGCACGCTCAGGACTGGCACACAAGCCCAAAGGCCAATATTAATCTCCCACTGTTTTTTTTTTTTTCAGGGAGAATTTAGAAACCCCACAAAAAAAAAACAGAAAAAAAAATTAGGCTTTCTATGGCCCACTATGTGAGATGGCACACACAGGGATGGCACTCGAGCAGAAATGCCAATCTTAATCTCCCACAGCTTTTTTTTTTAGGGAGAATTAAAAAAAAAAAAAAAAACACACAGGGACTGTCCTACAATTACTATCTCCGTGCAGTAATCTCAGCCAGGTATGGCAGGCAGCAATAAGGAGTGGACTGCTGCACAAATTAAATAAAAAGTGTAGACAAACAAACAAGATAGCTGTGCAGAAAGGAAGGAACAACAGGATTTGTGCTTTGAAAAAAGCAGTTGGTTTGCACAGCGGCGTACACACAGCAATGCAGCTATCAGGGAGCCTTCTAGGGCAGCCCAATGAGCTACAGCGCTGAGGAAAAAAAAATGTAGTCTCCACTGTCCCTGCAAACAAAGGTGGTGTTGGACAGTGGAAATCGCTACAGCACAAGCGGTTTGGTGGTTAATGGACCCTGCCTAACACTATCCCTGCTTCTGACGAAGCGGCAGCAACCTCTCCCTATGCTCAGATCAGCAGCAGTAAGATGGCGGTCGGCAGGGACGCCTGTTTATAGCCCCTGTGACGCCGCAGACAGCAAGCCAATCACTGCAATGCCCTTCTCTAAGATGGTGGGGACCAGGACCTATGTCATCACGCTGCCCACACTCTGCGTCCACCTTCATTGGCTGAGAAATGGCGCTTTTCGCATCATTGAAATGCGACTTTGGCGCGAAAGTCGCGTACCGCATGGCCGACTCCGCACAGGGGTCGGGTCGGGTTTCATGAAACCCGACTTTGCCAAAAGTCGGCGACTTTTGAAAATGAACGATCCGTTTCGCTCAACCCTAGTGCAGAGTGCTCCGCTGTTCCTGAGCACTCTGAAGCAGGTCTTTTTAGGACCTCAAGTCACCCATGACACGGCGCTCCAATTGCTGGCAATAACTCAGGGTGAGTCCTTGGTCAGCCATTTTTCCGTCCGCTTTCGCACTTTAGCTTCAGAGCTGGAGTGGTCAGATAAAGCCCTTATCTCCATATTTTGGAGGGGCCTGGCTGATCACGTTAAGTACGCTCTGGCCACTAGGGAGATTCCTGCCACACTGGAGGAATTAATAACTGTCTCTACTCGTATTTTAACGAGCGGAGGTTAGAGCGAGCCCAGTGTAGGCAGAGGTTTCGGCTGGCTCCCACCTTCGCCAAACCTCTGGAATCTCCGGTCCAGGTTCCTGAGTCACATGAGGCCATGAAAGTGTTACGAGCGGGATCTAAGTCCCAGACCGCTTGTGCACTCAAGGTCTGTCATGCTTGCCAGCAGTCAGGACATCTAGCCACCAGATGTCCCCAGCAGTCGAGGAAACGTCAGCGTCTAGTGGTAGTAGGTGGAGGTACACTAGACACGGCGACGTTTGCCTCCAAATTGTCCTTTAAGGGGACAATAATTATAGGCTCATCCTCACACTCGGTGGAGCTCTGCGTGGATTCTGGGGCGGAGGGCAATTTTATGTCTTCTGCCTTCGCCCAGCGTCACGCAATATCCCTGGTTATGCTAGCTCAACCAGTAACGGTACGAGTGGTGAATGGGTCGACACTGCCCTCACAGATAACACACCAGACCATCCCTTTTACTCTGTCCATGTCGCCATCCCATCAGGAGATTATATCTCTGCTCATCATTCCTGAGGGAATTGATGAGGTCCTGTTGGGGATACCTTGGCTATGGTACCACTCTCCTCACTTCGAGTGGTCCTCAGGCAGGATTCTGGGATGGGGTGAATTTTGTTGGGGTCGGTGTCAGAGGGAGTGCGTTCAGGTTGCTACTTCGGAGGTACCCGCAGATCTATCCTCTCTCCCCAAGCAATATTGGTCTTATGCAGACGTGTTCTCCAAAAAGGCAGCGGAGACCCTTCCGCCCCATTGCCCCTATGACTGTCCTATTGATCTCTTGCCTGGTGCTGAGCCTCCCCGGGGTCGAGTCTATCCGTTATCTCTCCCAGAGATGGAGGCAATGACTCAGTACATTCAAGAGAATCTGGCAAGAGGGTTCATCAGGAAGTCAGTGTCACCTGCTGGGGCAGGGTTCTTTTTCGTGCTGAAGAAGAATGGGGAACTACGTCCATGCATAGATTACAGGGGTCTTAACGCCATCACCGTTAAGAATAAGTATCATTTGCCCTTGATATCTTAGCTCTTCGATAGGCTTCGGGAGCAAGGGTGTTTACTAAAGTAGATCTGCGGGGTGCTTACAACCTGATTCGCATCCGTGAGGGGGACGAATGGAAAACGGAGTTTAACACCAGGGATGGGCACTATGAGTATCTGGTGATGCCCTTCGGGCTCTGTAATGCCCCAGCCGTTTTCCAAGACTTTGTCAACGACATCTTCCGGGATATGCTTTCCACCTCGGTCGTACTCTATTTGGATGATATTCTCATCTTTTCTCCAGATATTGACTCCCACCGGAGAGATGTTCGCAGAGTCTTCGACCTCCTACGGGCAAACTCTCTTTATGCAAAGTTGGAGAAGTGTATGTTTGAGCAGGAGTCTTTACCTTTCCTGGGCTATATCATCTCCGCCCAGGGATTGGCTGAGATGGACTGGCAAGAGCCCCATTCTCTTAAGGCGGTGCAGCGCTTTATGGGGTTCATTAATTATTACCGCCAGTTCATTCCCCGGTTCTCAACTTTGGTAGCTCCATTGGTGGCCCTCACCAAGAAGGGAGCAAATCCCAAGTTGTGGTCTGAAGAGGTCTCCAGGGCCTTTTCTTCTATTAAGTCTCATTTTGCTAGCGCTCCCATTCTACATCGTCCGGATGTGGATAAGCCGTTTATAATGAAGGTGGATGCCTCTTCCGTTGGTGCAGGACCAGTCCTCTTCCAAAAGGATGCTCAAGGTCGGAAGCATCCTTGCTTCTTCTTCTCCAAGACCGGGGAGTTGCTAGCAATGAAGTTGGCCTTTTCAGAGTGGAGACATCTCTTGGAGGGGGCTCATTTTCCCTTTCAAGTTTTCACTGACCACAAAAATTTGCTATATTTGCAAACAGCCCAGCGGCTAAATTCTCGCCAGGCCAGATGGTCCTTGTTCTTCTCTCGGTTCCACTTCACCCTCCATTTTCTCGCTGGGGAGAAGAACATTCGTGCTGACGCCCTTTCTCGCTCTGTTGTATCATCTGAGGAGGAGGAAGGAGAGCCTCGGCTTATTGTCCCCTCTGAGAGCCTGAGAACCGTAGCTCCGGTGTCACTAGAGTCTGAGCCTCCGGGCAAGACTTTTGTGCCCATAAGTTTGCGACCGGAGGTTCCCTCTTGGGCTCATTCATACAGGGTGGGTGGACACTTTGGGACAAAAAGGACATCTGAGCTGCTGGCGAGGACGTACTGGTGGCCGCATATGCTCCGAGATGTTAGAGATTATGTTCTGGTGTGTGTCTACTGCGCCAAAAATAAGTCTCCTCGACAACGGCCAGCTGGCTTGCTCCATCCCCTGCCGGTGGCAGATAGGTCCTGGGAGATGGTCGGGATGGACTTTGTGGTGGGTTTACCCAAGTCTCGTGCCTGTACCATCATTTGGGTTATTACCGATCATTTCTCGAAAATGGTGCATTTGGTGCCGCTTCCACGGTTACCTTCTGCACGGGCCTTGGCAGTGTTGTTCATCAAACACAT
Organism: Ranitomeya imitator; assembly: GCF_032444005.1. Lineage (NCBI taxonomy): Eukaryota > Metazoa > Chordata > Amphibia > Anura > Dendrobatidae > Ranitomeya > Ranitomeya imitator. The sequence continues at coordinate 441,381,902 of NC_091284.1, forward strand.
CTTCCGCCTACATGGCATGCCGGACAAAATTGTCAGTGACCGGGGTCCCCAGTTTGCGTCTCGGTTCTGGAGTGAGCTGTGTCATCTTCTCAGCATTGAGTTAAATCTCTCTTCTGCACATCATCCCGAGACGAATGGGTTGGTAGAGAGGGCCAATCAGACTCTGGTCACATATTTACGACATTTTGTTTCTGCCAGGCAGGATGACTGGGCATCCTTGTTACTGTGGGCAGAGTTTGCCCTTAACAACGCTGTAGCTGACTCCACCGGTCAGACTCCTTTCCTCCTTAATTACGGCCAGCATCTGCGGGTTCCTGTGCCTATGCCCGTGTCCTCTGCTGACTCCAGGGTGGCAGACTGGGCTGTGGAGGCCATCAGGGCCTCCAAGGAGATAATGAGGTTCTCCGCCGATGCACATCGGAGCCCTGCCCTGACCTTTGCTCCTGGCGATTTGGTGTGGCTCTCCGCCCGTAACATCAGGCTGCGTGTAGAGTCCACTAAGTTTGCACCTCGCTACTTAGGTCCCTTCAAGGTCCTCGAACAGGTTAACCCTGTGGTCTACCGTCTAGCCCTTCCTCCACGCCTAGGTATCACCGACACCTTTCATGTGTCCCTCCTTAAGCCCATATACATGTCCCGGTTTTCTGAGTCATCTACCGGGACATCGGGTTCGTCTACGGACGATTTCGAGGTGAATTCTATTCTGGGGAGCAAGGTGCTACGTGGCAAAAAATTTTATTTGGTGGACTGGAAGGGGTACGGTCCTGAGGATAGGTCCTGGGAGCCTGTTGAGCATATTCAGGCTCTGCAGCTCATTGCCGCCTTCGAGCGTAGCGAGGCCCAAGGAGGGGGGGGCCCTAGGAGGGGGGGTAATGTTAGGGGTCGAGTTCCCGCCTCTGCACAGGGGGAATCTCGGGCCATCTCCGCTGCGGTCTCCCATTCTTCTCCTGCTGCAGTGGAGTCTGCTCAGCGGAGACGTCGTTCCCGGCGTGTTGCTCAGTTTCACTCTATACAAAGAGTTGCTGCTGCTTTTCCTGCTTTTCCTGCTTCTGCCATTGAAGTCAGTGTTGGGCAGCGTCGAGTGGATGCTTTTGGGACTAAGTCCTGCTTTTCTCTTTCTGAGCATGCCCAGGGCAAGATCTCCCATTGGAGATCGAGGGTCACATGCTCAGGTACTGCAGCACATCCCATTGGTCATTCAGGAAGGTCCTGAAAGTGCAAAACTTCGGTAGCAGCTTCCCATTGGTCCTTTATTGGAAGGTCCTGAACGTACTGCAACTATATAAGCTGCGCATGACCGCACGGCCATGCGCTAGTATTGACTTGATATAATGTGTGTGTGTAGATGGATGTATGTCGATGGATGAAAGCTCCTAAATCATTCCCATTCCTAGTGTTGTTGACTGTTCGTGAATGATGGTAGCTATCTAGCACCCGATTAAGCCATCAGCACGAAACACACATTACAGCGCCTAGTTGCTTTGACCGCCAGTGCGGCGCCGTGCGCTTTTTCAGCGCTTTCCTGACCCAAGCCTGGGTGGTTAGTGGCGTCCGCCAGTGCGGCACTGCACGCACTCACATGCATCTTTAATTCATTTATTTCTGTCACTCTGACACCCCAGTGGCGGTGTTGAGCGCATGAGGTTTTTATGAACTCTATTCCTGTGTCTTGCGATTGAGTTCTGAGACTCCTTGCTTGCGCTCTTGGTGCGGTACCACGGCCCTGTGACGCAACAGGGTTCGCTTCCTTCACACAGGGTGTGTGTATTCTCATTGTACCGCCATATAGTGCCGCCGTTTGCTAGCAGCAGGTCCTCCTCCATGGTGGACCCCGGGCTGCGAATGCACCAACAACAATAAAGACATCTATATTTGCTCGATGCGTTCCGCTAGCCCTAACAAGTTTCTATACGTCAGTTCTGTTTGTCGTATATCTGACAGCCACGTTCTCCCACTTACATTGTGTAGTGTAATACACAGGGCCTGTTTTTTGCTGCAGTCTCCCCCCAAAAAAAGGGAGATTTAAATTGCCAACAAGTTTCTATACGTCAGTTCCGTTTCTCGTATATCTGCCAGCCACGTTGTGCCACTTACATTGTGTAGTGTAATACACAGAACCTGTTTTTTTCTGCAGTCTCCCCCCAAAAAAGGGAGATTTAAATTGACAACAAGTTACTATATGTCAGTTCTGTTTGTCGCATATCTTCCAGCCACGTTGTGCCACTTACATTGTGTAGTGTAATGCACAGGGCCATTTTTTTTGCTGCAGTCTCCCCCCCCCCCAAAAAAGGGAGATTTAAATTGACAACAAGTTTCTATACGTCAGTTCTGTTTATCGTATATCTGCCAACCACGTTCTGCCACTTACATTGTGTAGTGTAATACACAGGGCCTGTTTTTTGCTGCTGTCTCCCCTGTTGTGAATTCTGCTTTTCGGCTCCCTCCTGTGGTTGTAGAGGGTAATGCAGTTGTGCCTGGACTGCAGGATGGGACAGGTGTATCTGCTAATTGCAAGGCTGACTGGGGTATTTAGCTTTGCAGAACTCATTAGTCCCTGCCAGTTGTCAATGTTCCCTTGGAAGTGTTGGTCCTGCCTGACCTCTCCTGCTTGCTGCCAATTCAGCAAAGTTAAGTGTTTGCTTCATTTTGTTTTAGACACACTGCTGTGTGTTTATTTTCTGTGCTATCTTGTTTCTATTTGTTCCTGCTAGACTGTGCCTGATGTTTTTCTCAGTCTAGTTGGATTCGCTGGAGTCGCAGATATACTCTCCACATCTTTAGTTAGGTGGTGGAGTTTTTGTATTTTTCTGCTGTGGATATTTTGTAGTGTTTTATGCTGACCGCATAGAATCCTGTACTTTTCTTTCCTATCTAGGTAGAAGTGGCCTTTGCTTATCCCTGTTTTCAGTCTGCGTGTGTCTTTTCCTCTCCTACTCACAGTCATTATTTGTGGGGGGCTGTCTATCCTTTGGGGGTTTACTCTGAGGCAAGAGAGTTTTCCTATTTCCATCTTTAGGGATATTTAGTTCTCCGGCTGTGTCGAGGTCTCTAGGTCTGGTTAGGCACACCCCACGGCTACTTCTAGTTGCGGTGATAGGATCAGGGTTTGCGGTCAGTATAGTTACCACTGCTCCAGCGAAGGTCATTTCATGCTGCTCCAAGGCCACCTGATCATAACACTCCCCCCCAAAAAAGGAGATTTAAATTGACAACAAGTTTCTATACGTCAGTTCTGTTTGTCGTATATCTGCCAGGCACCTTCTGCCACTTATACTGTGTAGTGTAATACACAGGGCCTGTTTTTTTCTGCAGTCTCCCCCCCAAAAAAGGGAGATTTAAATTGACAACAAGTTTCTATAAGTCAGTTCTGTTTGTCGTATATCTGCCAGCCACGTTATGCCACTTACATTGTGCAGTGTAATACACAGGGCCTGTTTCTTGCTGAAGTCTCCCCCCCAAAAAAGGAGATGTAAATTGACAACCAGTTTCTATACGTCAGTTCTGTTTGTTGTGTATCTGCCAGCCACGTTTTGCCACTTACATTGTGTGGTGTAATACACAGGGCCTGTTTTTTGCTGCAGTCTCCCTCCAAAAAAGGGAGATTTAAATTGCCAACAAGTTTCTATACGTCAGTTCTGTTTGTCGTATATCTGCCAGCTATGTTGTGCCACTTACATTGTGTAGTGTAATACACAGGGCCTGTTTTTTGCTGCAGTCTCCCCCCCAAAAACGGGAGATTTAAATTGACAACAAGTTACTATACGTCAGTTCTGTTTGTCGTATATCTTCCAGCCACGTTCTGCCACTTACATTGTGTAGTGTAATACACAGGGCCTGTTTTTTGCTACAGTCTCCCCCCAGAAAAAGGAAGATTTAAATTGACAACAAGTTTCTATACGTCAGTTCTGTTTGTCGTATATCTGCCAGCCACGTTCTGCCACTTACATTGTGTAGTGTAATACACAGGGCCTGTTTTTTGCTGCAGTCTCCCCCCAAAAAAAAGGAGATTTAAATTAACAACAAGTTTATATACCCCTTCTACCTTGTTTAACAGTACCATATAACGGTTGTTATTTTAGTTAGATTTTCCCAAAAAATTAGGAAGTCTGGTGGAAGAGGCCGTGGGCAGTCGTTGCCAGTTGGTACTGATGGTGGTGGTGGTGGTGGAGCATCTGGTGGTAGTGGGAAAAGCAAAATAGCACCTAAGGCTGGAGGTGTTGAGCCAGCATCATCATCTGGCTACACAAGGCCTCAAAGGCTCCCTTATCTGGGAGTAGGAAAACCGCTTTTAAAGCCTGAGCAGCAGGAAAAAGTTTTGGCTTTCCTTGCTGACTCTAGCTCTTTCGCCTCCTCTTCAGAAAGTTCGAAATATAAAAGCAGCAAGTCGTCAGTGGATGCTCCCAGTCAGGAACAATTCGCTTCCTTGTGTCCTTCACCCAAAGCAAAAGTGAAGGATGTGGCAGGCGACACTACAGTTTACTCCATGGAGCTCTTTACACATACCGTGCCAGGGTTAGAAAAGGAACTAGTTAACAGGCCATTACAAGATGAATCGAACATGGAGTGCACAGATGCACAGCCACAGTTAGATTATTATGCTGTTCCATTGACTCAGATCACTACATTGCCCTCGCAGTGTACTGAGCCAGAATCTGACCCTGATGAGACTATGGTGCCCCGTCACGAACGCTACAGCACCTTACATGGTGACACAGAGGAAGGTGCACATGACATTGAAGAGGAGGTGATAGTTAACCCAGTTGTTGACCCAGATTGGCAGCCATTGGGGAAACAGGGTGCCGCTGGTAGTAGCTCTGAAGCAGAGAAGGATGATCCGCAGCAGGCATCTACATTGCAACAGATTTCATCTGGCAGGCCTGTATCTGGCCAAAAACGTTTGCCAAAACCAAAAACACTTTTAAGACAGCATGACCATCCGGTTAAAGGAGAACAGCGTGCAATGCCTGAAAAGGTATTCGATAGTAGGAAAAGTGCAGTGTGGGAATTTTTTAACCAACATCTGAATGATCATCGCAAAGGTATCTGTAAGAAATGCTCAAAGACCTTTAGCAGAGGGAAGAATGTCCAAAATTTAAATACAACGTGCATGCGTAGACATTTAACCAGCATGCACTTGCAAGCCTGAACTAACTACCAAAAGTCCCGTAGCGTTGGTGCACCCGCTCAGAATGAAGGTACTCAGCAACGCTACATTGCTTCACTCACTGTGAACCCACCGGTTTGGACACCACCAACATGCAGCTCTCCAGTCCAGCTCACCCTACAAGAGACTCTCATTAGGAAAAGGAAGTACTCATCCTCTCATCTGCAAACACAGGGTTTGAATGCCCACATTGCTAGACTAATCTCGTTAGAGATGATGCCCTACAGGTTGGTTGAAAGCGAAGCTTTCAAAGCCCTGATGGCCTACGCAGTACCACACTATGACCTACCAAGTCAACACTTCTTTGTGAGAAAAGCCATCCCAGCCCTCCACCAGCATGTCAAAGACCGCATTGTCCATGCACTCAGTCAATCAGTCAGTAGAAAGGTGCACCTCACAACAGATGCATGGACCAGTAGGTATGGCCAGGGACGTTACATGTCCATCACGGCGCACTGGGTTAATGTGGTGGATGCAGGGTCCACAGGGGACAGCCTTAGTGGGACAGTTCTGCCTAGCCCACGGTCTAGGAAACAGTTGGCAGTAGGCGTTCGACACCCCTCCTCCTCCTCCTTATATCTAGATAGGGGTTTTTAAATTGCTATATTATATAACTGTCCCCCTAGTAGCAGTTTTTGTGGTATTCTAACAGGAATAACAGACACTGCTGTACAGGTGGTCCTATTGAGGTTTTTCCAGACTTACAGCCAGTCCCCCCCTTTTTAGGTGGCACAGTAGTATATGCACTTTTGTATTAACTGATATATTGGTATTTTTTGTATATGTTATTTGTTCGGTAATCTAATAAAGTTTCACACTATTACATACTGTACCTTCATAGTTCTCTTTTTGTTTTAAGTTATAGCCAGATAGGTTGGTCATTTTTTTTCCTTTTTGTTTTGTTGTGCTTGTTGCTCCCTTTTCTGCTGGAGTTTCAGCTATAACCCCAGCAAAAGACTGTTGATGAGGTTCTGGACTGTGTTTACCTCTTGTGCCGTGGTCTTTAACAGAGAAAGACTGATTGCCAGAGACTCCTGTCCCTTGAGAAATGTATTCAGAATTCCCAAGTCCAAGAATTTATACTTTACAGGTCCTGGATTGCCTAGGGTGGCAGAAGGAGTGTGTAAAGGTGCAGAAGTCATGTAAAGTTGTACGTGACAGGATTAACTGTTTAGAGTCAGCCAAGCTTGGGAGGTGTTAAGCATGCTCATAAAATAGTTCCTGACTGTTAGGCCGGCCTCACACTAGCGAGTTTTACGGACGTAGAGAGGTGCAGAAAATACGGATTGCATACGGTACAATGCTTCTCTGTGCCCCTGCTCCTATCAGCCGTATTTTACTGATCCGTATTATACGGTCTTCTATGGCCGTAGAAAATCGCAGCATGCTGCGTTTGTCACCGTATTGCGCAAAAAATCCGCCAATGAAAGTCTATGGGGGCCAGAAAAATACAGATTACACACGGACCAGCAGTGTGACTTGCGAGAAATACACAGCGGTGTTAGAGAGAAAAGCCGGCAATTCAGTGCGGTGTACAGTAAAATTACAATAGAATATGTAGAATAAATGTGTACACATAGAATAGGTATATATATATATATATATATCATTGAGACACATATATGTATATATATTAATGTTTAATACAGCGCTAGATAGCTTTAAAGCCGGTAATTCAATTGCCGGCTTTTGCTATCTCCTTCTTAAACCCGACATGATATGAGACATGGTTTACATACAGTAAACCATCTCATATCCCCATTTTTTTGCATATTCCACACTACTAATGTTAGTAGTGTGTATGTGCAAAATTTTGGCGCTCTAGCTATTAAATTTAAGGGTTAAATGGCGGAAAAATTTTCTCCGCCAGAGTAGTGAAGCCAGTGACTGAGCGCCGATATTAATAGCCTGGAGAGGGTCCATGGTTATTGCCAGATTAATAATGGAGAGGCGTCAATTATGACACCTATCCATTATTAATCCAATAGCATGACATGGTAAAAAAAAACACACACATTATTAAAAATTATTTTAATGAAATAAACACACAGGTTGTTTTAATCTTTTATTGCTCTCTCAATCCACCTGAAGACCCTCGCTCTGTAACAAAGGAAAAATAATAAACCAACAATATACATACCTTCTGATGATCTGTAACGTCCCACAATGTAAATCCATCTGAAGGGGTTAAAATATTTTATAGGCAGGAGCTCTGCTATAATGCAGCTGTGCTCCTGCCTGTAAAACCCCAGCGAATGAATGGAAAGTAGGTCAATGACCTGTAGTTACCTTCATTCGCGGTGACGCGCCCTCTGCTGGTTGTCCTCATATGAACTCGAGCCTGTGAGCTTGCCTGTAAAATATTTTAACCCCTTCAGATGGATTTACATCGTGGGACGTTACAGATCATCGGAAGGTATGTATATTGTTGGTTTATTATTTTTCCTTTGTTACAGAGCGAGGGTCTTCAGGTGGATTGAGAGAGCAATAAAATTTGAGAGAGCAATTAAAACAACCTGTGTGTTTATTTCATTAAAATAATTTTTAATAATGTGTGTGTGTGTGTTTTTTTTTTTAACCATTTCATGCTATTGGATTAATAATGGATAGGTGTCATAATTGACGCATCTCCATTATTAATCTGGCTTAATGTCACCTTACAATAGCAAGGTGACATTAACCCTTCATTACCCCATATCCCATCACTACACGGGAATGGGAAGAGAGTGGACAAGTGCTAGAATAGGCGCATCTTCCAGATGTGCCTTTTCTGGGGTGGCTAGGGGCAGATGTTTTTAGCCGGGGGGGGGCAATAACCATGTGGCTAGCCCTCTCCAGGCTATTAATATCTGCCCTCAGTCACTGGCTTTACTACTCTGGCGGAGAAAATTGCGCGGGAGCCCACACCAATTTTTTCCGCCATTTAACCCTTAAATTTAATAGCTAGAGCACACTAATTTTGCACATACACACTACTAACATTAGTAGTGTGGAATATGCAAAAAAAATGGGGATATGAGATGGTTTACTATATGTAAACCATGTCTCATATCATGTCGGGTTTAGGAAGGAGATAGCAAAAGCCGGCAATTGAATTACCGGCTTTCTGCTATATTGCGCTGAAGTAAATATAAATATATATATGTGTCTGAATGACATATATATATATATACATATATATATATATATATATATATATATGTATATATATATATATATATATATGTATATATATATAGACAGTATATATGTTTTTATGATTATTTGAGAACATGGATCCTTTGTATGTCCGTATGTCGGTTTTGCAAGCCTGCGAGAAAATCACGCAGTACGGATGCCATACGGATTACATACGGAGGATGCCATGCGCAAAATACGCTGCCACACCCTGCCTACGGAGGAGATACGGGCAACTATTTTGAGGACTTTTCAGCGTATTACGGCCGTAAATTACGGACCGTATTTTTATACGCTGAGTGTGACACTGGCCTTAGGGAGTTGGAAAGAAACTACTGAAGAAGGAAGTGTTACACTTTGATGTCTAGATTATACTCCACAAGTGGGAAGTGTGTTCAGCGACAAAAGATCTAAGAATAGCAAGTTCTTCAGCAACTTATTTCTTACATGGCTGGAGTGCAGAGATTGAAGAAATATAATAAGAAGGTTCCTTTGTATTGGCTGAGAATGTACAGCTGTAGCATAACCAAGCTGATAGAGACACAATTCGTCTACGCAGCGAAAAGGAGAGGGCCACAAGAAGACATCATGTTAGCCTGTTCTAGAGGGTTAGAGAATTCCTATTCTGACCAGTAGTGAGCACGTTGTACTATTGCAGTGGAGGATAAGGAAAATAAGAACAGAGAAAGGAAGCTTGTGAAGTACTCTGACATTTAAGTATACTATGCTTTTACTATTAGCATATCGTACCAAAAGTATTGTGCGTGTTATCATTTGTTACAATTCTGTTCAAGAAATTCCAGTAAAGATGTTTTTTATATTTTTACAATGGATTCTCGTTACACTGATTCATATTCTCAAGCTGCCCATACCATCAACCCATTTGTGGCCTGCATACTAGTTGACAGCAAAACCACAGAATGCATACACACACTTGGGTACTGTAACAGGGTGCTTTGGGACCACGAAGTAAACCTCGCTCCGTGTGGTCCCATGCACCTTTGTAATACTAATAATGGTAAATGAATGTTGATCTGTTCGAATCTGGATGGAGCATTCTGTATCTAAATAAGTGTTTGTTCTGATGGCACGATCAACCTCCAACTGTATTTATAGTCACATTTTCCCAGGCAAGCATCTTCCAACAGGACATATTCTAGGAGACAACCATTGACCACATCCAGATAAGAACAGCAGTGAGGGTCCAGCCAGGGGACATTCTGTGATGAGCAGTTTGCCGTTTGTAAATCAAACTCTGGAGAAATATTTTTTTACCAAAGGCCTGTTTCCCTACCTATGCAACATTCAACAGGTATATTTCTCAGTGAAACTACTGACTAAGGCCGGTGTCACACTAGAGAGAAATACGGACGAGGGCGAGGCGCAAAAACAACGCATTGCACACGGACCAATATTTCTCTATGGGGCAGCTTCCATCAGCTGTATATTTCTCAGCCGTATTTTACGGGCTGAGAAAATCACAGCATGCTGCGATTGTCTGCGTATTCCGCAAAAAATACGCCAATGAAAGTCTAAAAGGGCAAGAAAAATACGGATTACACACGGACCGTGCGTGTGACTTGCAAGAAATACGCAAGACTTTTCCAGGTGACAGGAAATGGGCCAAGCCATTATCAGGAAGCTTAGACATGCTAATTAGCTCCAAAACGGCTCCACACATCCCAGGAGAACGCCTCCATGGAGTCCTGCAGCTGTCCTCCTTCATAAATTTGGAGATGCTTCTCATTCTGGTCCAAGAAATGCCAGAAATACGGGACCAGAGGGATGCACACTACTCCAACCGGGCCAGAAAAGAAGCCGCATGGAAGAGAATATGTGGGCTACTTTTCCATGACTTTGAAGACCATCTACGTGAGGGACAGCAACAAATAAACAAGTTCACTCCTGTTTTGAAAATATTATAAGTAAATAACAGGTTTTAACCCTATCCCCTTAAATCCTACTCTGATGTTTGTTATACAATTATTATGAACGAAGATAATGTTTAAAAAATACAGCTTACTAGGCCATATGACTATGTAAAATCTCACAAAAGTTGTTGATCCACTGTGCACAATGTCCTTATACATTATTTTATTGTCTGTCATTGCAGTGGAAGATGTTATGAGATGCTGGCGCAGCATCCGTGACCAGTATAGGCGGGAACGCCAGCAGCGGGCCAGGAGTGGTGCTTCCACACCAACAAAGTGGAAGAACATTTATTATTATCGGCTTGCTTTTCTGGACCCCAGTATGGATCTCAGACTATTAGTTCATACATCACACCACATTTCACATATGTATTTTATGGTCATATGTTTTATTTTATTTTTTTATTTCAGACTTTCATAACAGAACTCAGTCCAAACTCACTGAGAGGGAGACAGGGTCTGAATCTGAGGCCATTATTGATCCGGTAGGGGAAGGTGAAGAGGTGGCTGGCCCATCTTCTCAGCCTTCCATCTGCATCCCTCAAGGTCCTCCTGCACCAGCACCAGAAGCTCCTCTTAGAACAGGTCCAGAAGCTGCACCAGCACCCACACCTGCACCAGCACCCGTCAGCCTACAAGATCCAGGAAACAGCAGCAGTCCTACTGTACCTCTGGAGGCCTCCCCACAGCCTGGGCGACGAAGGAGAGAGAAACCTGCCTCAGATTCCAGGAGGCAAGTGGTTACGGGGGTTCTTAATTATCTGTCCAGGACTGCCCAGGATGAGGGTGAGGAAGCATACTCATGCAGTCTGGCCCAGTACCTTTGCCCCTTACCCCGTTAGGTGAAGCTACGTGTGAGAGGGTGCATTCAGATTCTTATTGATGCATGCACACACCCCCAATACCCCATATGAGGTGTTTGGATTCTTGGAGGGGTGGCAGCTGTCACCCTGTAACCTCATGAGATGTCCAACAAACCCACAAGTGCATGGTCAACAGGGATCTGATGCACCTCCTCCACGTGTGCCTACACCTCAACCCATTCCCCCACAAAAGCAACCAAGGCCACAACAGGCACAAATGGCATCCTATAACCAACCTTCCCAATATGACAACTTGTACAGACCCAGTGTTGGAGGCTTGTCCGAACCTGGGTTTACATGAAATGGCCATATTGGGGGGTATGAGTCACGTGGGTTCCATAATCCCCAGGAGTCACATCTCCAATATCCCTACGGTCACTTTGCTAGTCTCCAATCTGACCATGGGCAAAATGTACAGCATGGCCAAGAGTATGTACCCACACAGGGTGAAGGACAATTTGGCCAACAAAGGCAGCAAGAGAGTGTGTCTGGATTGCCGCCATCACCTCCACCAACTTTTCAAAACTTTTAATTTTGTTTTGCTGTTGCAAAATAAGTTTGTAAAGGCACAGATGATTGGCCTCGGGGAGACCAAAACATCCAACACCGCGGAGACACCATCACGTGTTTCTCAACGCAGTGATTCCAGAACACTGCCCCCATCCCTTATGGGAAATATGCAGATGCATGTAAAGAAGCTGCGGAGACACCATCACGTGTTTCTCGACGCAAGCAGTGAATAGCCAGGCCTTTTCCCAGGAAGGAACAACCACGGGAAGGGCAGCATCCTATGAAGGAAAGCCACCTATGCCAAGCATGGTATCCATCTACAGACAGCTGTTTCGGGGTTTTTGCCCCTCATCAGTGTGGAGTAGGAATCTGGCTATTAGGAGCAGTGCCTAGTAAAAGGCTATAAAGGCACAGATGATTGGCCTCGGGGAGACCAAAACATCCAACACCGTGGAGACACCATCACGTGTTTCTCAACGCAGTGATTCCAGAACACTGCCCCCATCCCTTATGGGAAATATGCAGATGCATGTAAAGAAGCTGCGGAGACACCATCACGTGTTTCTCGACGCAAGCAGTGAATAGCCAGGCCTTTCCCCGGGAAGGAACAACCACGGGAAGGGCAGCATCCTATGAAGGAAAGCCACCTATGCCAAGCATGGTATCCATCCACAGACAGCTGTTTCGGGATTTTTGCAAAATAAGTTTGGTTTATGCTTGCCCAACACATCTTCAGCACCATCAGATGAGGAGCATTCATGAAGTCGGGTGAAATTATGTAGGACCACACAAGCTTTGATGACCTCGTTGACATTGCCTTCACTCAGCTGAATTGCTGACTGGAGGACTGTTGTGAATTCTGTGGCAGAGCTCCCTCCTGTGGTCACAAGTGGTACTTCGTCTGATTCTCTCTGGGATCTTCCGTTTGTGGAGGAAACTGGTACTGCTGCTTCTGAGTTTCCTCCCTCAGGTGATCTGGTGAGGTTGTTAGGTGCTTCTCTACTTAACCCCACCTAATGCTTTGATTCATGCTTCCTGTCAATGTTCCAGTGTTGGACTTGTGTTTTCTCTGGATCATTCCTGTGGCCTGCTGCTCTGCATAGCTAAGTGCTTCTCATAACAGTACAAGAAGCCAAAAGTACTAATGATTCTCAATAGAGGGAAAAAAGAAGTTCTGAGACCATTTTTTTTTCTTGGCTTTGTGTTTTGTCTTTTTTTTCCCCTAGACATTTGGGTGGTTCAGTACACAGGTGTAGCGATGGACATGAGAAGTCTGTCTTCATTTGTGGATCAGCTCTCGGCAAGAGTACAAAAGATTCAAGACACTATTGATCAGAAATCTATGTTAGAACCAAGAATTCCTATTCCTGATTTGTTTTTTGGAGATAGAACTAAGTTTCTGAGTTTCAAAAATAATTGTAAGTTATTTCTGGCCTTGAAACCTCGTTCCTCTGGTGATCCAGTTCAACAGGTTTTGATTATTATTTCTTTTTTGCGCGGCGACCCTCAGGACTGGGCATTTTCTCTTGCGCCACGAGATCCTGCATTGAGTAATATCAATGCGTTTTTCCTGGCGCTCGGATTGTTGTACGATGAGCCTAATTCAGTGGATCAGGCAGAAAAGAATTTGCTGGCTCTTTGTCAGGGTCAGGATGAGATAGAGGTATATTGCCAGAAATTTAGAAAATGGTCAGTGCTCACTCAATGGAATGAATCTGCGCTGGCAGCTATGTTCAGAAAGGGTCTCTCTGAAGCCCTTAAGGATGTCATGGTGGGATTTCCTATGCCTGCTGGTTTGAATGAGTCTATGTCTTTGGCTATTCAGATCGGTCGACGCTTGCGTGAGCGTAAATCTGTGCACCATTTGGCGGTATTACCTGAGCTTAAACCTGAGCCTATGCAGTGCGATAGGACTTTGACCAGAGTTGAACGGCAAGAACACAGACGTCTGAATGGTCTGTGTTTCTACTGTGGTGATTCCACTCATGCTATCTCTGATTTTCCTAAGCGCACTAAGCGGTTCGCTAGGTCTGCCACCATTGGTACGGTACAGTCAAAATTTCTTCTGTCCGTTACCTTGATCTGCTCTTTGTCATCATATTCTGTCATGGCGTTTGTGGATTCAGGCGCTGCTCTGAATTTGATGGACTTGGAATATGCTAAGCGTTGTGGGTTTTTCTTGGAGCCCTTGCAGTGTCCTATTCCATTGAGAGGTATTGATGCTACGCCTTTGGCCAAGAATAAGCCTCAATACTGGACCCAGCTGACCATGTGCATGGCTCCGGCACATCAGGAGGATATTCGCTTTCTGGTGTTGCATAATTTGCATGATGTGGTCGTGTTGGGGTTGCCATGGCTACAAGCCCATAATCCAGTATTGGATTGGAAATCCATGTCGGTGTCCAGCTGGGGTTGTCTGGGGGTACATGGTGATGTTCCATTTTTGTCAATTTCGTCTTCCACCCCTTCTGAGGTTCCAGAGTTCTTGTCTGATTACCGGGATGTATTTGATGAGCCCAAGTCCGATGCCCTACCTCCGCATAGGGATTGTGATTGTGCTATCAATTTGATTCCTGGTGGTAAATTCCCAAAAGGTCGACTGTTTAATTTATCCGTGCCTGAGCACACCGCTATGCGCAGTTATGTGAAGGAATCCCTGGAGAAGGGGCATATTCGCCCGCATCGTCGCCATTAGGAGCAGGGTTCTTTTTTGTAGCCAAAAAGGATGGTTCGCTGAGACCTTGTATAGATTATCGCCTTCTTAATAAGATCACTGTTAAATTTCAGTACCCCTTGCCTTTGTTATCTGATTTGTTTGCTCGGATTAAGGGGGCTAGTTGGTTTACCAAGATTGATCTTCGTGGTGCGTATAATCTGGTGCGAATCAGGCGAGGCGATGAATGGAAAACTGCATTTAATACGCCCGAGGGTCATTTTAAGTATCTAGTGATGCCATTCGGACTTGCCAATGCTCCATCAGTGTTTCAGTCCTTTATGCATGACATCTTCCGAGAGTACCTGGATAAATTCCTGATTGTGTACTTGGATGACATTTTGATCTTCTCGGATGATTGGGAGTCTCATGTGAAACAGGTCAGAACGGTTTTTCAGGTCCTGCGTGCTAACTCTTTGTTTGTGAAGGGATCAAAGTGTCTCTTTGGTGTGCAGAAGGTTTCATTTTTGGGGTTCATCTTTTCCCCTTCTACTATCGAGATGGATCCTGTTAAGGTCCAAGCCATCCATGATTGGACTCAGCCGACATCTCTGAAAAGTCTGCAAAAGTTCCTGGGCTTTGCTAATTTTTATCGTCGCTTCATCTGCAATTTTTCTAGTATTGCCAAACCATTGACCGATTTGACCAAGAAGGGTGCTGATTTGGTCAATTGGTCTTCTGCTGCTGTGGAAGCCTTTCAAGAGTTGAAGCGTCGTTTTTCTTCTGCCCCTGTGTTGTGTCGAACCTGATGTTTCTCTTCCATTCCAGGTTGAGGTTGATGCTTCTGAGATTGGAGCAGGGGCTGTTTTGTCGCAGAGAGGTTCTGATTGTTCAGTGATGAAACCATGCGCTTTTTTTTCCAGGAAGTTTTCGCCTGCTGAGCGGAATTATGATGTGGGCAACCGAGAGTTGCTGGCCATGAAGTGGGCATTCGAGGAGTGGCGTCATTGGCTTGAAGGAGCTAAGTATCGCGTGGTGGTATTGACTGATCATAAGAACCTGACTTATCTCGAGTCTGCTAAGCGTTTGAATCCTAGACAGGCTCGTTGGTCGCTGTTTTTCGCCCGTTTTGACTTTGTGATTTCGTACCTTCCGGGCTCTAAAAATGTGAAGGCGGATGCTCTGTCTAGGAGTTTTGTGCCCGACCCTCCGGGTTTATCTGAGCCGGCGGATATCCTCAAGGAAGGAGTAATTGTGTCTGCCATCTCCCCTGATTTGCGGCGGGTGCTGCAAAAATTTCAGGCTAATAAACCTGATCGTTGTCCAGCGGAGAAACTGTTTGTCCCGGATAGGTGGACAAATAAAGTGATCTCTGAGGTTCATTGTTCGGTGTTGGCTGGTCATCCTGGAATCTTTGGTACCAGAGAGTTAGTGGCTAGATCCTTTTGGTGGCCGTCTCTGTCGCGGGATGTGCGTTCTTTTGTGCAGTCCTGTGGGATTTGTGCTCGGGCTAAGCCCTGCTGTTCTCGTGCCAGTGGGTTGCTTTTGCCCTTGCCGGTCCCGAAGAGACCTTGGACACATATCTCTATGGATTTTATTTCAGATCTTCCCGTCTCTCAAAAGATGTCAGTCATTTGGGTGGTCTGTGATCGCTTTTCTAAGATGGTCCATCTGGTACCCTTGTCCAAGTTGCCTTCCTCCTCTGATTTGGTGCCATTGTTCTTCCAGCATGTGGTTCGTTTGCATGGCATTCCAGAGAATATCGTTTCTGACAGAGGTTTCCAGTTTGTTTCGAGGTTTTGGCGAGCCTTTTGTGGTAGGATGGGCATTGACTTGTCTTTTTCCTCGGCTTTTCATCCTCAGACTAATGGCCAGACCAAACGAACCAATCAGACCTTGGAAACCTATCTGAGATGCTTTGTTTCTGCCGATCAGGATGACTGGGTGTCCTTTTTGCCTTTGGCTGAGTTCGCCCTTAATAATCGGGCCAGCTCGGCTACCTTGGTTTCGCCATTTTTCTGCAATTCTGGGTTCCATCCTCGTTTCTCTTCAGGACAGGGTGAGTCTTCGGACTGTCCTGGTGTGGATACTGTGGTGGACAGGTTGCAGCAGATTTGGACTCATGTAGTGGACAATTTGACCTTGTCCCAGGAGAAGGCTCAACATTTCGCTAATCGCAGACGCCGTGTGGGTCCCCGACTTCGTGTTGGGGATCTGGTTTGGTTATCTTCTCGTCATATTCCTATGAAGGTTTCCTCTCCGAAGTTTAAACCTCGTTTCATTGGTCCTTATAGGATTTCTGAGGTTATTAATCCTGTGTCTTTTCGTCTGACCCTCCCAGATTCTTTTTTCATACATAACGTCTTCCATAGGTCATTGTTGCAGAGATACGTGGCACCTATGGTTCCATCTGTTGACCCTCCTGCCCCGGTTTTGGTGGAGGGGGAATTGGAGTATATTGTGGAGAAGATTTTGGATTCTCGTGTTTCAAGACAGAAACTCCAGTATCTGGTTAAATGGAAGGGTTATGCTCAGGAGGATAATTCCTGGGTTTTTGCCTCTGATGTCCATGCTCCCGATCTTGTTCGTGCCTTTCATGTGGCTCATCCTGGTCGGCCTGGGGGCTCTGGTGAGGGGTCGGTGACCCCTCCTCAAGGGGGGGGGTACTGTTGTGAATTCTGTGGCAGAGCTCCCTCCTGTGGTCACAAGTGGTACTTTGGCTGATTCTCTCTGGGAGCTTCCGTTTGTGGAGGAAACTGGTACTGCTGCTTCTGAGTTTCCTCCCTCAGGTGATCTGGTGAGGTCGTTAGGTGCTTCTCTACTTAACCCCACCTAATGCTTTGATTCATGCTTCCTGTCAATGTTCCAGTGTTGGACTTGTGTTTTCTCTGGATCATTCCTGTGGCCTGCTGCTCTGCATAGCTAAGTGCTTCTCATAACAGAGGACCCGCCATTTGGCACAAAGAATGCCAAAGGCGCACTCCACCAGTTGCTGTGTGTGTGATAGACACAACTTAAATATACTATACCGGTGGTCCAGGTTTCAATGGGGATATGGTCTCATTACATGTCTGGTTAACTGGAAGGCCTCATCTGCCACAAGGACATATGGCACAGATTCTTGATTGGAGCCTGGAAGTTGACGTGGTGGTGGTTGGTCCAACTGGTTATTGCACAGCGGCCGACCCATAATGGAAAAATTGAAGACTCTAGAGTCGCCAGTTCTCCCATAGGCCCAATATCTACAATTATAAACCTGTAGTGACTGTCAACCACAGCCAACAACAATACAGAAAAATATTGTTTATAATTATAGAATTGGGACCCTGAGTTCGGCGGCTTACGCACACGGATGTGTTTGCCATCATGGGCTCCAATACAATTTGGAAATTGATAATGCTCCTGAAACCCACACGCAATCCTCATCCAGTCTTCCATCTTGGGCACAGGCATGACCAGTTGATGAAGTCTGGACCAGATTTCCACACAGGTAGACCAGACTATGCTGGAGATAGTCATTCCAATCAAAAATTCCAAATGTAGGGTAGCATACAAAAGGCCAGTTGTCAGGAAGCTGAAAGCAGACAAAAATGAAAATTACAAGGTTTGAATGATTTAGAACATTCCTATAGACAACATGTACTGTGTGGAACTAACAAGCCAGTCTAGCAGTACCTTCAAAAATTACCGTATTTTTCGAACTATAAAACGCACCGGACTATAAGGCACACCCAGGTTTTAGAGGTGGAAAATAGGGAAAAAAAATATTTGAAGCAAAAAAATGTGGAAAATATTTAATAACATAAATAACATACTATTATATGTGGTGTTATTATATATAATAGTATGTTATTATGTTGGAAGCTGCGGGACCAGTGTGGTGTCTGTACAGTACTATATGAAGATGCTGGAGGGTGAGTATAAGAATGGGGGCACAGGGCTTATATTGAAAGCACCACTCCAGCACTGCAAAATAACACTGGAGTGCTGCTTTAAAATCCCATGGGAGAACTATAACTCCCAGCATGTCCTGCAGATCCTATGACATGCTGGGAGTTATAGTTCACCAAAGGAGTGGCAGAGTGCTTTATTGTGTTTTGTAAAGACTAACCTCTTAATTGTGGCAGCCAGCCACACTGTGGTGAGGTAAAAGCATCCCATGACTGCACACAGAGCCCTCCCTCTTGTTTTCTTTCCACAGCACAGGTTATGAGGAAGCTGCAGATTCTAGTGGAGCGCCTTAAGGACCTGTGATGATGTCAAGAAGAGGGAGGGCTCTGAGCTGCCATGTGATGCTCCAGCCCGCCCACTCCTGACATCACACAGGTCCTGCTTATGCACAGCGCTCGGTGTCCAGCCCAGGCATGGTAGGCAGGTATGCAGCGATCTCCTCTCTCCTCTGGCCCCTGCTGCTGCTGCCTCCTCTCCTGGACACACAGAACTGGGGAAGCCATGTGTGTCCCTGCTTAAGTGCAGTATTCATTTGCTGCTCCCTTACCACTCAGCTGATAGGTGGGCGGGGAGTAGCTAATGAATATTCACTGCAGTTAATCATCGGGACCACATGGTTTCCCCAGAGCTGATTCTGGGCAGCGGGGAAATCCTGAAGTGGCATAACAGTGCGATCCCACTCACTGCTGCCCCCTCCCCACATGCTACATCTGTACCATGAGACGCACCCACACTTCCCTCCCAAATTTGGAGGAAAAAAGTGCGTCTTATGGTCCGAAAAATACGGTAACACTGGCTATGTGAATTTAACACTAACAACATATTCTTACTATTAATTTAGTAGAGTTTTTAGATATATTAATAATAAATTTACATCAGTTGCTAAGCATAACTAAATAACACATTTATTAGAGACACATCATCAACATAGAGAATGTGAGAGGAGGAATACATCCCATAATGTAAGGAGAAGACGCTCCTCTGCAGATATACATTTCCGCATACTGGTGTCCTAAAAGGTTATCCCAGGGCACACTTTCTCCAACAAAATATCAAAGGTGACAATACTGATGTGACAATATTGGAAAAACTTGTCGGGATGTGTCCGCAGAGATGCATATAAACTGTGGAAATGGCCTTTGGTGAGGCGTTGCCTCAATAAGCGGTTGGACCCACATTCATCTCCTCCTCCTTGGATCCACTATCATTTGGTATAGCTGGTCAAAGCGCGGTGACAAAACCCAGTTGTATAAGACACACTGACTTGGGGTGAAATGAAGTAGGTCTGACATGTTGGCAACAAACCACCAATACACCAACACAAGAACAGCAACAAAATGGCCAGATTGGAGGCTGACACCTGTTGCAGAGGCGATAAATAGGGTTGCTGATGATGATTTAAATTATTTTCAGGTCTCAAAACCGATAAGTGTCCATTTTGGAAGGTTCCAAGAAGAAAATGCTATATGGATGTATTACCTGAAGACACAAAAGAGAATGGTAAAACCAAAAACACTCAGTTTGAAAAAATGTTTGCAGTAATCCGCAAGTGCTAGTAAAAGATGTAAATAACAGGGTATTTGGTTGATACGTTTTTTGCAAAAAATGTATACTAAGCTGCTCTACCAATCTTCACGGTATACCCATATCAGAGCAGTCCTAACTAATGTATGCAATCCCTATCTGATGTATTTAAAAACCTGATCATCTGTACATTACCTGTGTGAACAGGGTTCAGAGAGGAAAAATCCATGTGTGCATACAGAGTAGAACAGCTTTTGTGCAGCTAGCCCAAGAGGAGTGGTGGAACTCCCCAGTCTTGTAGACACAAGAGAACAATTATGGAAACAGGAACACATGGGCTACCTGCACAGAGAACAAGTCTGTAAGAACATGTTCACACACCACCAAGAAACCTGAAGACACAAAAGAGAATGGTAAAACCAAAAACACTCAGTTTGAAAAAATGTTTGCAGTAATCCGCAAGTGCTAGTAAAAGATGTAAATAACAGGGTATTTGGTTGATACGTTTTTTGCAAAAAATGTATACTAAGCTGCTCTACCAATCTTCACGGTATACCCATATCAGAGCAGTCCTAACTAATGTATGCAATCCCTATCTGATGTATTTAAAAACCTGATCATCTGTACATTACCTGTGTGAACAGGGTTCAGAGAGGAAAAATCCATGTGTGCATATAGGGTAGAACAGCTTTTGTGCAGCTAGCCCAAGAGGAGTGGTGGAACTCCCCAGTCTTGTAGACACAAGAGAACAATTATGGAAACAGGAACACATGGGCTACCTGCACAGAGAACAAGTCTGTAAGAACATGTTCACACACCACCAAGAAACCTGAAGACACAAAAGAGAATGGTAAAACCAAAAACACTCAGTTTGAAAAAATGTTTGCAGTAATCCGCAAGTGCTAGTAAAAGATGTAAATAACAGGGTATTTGGTTGATACGTTTTTTGCAAAAAATGTATACTAAGCTGCTCTACCAATCTTCACGGTATACCCATATCAGAGCAGTCCTAACTAATGTATGCAATCCCTATCTGATGTATTTAAAAACCTGATCATCTGTACATTACCTGTGTGAACAGGGTTCAGAGAGGAAAAATCCATGTGTGCATACAGGGTAGAACAGCTTTTGTGCAGCTAGCCCAAGAGGAGTGGTGGAACTCCCCAGTCTTGTAGACACAAGAGAACAATTATGGAAACAGGAACACATGGGCTACCTGCACAGAGAACAAGTCTGTAAGAACATGTTCACACACCACCAAGAAACCTGAAGACACAAAAGAGAATGGTAAAACCAAAAACACTCAGTTTGAAAAAATGTTTGCAGTAATCCGCAAGTGCTAGTAAAAGATGTAAATAACAGGGTATTTGGTTGATACGTTTTTTGCAAAAAATGTATACTAAGCTGCTCTACCAATCTTCACGGTATACCCATATCAGAGCAGTGCTAACTAATGTATGCAATCCCTATCTGATGTATTTAAAAACCTGATCATCTGTACATTACCTGTGTGAACAGGGTTCAGAGAAGAAAAATCCATGTGTGCATACAGGGTAGAACAGCTTTTGTGCAGCTAGCCCAAGAGGAGTGGTGGAACTCCCCAGTCTTGTAGACACAAGAGAACAATTATAGAAACAGGAACACATGGGCTACCTGCACAGAGAACAAGTCTGTAAGAACATGTTCACACACCACCAAGAAACCTGAAGACACAAAAGAGAATGGTAAAACCAAAAACACTCAGTTTGAAAACATGTTTGCAGTAATCCGCAAGTGCTAGTAAAAGATGTAAATAACAGGGTATTTGGTTGATACGTTTTTTGCAAAAAATGTATACTAAGCTGCTCTACCAATCTTCACGGTATACCCATATCAGAGCAGTCCTAACTAATGTATGCAATCCCTATCTGATGTATTTAAAAACCTGATCATCTGTACATTACCTGTGTGAACAGGGTTCAGAGAGGAAAAATCCATGTGTGCATACAGGGTAGAACAGCTTTTGTGCAGCTAGCCTAAGAGGAGTGGTGGAACTCCCCAGTCTTGTAGACACAAGAGAACAATTATGGAAACAGGAACACATGGGCTACCTGCACAGAGAACAAGTCTGTAAGAACATGTTCACACACCACCAAGAAACCTGAAGACACAAAAGAGAATGGTAAAACCAAAAACACTCAGTTTGAAAAAATGTTTGCAGTAATCCGCAAGTGCTAGTAAAAGATGTAAATAACAGGGTATTTGGTTGATACGTTTTTTGCAAAAAATGTATACTAAGCTGCTCTACCAATCTTCACGGTATACCCATATCAGAGCAGTCCTAACTAATGTATGCAATCCCTATCTGATCTATTTAAAAACCTCATCATCTGTACATTACCTGTGTGAACAGGGTTCAGAGAGGAAAAATCCATGTGTGCATATAGGGTAGAACAGCTTTTGTGCAGCTAGCCCAAGAGGAGTGGTGGAACTCCCCAGTCTTGTAGACACAAGAGAACAATTATGGAAACAGGAACACATGGGCTACCTGCACAGAGAACAAGTCTGTAAGAACATGTTCACACACCACCAAGAAACCTGAAGACACAAAAGAGAATGGTAAAACCAAAAACACTCAGTTTGAAAACATGTTTGCAGTAATCCGCAAGTGCTAGTAAAAGATGTAAATAACAGGGTATTTGGTTGATACGTTTTTTGCAAAAAATGTATACTAAGCTGCTCTACCAATCTTCACGGTATACCCATATCAGAGCAGTCCTAACTAATGTATGCAATCCCTATCTGATGTATTTAAAAACCTGATCATCTGTACATTACCTGTGTGAACAGGGTTCAGAGAGGAAAAATTCATGTGTGCATACAGGGTAGAACAGCTTTTGTGCAGCTAGCCCAAGAGGAGTGGTGGAACTCCCCAGTCTTGTAGACACAAGAGAACAATTATGGAAACAGGAACACATGGGCTACCTGCACAGAGAACAAGTCTGTAAGAACATGTTCACACACCACCAAGAAACCTGAAGACACAAAAGAGAATGGTAAAACCAAAAACACTCAGTTTGAAAAAATGTTTGCAGTAATCCGCAAGTGCTAGTAAAAGATGTAAATAACAGGGTATTTGGTTGATACGTTTTTTGCAAAAAATGTATACTAAGCTGCTCTACCAATCTTCACGGTATACCCATATCAGAGCAGTCCTAACTAATGTATGCAATCCCTATCTGATGTATTTAAAAACCTGATCATCTGTACATTACCTGTGTGAACAGGGTTCAGAGAGGAAAAATCCATGTGTGCATACAGGGTAGAACAGCTTTTGTGCAGCTAGCCCAAGAGGAGTGGTGGAACTCCCCAGTCTTGTAGACACAAGAGAACAATTATGGAAACAGGAACACATGGGCTACCTGCACAGAGAACAAGTCTGTAAGAACATGTTCACACACCACCAAGAAACCTGAAGACACAAAAGAGAATGGTAAAACCAAAAACACTCAGTTTGAAAAAATGTTTGCAGTAATCCGCAAGGGCTAGTAAAAGATGTAAATAACAGGGTATTTGGTTGATACGTTTTTTGCAAAAAATGTATACTAAGCTGCTCTACCAATCTTCACGGTATACCCATATCAGAGCAGTCCTAACTAATGTATGCAATCCCTATCTGATGTATTTAAAAACCTGATCATCTGTACATTACCTGTGTGAACAGGGTTCAGAGAGGAAAAATCCATGTGTGCATACAGGGTAGAACAGCTTTTGTGCAGCTAGCCCAAGAGGAGTGGTGGAACTCCCCAGTCTTGTAGACACAAGAGAACAATTATGGAAACAGGAACACATGGGCTACCTGCACAGAGAACAAGTCTGTAAGAACATGTTCACACACCACCAAGAAACCTGAAGACACAAAAGAGAATGGTAAAACCAAAAACACTCAGTTTGAAAAAATGTTTGCAGTAATCCGCAAGTGCTAGTAAAAGATGTAAATAACAGGGTATTTGGTTGATACGTTTTTTGCAAAAAATGTATACTAAGCTGCTCTACCAATCTTCACGGTATACCCATATCAGAGCAGTCCTAACTAATGTATGCAATCCCTATCTGATGTATTTAAAAACCTGATCATCTGTACATTACATAGTAACATAGTAACATAGTAACATAGTTAGTAAGGCCGAAAAAAGACAATTGTCCATCCAGTTCAGCCTATATTCCATCATAATAAATACCCAGATCTACGTCCTTCTACAGAACCTAATAATTGTATGATACAATATTGTTCTGCTCCAGGAAGACATCCAGGCCTCTCTTGAACCCCTCGACTGAGTTCGCCATCACCACCTCCTCAGGCAAGCAATTCCAGATTCTCACTGCCCTAACAGTAAAGAATCCTCTTCTATGTTGGTGGAAAAACCTTCTCTCCTCCAGACGCAAAGAATGCCCCCTTGTGCCCGTCACCTTCCTTGGTATAAACAGATCCTCAGCGAGATATTTGTATTGTCCCCTTATATACTTATACATGGTTATTAGATCGCCCCTCAGTCGTCTTTTTTCTAGACTAAATAATCCTAATTTCGCTAATCTATCTGGGTATTGTAGTTCTCCCATCCCCTTTATTAATTTTGTTGCCCTCCTTTGTACTCTCTCTAGTTCCATTATATCCTTCCTGAGCACCGGTGCCCAAAACTGGACACAGTACTCCATGTGCGGTCTAACTAGGGATTTGTACAGAGGCAGTATAATGCTCTCATCATGTGTATCCAGACCTCTTTTAATGCACCCCATGATCCTGTTTGCCTTGGCAGCTGCTGCCTGGCACTGGCTGCTCCAGGTAAGTTTATCATTAACTAGGATCCCCAAGTCCTTCTCCCTGTCAGATTTACCCAGTGGTTTCCCATTCAGTGTGTAATGGTGACATTGATTCCTTCTTCCCATGTGTATAACCTTACATTTATCATTGTTAAACCTCATCTGCCACCTTTCAGCCCAAGTTTCCAACTTATCCAGATCCATCTGTAGCAGAATACTATCTTCTCTTGTATTAACTGCTTTACATAGTTTTGTATCATCTGCAAATATCGATATTTTACTGTGTAAACCTTCTACCAGATCATTAATGAATATGTTGAAGAGAACAGGTCCCAATACTGACCCCTGCGGTACCCCACTGGTCACAGCGACCCAGTTAGAGACTATACCATTTATAACCACCCTCTGCTTTCTATCACTAAGCCAGTTACTAACCCATTTACACACATTTTCCCCCAGACCAAGCATTCTCATTTTGTGTACCAACCTCTTGTGCGGCACGGTATCAAACGCTTTGGAAAAATCGAGATATACCACGTCCAATGACTCACCGTGGTCCAGTCTATAGCTTACCTCTTCATAAAAACTGATTAGATTGGTTTGACAGGAGCGATTTCTCATAAACCCATGCTGATATGGAGTTAAACAGTTATTCTCATTGAGATAATCCAGAATAACATCCCTCAGAAACCCTTCAAATATTTTACCAACAATAGAGGTTAGACTTACTGGCCTATAATTTCCAGGTTCACTTTTAGAGCCCTTTTTGAATATTGGCACCACATTTGCTATGCGCCAGTCCTGCGGAACAGACCCTGTCGCTATAGAGTCACTAAAAATAAGAAATAATGGTTTATCTATTACATTACTTAGTTCTCTTAGTACTCGTGGGTGTATGCCATCCGGACCCGGAGATTTATCTATTTTAATCTTATTTAGCCGGTTTCGCACCTCTTCTTGGGTTAGATTGGTGACCCTTAATATAGGGTTTTCATTGTTTCTTGGGATTTCACCTAGCATTTCATTTTCTACCGTGAATACCGTGGAGAAGAAGGTGTTTAATATGTTAGCTTTTTCCTCGTCATCTACAACCATTCTTTCCTCACTATTTTTTAAGGGGCCTACATTTTCAGTTTTTATTCTTTTACTATTGATATAGTTGAAGAACAGTTTGGGATTAGTTTTACTCTCCTTAGCAATGTGCTTCTCTGTTTCCTTTTTGGCAGCTTTAATTAGTTTTTTAGATAAAGTATTTTTCTCCCTATAGTTTTTTAGAGCTTCAATGGTGCCATCCTGCTTTAGTAGTGCAAATGCTTTCTTTTTACTGTTAATTGCCTGTCTTACTTCTTTGTTTAGCCACATTGGGTTTTTCCTATTTCTAGTCCTTTTATTCCCACAAGGTATAAACCGCTTACACTGCCTATTTAGGATGTTCTTAAACATTTCCCATTTATTATCTGTATTCTCATTTCTGAGGATATTGTCCCAGTCTACCAGATTAAGGGCATCTCTAAGCTGTTCAAACTTTGCCTTCCTAAAGTTCAATGTTTTTGTGACTCCCTGACAAGTCCCCCTAGTGAAAGACAGGTGAAACTGCACAATATTGTGGTCGCTATTTCCTAAATGCCCAACCACCTGCAGATTTGTTATTCTGTCAGGTCTATTAGATAGTATTAGGTCTAAAAGTGCTGCTCCTCTGGTTGGATTCTGCACCAATTGTGAAAGATAATTTTTCTTGGTTATTAGCAGAAACCTGTTGCCTTTATGGGTTTCACAGGTTTCTGTTTCCCAGTTAATATCCGGGTAGTTAAAGTCCCCCATAACCAGGACCTCATTATGGGTTGCAGCTTCATCTATCTGCTTTAGAAGTAGACTTTCCATGCTTTCTGTTATATTTGGGGGTTTGTAACAGACCCCAATGAGAATTTTGTTACCATTTTTCCCTCCATGAATTTCAACCCATATGGATTCGACATCCTCATTCCCTTCGCTAATATCCTCCCTTAAAGTGGACTTTAGACAAGATTTTACATAGAGACAAACCCCTCCTCCTCTCCGATTTTTACGATCCTTTCTAAACAGACTGTAACCCTGTAAGTTAACTGCCCAGTCATATCTTTCATCTAACCATGTCTCGGTTATTCCCACTATGTCAAAGTTACCTGTAGATATTTCTGCTTCTAGTTCTTCCATCTTGTTTGTCAGGCTTCTGGCGTTTGCGAGCATGCAGTTTAGAGGATTTTGTTTTGTTCCAATCTCCTCACTGTGGATTGTTTTAGAAATGTTCTTACCTCCCTTCTGAGTATGTTTTCCTGGGTCGTCTTTGTTCGAGTCTAATGTTTTTCTTCCCGTCCCCTCTTCTTCTAGTTTAACGCCCTCCTGATGAGTGTAGCAAGTCTTCTGGCGAATGTGTGTTTCCCAGGTTTGTTGAGGTGTAGTCCGTCTCTGGTTGAGGTGTAGTCCGTCACACATTACCTGTGTGAACAGGGTTCAGAGAGGAAAAATCCATGTGTGCATATAGGGTAGAACAGCTTTTGTGCAGCTAGCCCAAGAGGAGTGGTGGAACTCCCCAGTCTTGTAGACACAAGAGAACAATTATGGAAACAGGAACACATGGGCTACCTGCACAGAGAACAAGTCTGTGAGAACATGTTCACACACCACCAAGAAACCTGAAGACACAAAAGAGAATGGTAAAACCAAAAACACTCAGTTTGAAAACATGTTTGCAGTAATCCGCAAGTGCTAGTAAAAGATGTAAATAACAGGGTATTTGGTTGATACGTTTTTTGCAAAAAATGTATACTAAGCTGCTCTACCAATCTTCACGGTATACCCATATCAGAGCAGTCCTAACTAATGTATGCAATCCCTATCTGATGTATTTAAAAACCTGATCATCTGTACATTACCTGTGTGAACAGGGTTCAGAGAGGAAAAATCCATGTGTGCATACAGGGTAGAACAGCTTTTGTGCAGCTAGCCCAAGAGGAGTGGTGGAACTCCCCAGTCTTGTAGACACAAGAGAACAATTATGGAAACAGGAACACATGGGCTACCTGCACAGAGAACAAGTCTGTAAGAACATGTTCACACACCACCAAGAAACCTGAAGACACAAAAGAGAATGGTAAAACCAAAAACACTCAGTTTGAAAAAATGTTTGCAGTAATCCGCAAGTGCTAGTAAAAGATGTAAATAACAGGGTATTTGGTTGATACGTTTTTTGCAAAAAATGTATACTAAGCTGCTCTACCAATCTTCACGGTATACCCATATCAGAGCAGTCCTAACTAATGTATGCAATCCCTATCTGATGTATTTAAAAACCTGATCATTTGTACATTACCTGTGTGAACAGGGTTCAGAGAGGAAAAATCCATGTGTGCATACAGGGTAGAACAGCTTTTGTGCAGCTAGCCCAAGAGGAGTGGTGGAACTCCCCAGTCTTGTAGACACAAGAGAACAATTATGGAAACAGGAACACATGGGCTACCTGCACAGAGAACAAGTCTGTAAGAACATGTTCACACACCACCAAGAAACCTGAAGACACAAAAGAGAATGGTAAAACCAAAAACACTCAGTTTGAAAAAATGTTTGCAGTAATCCGCAAGTGCTAGTAAAAGATGTAAATAACAGGGTATTTGGTTGATACGTTTTTTGCAAAAAATGTATACTAAGCTGCTCTACCAATCTTCACGGTATACCCATATCAGAGCAGTCCTAACTAATGTATGCAATCCCTATCTGATGTATTTAAAAACCTGATCATCTGTACATTACCTGTGTGAACAGGGTTCAGAGAGGAAAAATCCATGTGTGCATACAGGGTAGAACAGCTTTTGTGCAGCTAGCCCAAGAGGAGTGGTGGAACTCCCCAGTCTTGTAGACACAAGAGAACAATTATGGAAACAGGAACACATGGGCTACCTGCACAGAGAACAAGTCTGTAAGAACATGTTCACACACCACCAAGAAACCTGAAGACACAAAAGAGAATGGTAAAACCAAAAACACTCAGTTTGAAAAAATGTTTGCAGTAATCCGCAAGTGCTAGTAAAAGATGTAAATAACAGGGTATTTGGTTGATACGTTTTTTG
The DNA here is from genome assembly GCF_032444005.1 of Ranitomeya imitator. Classification (NCBI taxonomy): domain Eukaryota; kingdom Metazoa; phylum Chordata; class Amphibia; order Anura; family Dendrobatidae; genus Ranitomeya; species Ranitomeya imitator. The sequence continues at coordinate 441,410,578 of NC_091284.1, forward strand.
CAAAAAATGTATACTAAGCTGCTCTACCAATCTTCACGGTATACCCATATCAGAGCAGTCCTAACTAATGTATGCAATCCCTATCTGATGTATTTAAAAACCTGATCATCTGTACATTACCTGTGTGAACAGGGTTCAGAGAGGAAAAATCCATGTGTGCATACAGGGTAGAACAGCTTTTGTGCAGCTAGCCCAAGAGGAGTGGTGGAACTCCCCAGTCTTGTAGACACAAGAGAACAATTATGGAAACAGGAACACATGGGCTACCTACACAGAGAACAAGTCTGTAAGAACATGTTCACACACCACCAAGAAACCTGAAGACACAAAAGAGAATGGTAAAACCAAAAACACTCAGTTTGAAAAAATGTTTGCAGTAATCCGTAAGTGCTAGTAAAAGATGTAAATAACAGGGTATTTGGTTGATACGTTTTTTGCAAAAAATGTATACTAAGCTGCTCTACCAATCTTCACGGTATACCCATATCAGAGCAGTCCTAACTAATGTATGCAATCCCTATCTGATGTATTTAAAAACCTGATCATCTGTACATTACCTGTGTGAACAGGGTTCAGAGAGGAAAAATCCATGTGTGCATACAGGGTAGAACAGCTTTTGTGCAGCTAGCCCAAGAGGAGTGGTGGAACTCCCCAGTCTTGTAGACACAAGAGAACAATTATGGAAACAGGAACACATGGGCTACCTGCACAGAGAACAAGTCTGTAAGAACATGTTCACACACCACCAAGAAACCTGAAGACACAAAAGAGAATGGTAAAACCAAAAACACTCAGTTTGAAAAAATGTTTGCAGTAATCCGCAAGTGCTAGTAAAAGATGTAAATAACAGGGTATTTGGTTGATACGTTTTTTGCAAAAAATGTATAATAAGCTGCTCTACCAATCTTCACGGTATACCCATATCAGAGCAGTCCTAACTAATGTATGCAATCCCTATCTGATGTATTTAAAAACCTGATCATCTGTACATTACCTGTGTGAACAGGGTTCAGAGAGGAAAAATCCATGTGTGCATACAGGGTAGAACAGCTTTTGTGCAGCTAGCCCAAGAGGAGTGGTGGAACTCCCCAGTCTTGTAGACACAAGAGAACAATTATGGAAACAGGAACACATGGGCTACCTGCACAGAGAACAAGTCTGTAAGAACATGTTCACACACCACCAAGAAACCTGAAGACACAAAAGAGAATGGTAAAACCAAAAACACTCAGTTTGAAAAAATGTTTGCAGCAATCCGCAAGGGCTAGTAAAAGATGTAAATAACAGGGTATTTGGTTGATACGTTTTTTGCAAAAAATGTATACTAAGCTGCTCTACCAATCTTCACGGTATACCCATATCAGAGCAGTCCTAACTAATGTATGCAATCCCTATCTGATGTATTTAAAAACCTGATCATCTGTACATTACCTGTGTGAACAGGGTTCAGAGAGGAAAAATCCATGTGTGCATACAGGGTAGAACAGCTTTTGTGCAGCTAGCCCAAGAGGAGTGGTGGAACTCCCCAGTCTTGTAGACACAAGAGAACAATTATGGAAACAGGAACACATGGGCTACCTGCACAGAGAACAAGTCTGTAAGAACATGTTCACACACCACCAAGAAACCTGAAGACACAAAAGAGAATGGTAAAACCAAAAACACTCAGTTTGAAAAAATGTTTGCAGTAATCCGCAAGTGCTAGTAAAAGATGTAAATAACAGGGTATTTGGTTGATACGTTTTTTGCAAAAAATGTATACTAAGTTGCTCTACCAATCTTCACGGTATACCCATATCAGAGCAGTCCTAACTAATGTATGCAATCCCTATCTGATGTATTTAAAAACCTGATCATCTGTACATTACCTGTGTGAACAGGGTTCAGAGAGGAAAAATCCATGTGTGCATACAGGGTAGAACAGCTTTTGTGCAGCTAGCCCAAGAGGAGTGGTGGAACTCCCCAGTCTTGTAGACACAAGAGAACAATTATGGAAACAGGAACACATGGGCTACCTGCACAGAGAACAAGTCTGTAAGAACATGTTCACACACCACCAAGAAACCTGAAGACACAAAAGAGAATGGTAAAACCAAAAACACTCAGTTTGAAAAAATGTTTGCAGTAATCCGCAAGTGCTAGTAAAAGATGTAAATAACAGGGTATTTGGTTGATACGTTTTTTGCAAAAAATGTATACTAAGCTGCTCTACCAATCTTCACGGTATACCCATATCAGAGCAGTCCTAACTAATGTATGCAATCCCTATCTGATGTATTTAAAAACCTAATCATCTGTACATTACCTGTGTGAACAGGGTTCAGAGAGGAAAAATCCATGTGTGCATACAGGGTAGAACAGCTTTTGTGCAGCTAGCCCAAGAGGAGTGGTGGAACTCCCCAGTCTTGTAGACACAAGAGAACAATTATGGAAACAGGAACACATGGGCTACCTGCACAGAGAACAAGTCTGTAAGAACATGTTCACACACCACCAAGAAACCTGAAGACACAAAAGAGAATGGTAAAACCAAAAACACTCAGTTTGAAAAAATGTTTGCAGTAATCCGCAAGTGCTAGTAAAAGATGTAAATAACAGGGTATTTGGTTGATACGTTTTTTGCAAAAAATGTATACTAAGCTGCTCTACCAATCTTCACGGTATACCCATATCAGAGCAGTCCTAACTAATGTATACAATCCCTATCTGATGTATTTAAAAACCTGATCATCTGTACATTACCTGTGTGAACAGGGTTCAGAGAGGAAAAATCCATGTGTGCATACAGGGTAGAACAGCTTTTGTGCAGCTAGCCCAAGAGGAGTGGTGGAACTCCCCAGTCTTGTAGACACAAGAGAACAATTATGGAAACAGGAACACATGGGCTACCTGCACAGAGAACAAGTCTGTAAGAACATGTTCACACACCACCAAGAAACCTGAAGACACAAAAGAGAATGGTAAAACCAAAAACACTCAGTTTGAAAAAATGTTTGCAGTAATCCGCAAGGGCTAGTAAAAGATGTAAATAACAGGGTATTTGGTTGATACGTTTTTTGCAAAAAATGTATACTAAGCTGCTCTACCAATCTTCACGGTATACCCATATCAGAGCAGTCCTAACTAATGTATGCAATCCCTATCTGATGTATTTAAAAACCTGATCATCTGTACATTACCTGTGTGAACAGGGTTCAGAGAGGAAAAATCCATGTGTGCATACAGGGTAGAACAGCTTTTGTGCAGCTAGCCCAAGAGGAGTGGTGGAACTCCCCAGTCTTGTAGACACAAGAGAACAATTATGGAAACAGGAACACATGGGCTACCTGCACAGAGAACAAGTCTGTAAGAACATGTTCACACACCACCAAGAAACCTGAAGACACAAAAGAGAATGGTAAAACCAAAAACACTCAGTTTGAAAAAATGTTTGCAGTAATCCGCAAGGGCTAGTAAAAGATGTAAATAACAGGGTATTTGGTTGATACGTTTTTTGCAAAAAATGTATACTAAGCTGCTCTACCAATCTTCACGGTATACCCATATCAGAGCAGTCCTAACTAATGTATACAATCCCTATCTGATGTATTTAAAAACCTGATCATCTGTACATTACCTGTGTGAACAGGGTTCAGAGAGGAAAAATCCATGTGTGCATACAGGGTAGAACAGCTTTTGTGCAGCTAGCCCAAGAGGAGTGGTGGAACTCCCCAGTCTTGTAGACACAAGAGAACAATTATGGAAACAGGAACACATGGGCTACCTGCACAGAGAACAAGTCTGTAAGAACATGTTCACACACCACCAAGAAACCTGAAGACACAAAAGAGAATGGTAAAACCAAAAACACTCAGTTTGAAAAAATGTTTGCAGTAATCCGCAAGGGCTAGTAAAAGATGTAAATAACAGGGTATTTGGTTGATACGTTTTTTGCAAAAAATGTATACTAAGCTGCTCTACCAATCTTCACGGTATACCCATATCAGAGCAGTCCTAACTAATGTATGCAATCCCTATCTGATGTATTTAAAAACCTGATCATCTGTACATTACCTGTGTGAACAGGGTTCAGAGAGGAAAAATCCATGTGTGCATACAGGGTAGAACAGCTTTTGTGCAGCTAGCCCAAGAGGAGTGGTGGAACTCCCCAGTCTTGTAGACACAAGAGAACAATTATGGAAACAGGAACACATGGGCTACCTGCACAGAGAACAAGTCTGTAAGAACATGTTCACACACCACCAAGAAACCTGAAGACACAAAAGAGAATGGTAAAACCAAAAACACTCAGTTTGAAAAAATGTTTGCAGTAATCCGCAAGTGCTAGTAAAAGATGTAAATAACAGGGTATTTGGTTGATACGTTTTTTGCAAAAAATGTATACTAAGCTGCTCTACCAATCTTCACGGTATACCCATATCAGAGCAGTCCTAACTAATGTATGCAATCCCTATCTGATGTATTTAAAAACCTGATCATCTGTACATTACCTGTGTGAACAGGGTTCAGAGAGGAAAAATCCATGTGTGCATACAGGGTAGAACAGCTTTTGTGCAGCTAGCCCAAGAGGAGTGGTGGAACTCCCCAGTCTTGTAGACACAAGAGAACAATTATGGAAACAGGAACACATGGGCTACCTGCACAGAGAACAAGTCTGTAAGAACATGTTCACACACCACCAAGAAACCTGAAGACACAAAAGAGAATGGTAAAACCAAAAACACTCAGTTTGAAAAAATGTTTGCAGTAATCCGCAAGGGCTAGTAAAAGATGTAAATAACAGGGTATTTGGTTGATACGTTTTTTGCAAAAAATGTATACTAAGCTGCTCTACCAATCTTCACGGTATACCCATATCAGAGCAGTCCTAACTAATGTATGCAATCCCTATCTGATGTATTTAAAAACCTGATCATCTGTACATTACCTGTGTGAACAGGGTTCAGAGAGGAAATATCCATGTGTGCATACAGGGTAGAACAGCTTTTGTGCAGCTAGCCCAAGAGGAGTGGTGGAACTCCCCAGTCTTGTAGACACAAGAGAACAATTATGGAAACAGGAACACATGGGCTACCTGCACAGAGAACAAGTCTGTAAGAACATGTTCACACACCACCAAGAAACCTGAAGACACAAAAGAGAATGGTAAAACCAAAAACACTCAGTTTGAAAAAATGTTTGCAGTAATCCGCAAGGGCTAGTAAAAGATGTAAATAACAGGGTATTTGGTTGATACGTTTTTTGCAAAAAATGTATACTAAGCTGCTCTACCAATCTTCACGGTATACCCATATCAGAGCAGTCCTAACTAATGTATACAATCCCTATCTGATGTATTTAAAAACCTGATCATCTGTACATTACCTGTGTGAACAGGGTTCAGAGAGGAAAAATCCATGTGTGCATACAGGGTAGAACAGCTTTTGTGCAGCTAGCCCAAGAGGAGTGGTGGAACTCCCCAGTCTTGTAGACACAAGAGAACAATTATGGAAACAGGAACACATGGGCTACCTGCACAGAGAACAAGTCTGTAAGAACATGTTCACACACCACCAAGAAACCTGAAGACACAAAAGAGAATGGTAAAACCAAAAACACTCAGTTTGAAAAAATGTTTGCAGTAATCCGCAAGGGCTAGTAAAAGATGTAAATAACAGGGTATTTGGTTGATACGTTTTTTGCAAAAAATGTATACTAAGCTGCTCTACCAATCTTCACGGTATACCCATATCAGAGCAGTCCTAACTAATGTATGCAATCCCTATCTGATGTATTTAAAAACCTGATCATCTGTACATTACCTGTGTGAACAGGGTTCAGAGAGGAAAAATCCATGTGTGCATACAGGGTAGAACAGCTTTTGTGCAGCTAGCCCAAGAGGAGTGGTGGAACTCCCCAGTCTTGTAGACACAAGAGAACAATTATGGAAACAGGAACACATGGGCTACCTGCACAGAGAACAAGTCTGTAAGAACATGTTCACACACCACCAAGAAACCTGAAGACACAAAAGAGAATGGTAAAACCAAAAACACTCAGTTTGAAAAAATGTTTGCAGTAATCCGCAAGTGCTAGTAAAAGATGTAAATAACAGGGTATTTGGTTGATACGTTTTTTGCAAAAAATGTATACTAAGCTGCTCTACCAATCTTCACGGTATACCCATATCAGAGCAGTCCTAACTAATGTATGCAATCCCTATCTGATGTATTTGATATTGGATGTATTACGGATGACATAAGGAGGATTACATGCCCAAAATACGCAGCCACACCTTGCCAACGGATGACATACGGATCACTGTTCAGGGAACATTTCTGCGTCTCTCGGCCATAAAAAGCGGACCGTATTTTTATATGTTAGGTCTGACCCCAGCCTAAGGCCTTTTCTCATTTAACCTGCCATCATTTGTTTATAACCTTAAACATGGTAGTGAAATCTGGAGTGAAACTGACGCCCAAATCACTTCTATACTTTTTCTGTAAGATGGTTCTTGATATCTGGCACTTTATTTATAGTATTGGACTAAAACCTGAGGCAAATCAAAAATACATTTCATGCAGCATTTTTCTTTTCAGCTGTGGGCTCCAGACAGGAGCAGTAAATATACAATTTTGTCATTAGCTTAGTCCAGCGCAGGCTTAAAACAACTTGCTGAGCACAATTGATATATGTGAATACAGCCTAAAACATTCTACTTACCAGATACAAGGTTATATAGCAATTCAACAATATGTTTTGGAGAAAGGAAATAGCCCTTAAGCCTCATTCAAAAGTCAAATGTGTTCTATCCATATTTTTCATGGATTGAACATCTACCCATTATTGTCTGTGCTACTATTCAGATCTCCATGTTCTTTTTGCAAAAATACGGAGACATGTCCTTTTTTTCTGACAGCATGGAAGGCCAGGTACTATCTGGGTTTAGCATTGTAATAATTAGGAAGAGCTGTGTAATTAATTTATTCATTAATATGTGAAAAACAATTATGAAACACTGATTACAAATAGATAGTGATGGGCGAACCCGTGGATGTTCGGTCAAACATTTGAAAAAAGTTTGGTTCAGACCAGAAACAGGGCCAGAACGATAGCTGAACTTGGACCCAATTCAAATGAATAAGTGTCCGAACATGCTGTCATCTGTATTCCAGAAACACCGGCTACGAGAACTGTGGTTCCCACCTTGTCATACAGATGACAGCGTGCCAACCAGCAGCTGTGACCTACCGTAATTAGTTACCGCAGACTACAGGCGGTGGCTGATGAGAGTACAACTATCATCGTCATACTCCTTCTCTCGCTGATAGCAGCAAGAACAAGCATACGATGATGATAGTATTCAGCATCCAGCACCTGGGCAATAATTAAATAAATAAATTTAAAAAATGGTGTGGGGTCCCCTTTATTTTTGACAACCAGCTGTCAGCGTTATCTTGGCTGATTATCAAAATCAGAAGCGTTCCCACACCGTTTTTTTTTCTAATTATTTAAATAAATAATTTAAAACACGGCGCAAGTCCCCCCATTTTTGACAACCAGCCAAGCTAATGGTTGGATATTGGCCTCCCCAGCCTAAAAATAGCAGCCCACAGCCACCCCAGAAAAAGCATATCTATTATATAATTGTGACGCCCAGGAGACCGGGATACCCAGCACCGGACCAATGAGGTCTGTCTCTAAAGGGGGATGTCACGGGTGGCTTGACCCGGTGCTGTAGCCTCAGGCAATGCACAGTGTAAGGGGTATCGTGAGGGTGCAGGCACTTACTTGATCAGCAGCAGGTTCTCCCAGCGGCGATGATCCCGATCCTGGATATTGGCTATTGTCCAAATGAAAGACTGAGGCACTGAAACGTTTAACCAGTTTACTTTAACATAAAGGGATTTACAACCAGTCGTGTCACCGGAGTCTGTATGGGAACTCTGAGTTACTTTGACCCTGCCGGGGTCTTCGCCTCTTATTGTACGCAATTTCTGTGTGGCCCTGCTACTGTGTGTGAACTGGCTGCCGGCCCAATCTGTCCCCTCCGGGTCCTGGTTCGACGGGCAACCTGAGTCCTTTTATCAGCTTACCCCCCCCCCCCCGGGAGTACCGCTGAACTCTGTGTCTGTTGCTGCGTCCGGCCCTAGTGAAGCTGATATCACCTCACGTTTTTCCGGTTGCTGTATTATATATAATGAATACAGCCACGGATCCGGTATCCGTCTTTGCGCCTGTTCTGGGTAGTGATTAATGCTACCCGGTCCTCACAATGTCCTTTTTCTCTGTCCCTCTTCTCCTCAGGCCGGTGATTTAGGCCTGGAAACAGTCACAGGACTGTTAGAAATTCAGCTGTATGACCTCTCACTTTCAGCTCCTTAGCCCAACTGCCATTTCTTCTCTCAGACCAGAATGGATTAAGGGGAGGCTCTGGAGCTCCCCCTTCTGGCCGGAGGTGGTAGTGCAGTTTTGCTATATTAGTATTTGTGTCTAGTGTCAGTAACTATTTTTGTGGCAAATACCCCTAGGGGTGCCACATTTCCCCTTAGTTAAGAACAGTACTCCGGGACTGTGGGACGATAACATTTTGAAATAACAATTAATATGTACAGAGTCTTAAAAATGAAAAGTTACAAAAACCACTCAAGGAAACAAAAATAGAGTTCTGTAAAAAGTCACTTCAAATAGCGTCCATTAATACAGTTCTACCCTTGAAGGTACTCAATATAAAGTCTAAAGAAAGTTCAAAAAGAGCAAAAAGCAAAGTTCAAAAAGCAGTCTTTCCGGAGCTTTGATTTAGTGCCTCCGGGCTGATAACAAGTTCAAGAATATGCAAGAAGTTCATACAGACAAGTCTCTGTAGGTACTGGGCTTAAACGTTGCAGAATGATAACAATGACTATAGTTTTATAATTGGTAATCTGCATACCTGGCCGGTAATTGACCCTGGGTACTACGCTGGGATCTACGTAATAGCGGTATCTCTTCATGTGGTGTACTACTGTCTACTGCGGATGTAGTGTCTGCCCGCTCTGCTAAAGATAATTCCATGACTATGGAGTTGGCAAGTCCACCGTTAATGGGATTACTCTGATCAGGAATCTGTTCTTCCTGGCCTGGAACCTCCTGTAGTACGGGGTCAGCCTCTTCCTGTCTTGGGACTTCTGGTATTGGGTTCGGTGTTGGGTAAAAGGCCACCATGGGAACCACTACTGCACCATGGTATGTTAGTAGGGTTTTGGGAAAGTCTCCTATACAGGTGTGATACATTTCCTCTTCTTTTTCCTTTACTGGTTGAACCTGTATGGGTTGAATAACTTCTGATTCTGGCTGGACAACTTCTGGCTCTTTCAATGCTTCCGGACACAATTTAAGATTGTCTCTTGACACTAATACAGATGTTAAGCCTCCATTTTTGCTAATGAGACACATTTTAGGATTATCCATTCTTGTTGGTAAAACTGTGTAGGGTACGGCTTCCCACTGATTGTCTAGTTTATTGGTTCGACGATTTCTCTTGAGCACTTGGTCACCCGGTCTTAATGGGGTCGCTAGAGCATTCTGGTTGAAAGTTCGCTCTTGTCTTTCTCTAGTTTGCTGAAGGCTTCTTTCCACACTCTCTTGCACTTGGCGATACTGCTTTTGCCGTATGATATCCCAATTGGAGTCTTGGACTTCTGCGTCTGGTTTCAGAATTCCCATTTCTAGATCGATTGGTAATTGGCCGGGTCTTGCACGCATAAGGTAAGCTGGGGTGCAGTTGGTGGAGCTCACCGGGACATGATTATACAGATCCACCAAGTCAGGCAATTTCTCTGGCCATTGATTCCTTTCTGTCTCAGGTAAAGTCTTTAGTAGTTCTATAACAATATGGTTCATCTTCTCGCATAAGCCGTTTGTTTGTGGATGATAGGCCGTCGTCCGGATCTTTTTGCAACCATACATATTACAGAATTCTCTGAAGATCTCTGATTCAAAGGCTGTACCTTGGTCGGTGAGAACCTGTTCCGGATATCCATGGGGTCTACAAAAGTATGTTTGGAATGCTTTGGCTGCTGTTTTTGCTGTCAGATCTTTTACGGGTACTACTACCAAGAAGCGTGAATAATGGTCCACGATGGTCAAGGCATAGACATAGCCGGACCGGCTTGGTGTCAACTTCACATGGTCTATGGCTACAAGTTCAAGTGGTTGTTTGGTGATTATGGGCTGCAGTGGTGCTCTTTGTTTCTTTTGATCGTTTCTTCTAAGGTTGCACGGGCCACAGTTTCTGCACCACTGTTCGATTGATTTTCTCATCCCGACCCAATAAAATCTTTCTCTTAGAAGTACTTCTAACTTTTTCCAACCGAAGTGACCAGCACCATTATGGTAAGCTTCGAGGACCATCTTCACATCTTGTTTAGGCACGATAATCTGCCAAACCAATTCATGTGTTTTCGGATTGGTGTACCTTCTACAGAGCTTCCCTTGATACAGGAACATTTTGCCTCTCTCTTTCCAGAGTTGATGCGTCTCTTCTGGGGCATCCTCATCGGGATATGCACTTTGCTCAGTTAACAGTTCCTTCACCAACTTCACAGCCGGATTGCTGTCTTGGGTGTCAGCCCATCTATGGTGTGCTAACGGATTAAAATTCACCTCTTGTTGTTTCTGATAGGTACTTGACTGATGATGTTTCGCCTTGGGATGATGGAAGGCTGGTAGTTCAATTTCTTCAAGCTTCCCCGTTTCTTCTTCTACATCTCTCAAGTGTGGCATCCGGGATAGGGCATCGGCATTTCCATTCTTGCGACCTGCTCGATACTTGATCTTGAAGTTGTAATTAGATAACCGGGCTATCCATCGCTGTTCTAACGCACCTAATTTGGCTGTGTCCTGGTGGGTCAACGGATTGTTGTCAGTATAGACAATAAATTCTGCAGCGGCCAGATAGTGTTTGAAACATTCAGTCACAGCCCAAACTACTACCAGTAGTTCCAATTTGAAGGAGCTATAATTTTCTGGATTTCTTTCAGTAGGCCGGAGCTTTCTACTTGCAAAGGCGATGACTTTCTCCCGACCTTCTTGCTTTTGTGACAGCACCGCTCCTAGTCCCACATTGCTGGCATCGGTGTAGAGGATGAAAGGCTGATGGTAATCTGGGTATGCCAGAACCTCCTCTCCGGTTAGTGCCTTCTTTAGTTGTTCAAAGGAGTCTTCCCTTTCGTCGTTCCACTGAAAAGGAGGGTTTCGGTTTGAAGGTTTCTTCGTCTGCCCTACCAAGGCGTCTTGCAATGGTGCTGCCAACTTGGTAAATCCTTTTATAAATCTGCGATAGTAACCCACCAATCCCAGGAATTGCCTCACTTCTTTTGCGCTGGTAGGTCTCGGCCAATCTCTTATGGCGGTTATTTTCTCGGGATCCGGTGCTACTCCCTCCGAACTCACAATGTGTTCCAGGTACTGTACCTTTGGCTTGAGAAGGTGACATTTGGATGGCTTGATTTTCATGCCATACCTGGATAAGGCTTTGAACACTTCTGCCAGGTCTTTTAAGTGTTGTTCGTAAGTCTTTGAGTAGACAATCACATCATCTAGGTACAGGAGGACGGTCTCGAAGTTCTTGTGTCCGAGGCAGCATTCCATCAGCCGCTGGAAGGTACCGGATGCATTGCAGAGTCCGAACGGCATGCGATTAAATTCACTTAGACCCATTGGTGTGGTGAATGCCATCTTTTCCTTATCTCTTTCAGCCACAGGGTCTTGCCAATACCCGCTTGTTAAGTCTAAGGTGGAAAAATAATTAGCAGATTTCAAAGCGGTCAAGGACTCTTCTATCCTAGGCAAGGGGTAGGCGTCTTTATGGGTGATGTTATTAATCTGCCGGTAGTCTACGCACATTCTCATGGTTCCGTCTTTTTTTTTGACAATCACTAGAGGGGCCGCCCAGGGGCTACAGCTGTCTCTTATTACCCCGGCCTGTTTCATCTCCCTCAGCATATCTTTTGCACATTGATAGTGAGCGGGCGGTATGGGTCTATATCTTTCTTTTATTGGGGGATGGTCACCGGTGGGGATTGTGTGTTCTACCCCTTCTATCCGTCCAAAGTCCAATGGGTGTTTACTGAAGACTTGTTCATATTCCGTCACTAGCCTATACACCCCTTGTTTTTGATGGGTAGGTGTTGAATTTATGCCCACGTGTAGCTGTTGGCACCAATCCTCCATTTCTCCATCTGAGCCATTGCCTTCCACCTGACAGGTTGGTTCTAAGGGCTCAATGGTTGTGATGGCATTGTTGTCAACAGTATATAGCTTTGCCACTGTAGCATACCTTGGCAAAGTGACCTCTTCCTCTCCACAGTTCAAAAGTCGTACCGGCACCCGTCCTCGGTGTACCTCGACTATCCCTCGTGCTGTGAGTATAGTGGGCCTGCTGTCGGTGTACACTGGTTCTGTTAAGGCTTGATAATCTCGTCCCTTAGTACCAATGGCTGCTCTACACCATACCAGCATTTCTGTTTTTGGTGGGATTACAATAGACGTTGGATCACTTACCCTCACACTGCCGATTTCTCCACCTGCAACTTCTACCTGTTGCCTTAACATCAATACTTTTATTTCCCTCCGGAGAACTCTCTGCTGGCAGGATTGGGCAGTTTCAGCAATTTGCTGTAAGACAGAAATGACTTCGGAAAAGCAGTTCTCTAACACATTCATTCCTATCAATACAGTTGGTTCACAGTTCCGCCGGTCAACATCAACAACAATTATACCCTGTTTCTTCAATTCTACTTTACCAATCCTTATGGTCATCTCCCTGAAACCTAGTTTCGGTACCAACTTACCATTACTGGCCCATATATCTAGTTCAACATCAGAGGGCCCTTTATCAATATCTGCATCAGCCCAGTACCTCTTATAAAGGATATATGGTATAGATGAAATCTGGGAACCTGTGTCCAGCAAAGCGTTGAGGGGCATTCCGTCCAGCACGATAGGGATAATGGGTCGTCCTCCGATGTACCTGTCGTGCCAGGGTGTTGGGCCTTGAAAGTTCATTCCTGCGAAGCGGCCCGCATTCCCAGGGGAATCCCGTTTAAATCACAATCTCGTGCAAAGTGGCCTGGCTGCTGGCAACGGCGGCAAATGGGCTGTCCATCCGGTTGGTAGCGGTCGCGGGGTCGTCCTCTCCATGTCGGGTATCTCCGGGGTCTCATCCATGGAACATCTTCTCTACGGTTTGCCAACTCCATCTTGGGTCCTCTCATCTCCTGCATGGTTTTAGCCATTGAAGCAACAACATCAGTTAAAGAGTCAAGCTTTTGTTGAAGAGCCTCATTAGTACTGGGCCCCAGGGGCTTAGCAATGGCCCCGGACATAGCTGATGTCACTGGCACTCCCTGTTGTTGAGGTGCCTCTGCCATGGGTTGCGCAGTATCCTGATCCCGAGGTGCCTCTGCCAGCTGGAGACGTATAGCGCTCTCCTTTAATTGGGCAAATGTCAATTCAGGGTTCTTAAAAACAAGCATGCTCACATGCCCCCGGTGAGAAGGGGTGTAGAGTCCCTCAATAAATTGATCTCTTAGCAGTTTATCCGCTCCGGTGTTAAAAATGGGTTCAGCCAGTGTAAGTGATTTAAGGGCTTCCTGCAGGTTTAAGGCAAAGTCTCTCACGCCCTCATTAGCTTTTTGTTTGCAATTAAAGAATCGTATTTTAGCTTTGCTGCTGGCAGTTGTTTCAAATGTAGCTTTTAATCCAGCAAATATGCGTTCAACAGTGCCTTTTAGATCAGCTGCCCATGCTGTGACTTCTCGCTTAGCATGGCCTCTTAACTGCATCATCAGGAGACTAACACGCTGAACTTCACCCACGGGGAACATGTCAAAATGGGCCAGCATCTTTTCTCTGAAATCGTCAAGGGTATTAGGCTCACCTTCATACATTGGAAGCCATGGGCCACCCGGGGTATATGGCATCAGCACCGGCATGATGGGCGCCACTCCTTGCACCGCTGCGCTACCGGACTCTCTATCGACACTCTGTCTTTCAGCTGCATTAGCGTCGCCGGGTGCTGCGGCGTCTCCGTGCTGCGACATACTGTGCCCCCTTAGTTAATCCGAACCCTTCCGGTCCTCCGCTTCCGACAAGATAGTGTAGATTCGTTCCACTGTGCAGCAGGATCGGTTTTCCCCTTGCTCTGACGTCAGAGCGCTCAGCTTGGTGCCGCCCACAATGACACGCCCCCTGCTGCTCCCGCCCGCCGCGCGCTCTGTAATGGCGGATTCTGAAGTTTTTCAGTCAGACTGGGGTTCAGGTGAAGGCGTAGCTCAAATAACAGTCTCGTGCCTAACGGTTATGAGGTGATTACTTCAGGGGATGGCGGCCATCTTTACTCCATTATAACCAATGGGGAAAAGTCACTTTCAATAGTTTTCAATGGGGAATGGATTTTTCTTTAATAAAGTCAATTTTCAAGATTTTTCATCCAAGTTTTCACAGTTTTGGGCTCCAATCACGGCACACAATACCCGGTATACGGGCTGGCTAGATCCTGTTCGTGACGCCAATTGTGACGCCCAGGAGACCGGGATACCCAGCACCGGACCAATGAGGTCTGTCTCTAAAGGGGGATGTCACGGGTGGCTTGACCCAGTGCTGTAGCCTCAGGCAATGCACAGTGTAAGGGGTATCGTGAGGGAGCAGGCACTTACTTGATCAGCAGCAGGTTCTCCCAGCGGCGATGATCCCGATCCTGGATATTGGCTATTGTCCAAATGAAAGACTGAGGCACTGAAACGTTTAACCAGTTTACTTTAACATAAAGGGATTTACAACCAGTCCTGTCACCGGAGTCTGTATGGGAACTCTGAGTTACTTTGACCCTGCCGGGGTCTTCGCCTCTTATTGTACGCAATTTCTGTGTGGCCCTGCTGCTGTATGTGAACTGGCTGCCGGCCCAATCTGTCCCCTCCGGGTCCTGGTTCGACGGGCAACCTGAGTCCTTTTATCAGCGTACCCCCCCCCCCCCGGGAGTACCGCTGAACTCTGTGTCTGTTGCTGCGTCCGGCCCTAGTGAAGCTGATATCACCTCACGTTTTTCCGGTTGCTGTATTATATATAATGAATACAGCCACGGATCCGGTATCCGTCTTTGCGCCTGTTCTGGGTAGTGATTAATGCTACCCGGTCCTCACAATGTCCTTTTTCTCTGTCCCTCTTCTCCTCAGGCCGGTGATTTAGGCCTGGAAACAGTCACAGGACTGTTAGAAATTCAGCTGTATGACCTCTCACTTTCAGCTCCTTAGCCCAACTGCCATTTCTTCTCTCAGACCAGAATGGATTAAGGGGAGGCTCTGGAGCTCCCCCTTCTGGCCGGAGGTGGTAGTGCAGTTTTGCTATTTTAGTATTTGTGTCTAGTGTCAGTAACTATTTTTGTGGCAAATACCCCTAGGGGTGCCACATATGCCAACTCTGGCACTTTGCCCTCCTCTTCCAAATTGTCCTGGTGCGGTGGCAAGTGGGATAATATTTGTGGGGTAGATACCTGCTTTGTAATGTCAGCTGACATCAAGCCTGGCTGTATCTTTATTACAATCTGACTATGGGGTTAGTAATGAGGGTGTCTTATAGCCGTCTCTCCTTTACTAACCCCTGGGCTTTATGTCAGCAGCCATAAAACATCTGACATCCACTCCATTACTATTACCCTACTTGCCACCTCATCAGCGTAAATGGGAAGAGCTGATCACAGCACCAGAACTGGCATATCTAATAGATGTACCTTTTCTGTGGATGCTGCGGGCTGCTGTTTTTAGGCTAGGGAGGGCCATTATCCATGGTCTCTTCTCAGTCTCAGAATACCAGCCTACAGCTGTCTGCTTTAGTTTGGCTGCTTGTCAAAAGTTGGGGAAAACTAACATCATTTTTTAAAATTTATTTAAATAATTAAAAATACAGCATGGGGACCCCTCTATTTTTGATAATCAGCCAATATAAATTGACAGCTGAGGGCTGCAGCCCGCAGCTGTCAGCTTTACCTGTACTGGTCAACAAAAATAGAGGGAAACCAACCCTTTTTTTTAAATATATTAGTTGTTTATTGCGCCGGCACCGATGGATGAATACTCTCATCAACCTTGCCTGTTCTCACTGCTATTGGTGAGAGCAGGCATATGGTGATGAGAGTAATACTCTCATGAGCCGACTCCTGTGACTGGTTGTAACTTTTTTTACCGCCTGTCAGAGCTGCTAGATCACATGCTGTCATCTGTCTGACAGTGTCGGAACCGTAGCTCTCTGACCGGCAGTAACAACCTTAAAACTGATCAGAGCAGGTGTTTCTCGCTCTGTCACACATATGATGGTGTGGGAAATACCCTATGTTTAGAAATCCAAACCAAAACAGAAATATGGACTTCCTGGAGAAGTCCGTGTTCGGGGTCCAAGCACGAACAATAGGTGTTCGGTATGGATGCTGAACTGATGACACTAGTACTATTTTTTGCGTACCTGAAAAACACTGACATATGAATGAGGTAAAACTGCATTCAAAGAGGTTTGAGCCTGCTGTAAGGCTATACTCCCATGATGAGTTTCTGGTGAGCTATTTACGCACATATTTTGGAAAAAATGCAAGTGAATGCAAGTAACCTAGGTAGATGAAGCTGCAACCCATAATGAGGTCTTGCTATGGGGGACTTTAACTACCCAAATATTTATAGGGGAACAGAGACATGCGAAACCCATAAAAGCAACAGCTTTCTGCTAATACCCAAGTAAAAATATATTTCACAATTGTTGCAGAATCCAACCAGAGGAGCAGCACCTTTAGACTTAATACTATCTAATAGACCTGACAGAATAACAAATCTGCAGGTGGTCGGGCATCTAGGAAATAGCGACCACAATATTGTACAGTTTCACCTGTCTTTCACTAGGGGGACTTGTCAGGGAGTCACAAAAACACTGAACTTTAGGAAGGCAAAGTTTGACCAGCTTAGAGATGCCCTTAATCTGGTAGACTGGGACAATATCCTCAGAAATAAGAATACAGATAATAAATAGGAAATGTTTAAGAACGTTCTAAATAGGCAGTGTAAGCGGTTTATACCTTGTGGGAATAAAAGGACTAGAAATAGGAAAAACCCAATGTGGCTAAACAAAGAAGTAAGACAGGCAATTAACAGTAAAAAGAAAGCATTTACACTACTAAAGCAGGATGGCACCGTTGAATCTCTAAAAAACTATAGGGAGAAAAATACTTTATCTAAAAAACTAATTAAAGCTGCCAAAAAGGAAACAGAGAAGCACATTGCTAAGAGAGTAAATCCCTGGTTAGACCGCACAGGGAGTACTGTGTACAGTTTTACGCAACGGTGCTCAGGAAGGATATAATGGAACTAGAGCGAATACAATGGAGGACAACAAAATTAATAAAGGGGATGGGAGAACTACAATACCCAGAGTGATCAGCAAAATTAGGATTATTTAGTCTAGAAAAAAGATGACTGAGGGGCGATCTAATAACCATATATAAGCATATAAGGGGACAATACAAATCTCTCTACAAGGATCTGCTTTTACTAAGGAAGGTGACAGTCACAACGGGGCATTCTCGCTGTCGTTATGAGAGAAGGTTTTTTCACCAATATAGATGAGGATTCTTTACTGTTAGGGCAGTGAGAATCTGGAATTCCTTGCCTGAGTAGGTGGTGATGGCGAACTCAGTCGAGGGGTTCGAGAGAGGCCTGGATGTCTTCCTGGAGCAGAACAATATTGTATCTTACAGTGATTAGGTTCTTTAGAAGGACATAGATCTGGGGATTTATTCTGACAGAATATAGGCTGAACTGGATGGACAAGTGTCTTTTTTCGGCCTTGCTAACTATGTAGCCTATTTTACTTAAAGGATGTAGAAATCTGCAACATCAAAAATTCACCAAAAGCTTATCGTTGGAACACAAGCTAATATCTTTATGTAGACGTGTTTAAAAGAAACAATTCTGACCTAGTAACTATTGTGTACACTTATAGACAAAAGTAGTGACTTTTATTGGCATGAATGTAGAGCATCCGCCAGGGCCATGGGAATACTCGGTACCGGTCCGGTTCTTAAAGGGATCTGTCACGGCAGCAGTGACCCAGTCCGTGGCCCTGGGCGTCCAATAAAAGGGGAAATTGTAATCAAAGGGAGAAATAAAGTTTATGGGAGATTTGTTTGTGACACCACCTGTGGTACTCGGCAATAAAGGTGTTAGCCGACGCTGCTTCTGAGTCCGCTGGGGCTGTTGGTGATGCAGCAGAGTTGGTACAGCTCTCCACAGGTAGAGCTAGACCCCAGGGCAACTGTATGTATAAGTGATGAGATCACGGTGGTGGTTAGGGGGATATGCTGGGCAGGTGTTGTAGGAATAACGCAAGAACACAGTAAGGTGCAGTTTCCACTTTTACTCACAGTTCTCCAGTCCACATATGCTAACCGGATGCTGTGTTCTCCTGGTTAGTGGTCCAGCAAACTCACAGATGAATTGGGATGCACCTTTCCAGGACTCTTTTAATATGCCTTTCTCTGGCTGTCTCACTACACTGGCTTTCCACTTCTCCTGCCCAGCACTATACCCATAATGTCCCAAGCCAGCAGCCACAATCCTGGTAGAGCGACATCCTTTCAGTCCCCTGGATTCTATACGGCTGCCTTTTTGGCAAAGTATGGGTGGATGTGGCTGTGACTCTTACAAAAGCCACAGCCTCCGGTTTCTTGGCTGAACTTGAAGTATTCCACTAAGTTGGGGCTGGTCCCCTGTCTGCTTTCTTGTCCCTCCACCAGGCGATGGTCAGCGTGGATGGGGACCCCATGGGTGGATTTCTCACTACCCATGCTCAGATCCACTTCTCCTCTCGGATTCCTCTCTGCACTGTTCTCACCTTCTAAGCTCCCCCCTTTTCCTACCTACCCCACCCATTACCACCACCAAGTCTTATCCAGAATGGGATGAGGCCTTCTGTTGTGAATTCTGTTGTCAGGCTCTCTCCTGTGGTCATGAATGGTACTTCGGCTGGTTCTGTCCATGGACTTTCTCTGGTGCCTGTGGGTGTTTCTGAGTTTCCTTCCACAGGTGACGAGGCTGATTTGTTGGTGGGCTGCTCTATTTAACTCCACTTAGATCTTTGCCCCATGCCAGCTGTCAATGTTGTACTATGGCTCTAGTTCGCTCCTGGATCGTTCTGAGTTCCTGTTGCTCCAGCAGAAGCTACGTTCCTCTGTGCTATTTTGCTTGTTTGCTATTTTTTCTGTCCAGCTTGCTTTTGTCAATATTGCCTTGCTTGCTGGAAGCTCTGGGACGCAGAGGGGCGCCTCCCGCACTGTGAGTCGGTGCGGAAGGTATTTTTCCCTGCACTCTCTGCGTGGTCTTTTGTAGGTTTTTGTGCTGACCGCAAAGTAACCTTTTCTATCCTCGGTCTGTTCAGTAAGTCGGGCCTCACTTTGCTAAATCTATTTAATCTCTGTGTTTGTATTTTCATCTTTACTCACAGTCATTATATGTGGGGGCTGCCTTTTCCTTTGGGGAATTTCTCTGAGGCAAGGTAGGCTTTATTTTTCTATCTTCAGGGCTAGCTAGTTTCTTAGGCTGTGCCGAGTTGCATAGGGAGCGTTAGGCGCAATCCACGGCTATTTCTAGTGTGTTTTGATAGGTTTAGGGATTGCGGTCAGCAGAGTTCCCACGTCCCAGAGCTCGTCCTTATTATCAGTAACTATCAGGTTCATTATTTGTCCAAACCAACGGAACGTAACAGTACAGCTGGCCAAAAGTATTGATGCATCTCAATAGAGGCATAAGTGAAGCTCTGAGACCATTTTTTTTACTTTGCAGCGTGTTCTGTCTCACTTTTCCCCTTTACCTCTGGGTGGTTCAGAACACAGGTGTAGACATGGACATTCAAGGTCTGTCCTCTTGGATGGATAATCTCACTACAAGGGTAAAAAACATTCAAGATTTTGTGGTTCAGAATCCGATGTCAGAGCCTAGGATTCCATTTCCTTTTTTGGTGATAGATCTAAGTTCTTGAATTTCAAAAATAATTGTAAATTGTTTCTAGCTTTGAAACCTCGCTCCTCAGGTGATCCTGTTCAACAGGTAAGGATCATTATTTCCTTTTTACGTGGCGACCCTCAAGACTGGGCACGACCGCCCCCGGCACATTAACCCCTGGCACACCGCGATCAAACATGATCGCGATGTGCCGGCGGTGCAGGGAAGCACCGCGCAGGGAGAGGGCTCCCTGCGGGCTTCCCTGAGCCCCCCGCAGCAACACGATGTGATCGCGTTGCTGCGAGGGTCTTACCTCCCTCCCTGCCTGCTCGAGCCCCGGATCCAAGATGGCCGCGGATCCGGGTCCTGCAGGGAGGGAGGTGGCTTCACAGAGCCTGCTCAGAGCAGGCACTGTGAAGGCTGCAGCGCTGCTAGTCAGATCAGTGATCTGACAGAGTGCTGTGCAAACTGTCAGATCACTGATCTGTGATGTCCCCCCCGGGACAAAGTAAAAAAGTAAAAAAAAATTTTTCCAAATGTGTAAAAAAAAATAAAAAAAAATATTCCAAAATAATGAAAAAAAAAAAAAATATTATTCCCATAAATACATTTCTTCATCTAAATAAAAAAAAAAACCAATAAAAGTACACATATTTAGTATCGCCGCGTCCGTAACGACCCGACCTATAAAACTGGCCCACTAGTTAACCCCTTCAGTAAACACCGTAAGAAAAAAAAAAAAAACGAAGCGAAAAACAACGCTTTATTATCATACCGCCGAACAAAAAGTGGAATAACACGCGATCAAAAAGACAGATATAAATAACCATGATACCGCTGAAAACGTCATCTTGTCCCACAAAAAACGAGCTGCCATTCAGCATCATCAGCAAAAAAATAAAAAAGTTATAGTCCTGAGAATAAAGCGATGCAAAAATAATTATTTTTTCTGTAAAATAGTTTTTATCGTATAAAAGCGCCAAAACATAAAAAAATGATATAAATGAGGTATCGCTGTAATCGTACTGACCCGAAGAATAAAACTGACTTATCAATTTTACCAAACGCGGAACGGTATAAACGCCTCCCCCAATAGAAATTCATGAATAGCTGGTTTTTGGTCATTCTTCCTCACAAAAATCGGAATAAAAAGCGATCAAAAAATGTCACGTGCCCGAAAATGTTTTCAATAAAAACGACAACTCGTCCCGCAAAAAACAAGACCTCACATGACTCTGTGGACCAAAATATGGAAAAATTATAGCTCTCAAAATGTGGTATTGCAAAAAATATTTTTTGCAATAAAAAGCGTCTTTCAGTGTGTGACGGCTGCCAATCATAAAAATCCGCTAAAAAACCCACTATAAAAGTAAATCAAACCCCCCTTCATCACCCCCTTAGTTAGGGAAAAATAAAAAAAATGTATTTATTTCCATTTTCCCATTAGGGCTAGGGTTAGGGCTAGGGTTAGGATTAGGGCAAGGGCTAGGGTTAGGGCTAGGGCTAGGGTTAGGGCTAGGGTTAGGGCTAGGGTTAGGGTTGGGGCTACAGTTAGGTTTGGGGCTAAAGTTAGGGTTAGGGTTTAGATTACATTTACAGTTGGGAATAGGGTTGGGATTAGGGTTAGGGGTGTGTCAGGGTTAGAGGTGTGGTTAGGGTTACCGTTAGAATTAGGGTTAGGGGTGTGTTTGGATTAGGGTTTCAGTTATAATTGGGGGGTTTCCACTGTTTAGGCACATCAGGGGCTCTCCAAACACGACATGGCGTCCGATCTCAATTCCAGCCAATTCTGCGTTGAAAAAGTAAAACAGTGCTCCTTCCCTTCCGAGCTCTCCCGTGTGCCCAAACAGGGGTTTACCCCAACATATGGGGTATCAGCGTACTCAGGACAAATAGGACAACAACTTTTGTGGTCCAATTTCTCCTGTTACCCTTGGGAAAATACAAAACTGGGGGCTAAAAAATAATTTTTGTGGGAAAACAAAAAGATTTTTTATTTTCACGGCTCTGCGTTATAAACTGTAGTGAAACACTTGGGGGTTCAAAGTTCTCACAACACATCTAGATAAGTTCATTGAGGGGTCTAGTTTCCAATATGGGGTCACTTGTGGGGGGTTTCTACTGTTTAGGTACATTAGGGGCTCTGCAAATGCAATGTGACGCCTGCAGACCAATCCATCTAAGTCTGCATTCCAAATGATGCTCCTTCCCTTCCGAGCCCTCCCATGCGCCCAAACGGTGGTTCCCCCCACATATCGGGTATCAGCGTACTCAGGACAAATTGGACAACAACATTTAGGGTCCAATTTCTCCTGCTAACCTTGGAAAAATACAAAACTGGGGGCTAAAATATAATTTTTGTGGAAAAAAAATATTTTTTATTTGCACGGCTCTGCGTTATAAACTGTAGTGAAATACTTGGGGGTTCAAAGCTCTCATAACACATCAAGATGAGTTCCTTAGGGGGTCTACTTTCCAAAATGGTGTCACTTGTGGGGGGTTTCTACTGTTTAGGTACATTAGGGGCTCTGCAAACGCAATGTGACGCCTGCAGACCATTCCATCTAAGTCTGCATTCCAAATGGCGCTCCTTCCCTTCCGTGCCCTCCCATGCGCCCAAACGGTGGTTCCCCCCCACATATGGGGTATCAGCGTACTCAAGGCAAATTGGACAACAACTTTTGGGGTCCAATTTCTCCTGTTACCCTAGGGAAAATACAAAACTGGGGGCTAAAAAATAATTTTTGTGGGAAAAAAATTTTGTTTTATTTTTATGGCTCTGCATTATAAACTTCTGTGAAGCACTAGGTGGGTCAAAGTGCTCACCACACATCCAGATAAGTTCCTTAGGGGGTCTACTTTCCAAAATGGTGTCACTTGTGGGGGGTTTCAATGTTTAGGCACATCAGTGGCTCTCCAAACGCAACATGGCGTCCCATCTCAATTCCTGTCAATTTTGCATTGAAAAGTCAAACGGCGCTCCTTCCCTTCCAAGCTCTCCCATGCGCCCAAACAGTGGTTTACTGCCACATATGGGGTATCAGTGTACTCAGGACAAATTGGACAACAACTTTTGAGGTCCAATTTCTTCTCTTACCCTTGGAAAAATAAAAAATTGGGGGCAAAAATATAATTTTTGTGAAAAAATATGATTTTTTATTTTTACGGTTCTGCATTATAAACTTCTGTGAAGCACTTGGTGGGTCAAAGTGCTCACCACACATCCAGATAAGTTCCTTAGGGGGTCTACTTTCCAAAATGGTGTCACTTGTGGGGGGTTTCAATGTTTAGGCACATCAGTGGCTCTCCAAACGCAACATGGCGTCCCATCTCAATTCCTGTCAATTTTGCATTGAAAAGTCAAACGGCGCTCCTTCCCTTCCGAGCTCTCCCATGCGCCCAAACAGTGGTTTACTGCCACATATGGGGTATCAGCGTACTCAGGACAAATTGGACAACAACATTTCGGGTCCATTTTCTCCTGTTACCCTTGGTAAAATAAAACAAATTGGAGCTGAAGTAAATGTTTTGTGTAAAAAAGTTAAATGTTCATTTTTATTTAAAAATTCCAAAAATTCTTATTAAACACCTGAAGGGTTAATAAACTTCTTGAATGTGGTTTTGAGCACCTTGAGGGGTGCAGTTTTTAGAATGGTGTCACACTTGGGTATTTTCTATCATATAGACCCCTCAAAATGACTTCAAATGAGATGTGGTCCCTAAAAAAAAATGGTGTTGTAAAAATGAGAAATTGCTGGTCAACTTTTAACCCTTATAACTCCCTAACAAAAAAAAATTTGGTTCCAAAATTATGCTGATGTAAAGGAGACATGTGGGAAATGTTACTTATTAAGTATTTTGTGTGACATATCTCTGTGATTTAATTGCATAAAAATTCAAAATTTGGAAATTGCGAAATTTTCAAAATTTTCGCCAAATTTCCGTTTTTTTCACAAATAAACGCAGGTACTATCAAAGAAATTTTACCACTATCATGAAGTACAATATGTCACGAGAAAACAATGTCAGAATCACCAGGATCCGTTGAAGCGTTCCAGAGTTATAACCTCATAAAAGGACAGTGGTCAGAATTGTAAAAATTGGCCTGGTCATTGACGTGCAAACCACCCTTGGGGTAAAGGGGTTAAAGATGTCATGGTGGGATTTCCCATGCCTGCTGGTCTGAATGTGTCTATGTCTTTGGCTATTCAGATCGATCGGCGCTTGCGTGAGCGTAAAACTGTGCACCATTTGGCGGTACTATCTGAGCATGGGCCTGAGCCTATGCAGTGTGATAGGACTTTGACCAGAGCTGAACGACAGGAACACAGACGTCAGAATGGGCTGTGTTTTTACTGTGGTGACTCCACTCATGCTATTTCCGATTGTCCTAAGTGCACTAAGCGGTTCGCTAAGTCTGCCACCATTGGTACGGTGCAGTCTAAATTTCTTTTGTCCGTTACTCTAATTTGCTCTTTGTCGTCCTATTCTGTTATGGCATTTGTGGATTCATGCGCTGCCCTGAATTTGATGGACTTGGAGTATGCTAGGCGCTGTGGTTTTTTCTTGGAGCCCTTGCAGCATCCTATTCCATTGAGAGGAATTGATGCTACGCCTTTGGCCAAGAATAAGCCTCAGTACTGGACCCAATTGACCATGTGCATGGCTCCTGCACATCAGGAGGATATCCGTTTTTTGGTGTTACATAATCTGCATGATGTGGTCGTTTTAGGGTTACCATGGCTACAGGTCCATAATCCAGTATTGGACTGGAAATCTATGTCTGTGTCCAGCTGGGGTTGCCAGGGGGTACATGGTGATGTTCCATTTTTGTCAATTTCGTCTTCTACTCCTTCTCAAGTTCCGGAGTTTTTGTCGGATTATCAGGATGTATTTGATGAGCCCAAAGCCAGTGCCCTACCTCCTCATAGGGATTGCGATTGTGCAATTAATTTGATTCCCGGTAGTAAGTTTCCTAAGGGCCGATTGTTCAATTTATCTGTGCTAGAACACGCCGCTATGCGGAGTGATATAAAGGAATCCTTGGAGAAAGGCCATATTCGCCCATCGTTATCACCGTTGGGAGCAGGGTTCTTTTTTGTGGCCAAGAAGGATGGTTCTTTGAGACCTTGTATTGATTACCGCCTTCTTAATAAAATTGCAGTCAAATCTCAGTATCCTTTGCCTTTGCTGTCCGACTTGTTTGCTCGTATTAAAGGGGCTAGTTGGTTTACCAAGATAGACCTTCGAGGGGCGTATAATCTTGTGCGTATTAAACAGGGCGATGAATGGAAAACAGCATTTAATACGCCCGAGGGCCATTTTGAGTACCTGGTGATGCCATTCGGGCTTTCCAATGCTCCATCAGTATTTCAGTCTTTTATGCATGACATCTTCCAAGAGTACCTGGATAAATTCCTGATTGTGTATTTGGATGATATTTTGGTCTTTTCGGATGATTGGGAGTCTCATGTGAAGCAGGTCAGAATGGTGTTCCAGGTCCTTCGTGCTAATTCCTTGTTTGTGAAGGGGTCAAAGTGTCTCTTTGGAGTTGAGAAGGTTTCATTTTTGGGGTTCATTTTTTCCCCTTCTACTGTCGAGATGGACCCTGTTAAAGTCCAGGCCATTCATGATTGGACTCAGCCGACATCTGTGAAGAGCCTGCAAAAGTTCCTGGGTGTTAGGGTTGGCGGAACGCACCAAATATATAATTTATTAAATGGAAATGGTGCGTTCGCAACCCGGGATCCACCGTGCAGGAAAGCACCTGCTGCTAAATAATGGCGGCTCTATATGGCGGTATATACCAACTCTGTTAGCTTCATAAAGTAACCGCGAGAGGAAAGCTCTGTGCCCTGTTAGACTTTCACAGAGCCACAGGCCAACTACCCAGATGTGAGCAGTGAGTGGTCATGCATGCATACAAAACTCCTCGCCGGAGATGCGAGCATTCTAGGGGCTTATTCAGCCGGGTCCCTGAACACACTTAAACACAATCTCCTCGCCGGAGGTGCCAGCATTCTAGGGGCATATTTCAGCCGGGTCCCTGAACACATTCAAACACATGACCACATTGGCGCAAAGCATATAGCATAAGACGATACTAGCGCATGGCCGTGCGGTCATGCGCAGTTTATATAGTTGCAGCACAGGAAGCTGCTACTGAAGTTTTTGCCCTTTCAGGACCTTCCAGAAGGCCAATGGAAAGTGCTGCAGTACCTGAGCATGTTTTGCCCTTTCAGGACCTTCCAGAAGGACCAATGGAATGTACTGCAGCACCTGAGCATGTGACCGAACATGTGGCCCTCGACCTCCAATGGGAGACCCTGCCCTGGGCATGCTCAGTGTGAGTAAACAAGGACTTAGTCCCAGAGAGGCTCGCTCGCCGCAGATCAGTGCAGGGTACCATAGGAAAGCCAGAAAAGGCAGTAGTGACCCTATGCACCGAATCAGCCCCAGCGAGACGCTGGGAGCGACGTCTCCGCTGAGCAGAGCCCACTGCGGCCGATACCGAATGGGAGACCGCAGCAGACACGGATCGAGATTCCCCCTGTGCAGCAGAGGAAACTCGACTCCTAACACTGGGCTTTGCTAATTTTTATCGTCGCTTCATCGCTAATTTTTCTAGTGTTGCTAAACCGTTGACTGATTTGACCAAGAACGGTGCTGATGTGGTCAATTGGTCTTCTGCGGCCGTGGATGCTTTTCAGGAATTGAAGCGTCGTTTTTCTTCTGCCCCTGTGTTGTGCCAGCCAGATGTTTCGCTCCCGTTTCAGGTTGAGGTTGATGCCTCTGAGATTGGGGCAGGGGCTGTTTTGTCGCAAAAAAGTTCTGATGGCTCGGGAATGAAGCCATGTGCTTTCTTTTCTAGAAAGTTTTCGCCTGCTGAGCGCAATTATGATGTTGGTAATCAAGAATTGTTGGCCATGAAGTGGGCATTCGAGGAGTGGCGTCATTGGCTTGAAAGGAGCCAAGCATCGCGTGGTGGTCTTGACAGATCACAAAAATTTGACTTATCTTGAGTCTGCCAAACGGTTGAATCCGAGACAGGCTCGATGGGCGTTGTTTTTCTCCCGTTTTGATTTTGTGGTTTCGTACCTTCCGGGCTCTAAGAATGTGAAGGCTGATGCCCTGTCAAGGAGTTTTGTGCCTGACTCTCCGGGTGTTTCTGAGCCGGCAGGTATTCTCAAAAAGGGGATAATTTTGTCTGCCATCTCCCCTGATTTGCGGCGGGTGCTGCAAAAATTTCAGGCTGATAGACCTGACCGTTGCCCAGCAGAGAAACTGTTTGTCCCTGATAAATGGACTAATAGAGTTATCTCTGAGCTTCATTGTTCGGTGTTGGATGGGCATCCTGGAATCTTTGGTACCAGAGATTTGGTGGCTAGATCCTTTTGGTGGCCGTCTTTGTCACGGGATGTGCGTTCTTTTGTGCAGTCCTGTGGGACTTGTGCTCGGGCTAAGCCCTGCTGTTCTCGTGCTAGTGGGTTGCTTTTGCCCTTGCTGGTCCCGAAGAGGCCCTGGACGCATATTTCTATGGATTTTATTTCGGATCTCCCCATCTCTCAAAAGATGTCAGTCATTTGGGTGGTTTGTGATCGCTTTTCTAAGATGGTCCATTTGGTACCCTTGTCTAAATTGCCTTCCTCCTCTGATTTGGTGCCATTGTTTTTCCAGCATGTGGTTCGTTTGCATGGCATCCCGGAGAACATCATTTCGGACAGAGGTTCCCAGTTTGTTTCGAGGTTTTGGCGATCCTTTTGTGCTAGGATGGGCATTGATTTGTCTTTTTCCTCGGCTTTCCATCCTCAGACAAATGGCCAAACCAAACGAACTAATCAGACGTTGGAAACATATCTGAGATGCTTTGTTTCTGCTGATCAGGATGATTGGGTGTCCTTTTTGCCGTTGGCTGAGTTTGCCCTTAATAATCGGGCCAGCTCGGCTACTTTGGTTTCACCGTTTTTCTGCAATTCTGGTTTCCATCCTCGTTTCTCTTCAGGGCAGGTTGAGTCTTCGGACTGTCCTGGTGTAGATACTGTGGTGGATAGGTTGCAGCAGATTTGGACTCATGTGGTGGACAATTTGACATTGTCCCAGGAGAAGGCTCAACGTTTCGCTAACTGCCGGCGCTGTGTGGGTCCCCGACTTCGTGTTGGGGATTTAGTTTGGTTGTCATCTCGTTATGTTCCTATGAAGGTTTCCTCTCCTAAGTTTAAGCCTCGTTTCATTGGTCCGTATAAAATTTCTGAGGTTATCAATCCTGTGTCATTTCGTTTGGCCCTTCCAGATTCTTTTGCCATCCATAATGTGTTCCATAGGTCGTTATTGCGGAGATACGTGGCGCCTGTGGTTCCATCCGTTGACCCTCCTGCTCCGGTGTTGGTTGAGGGGGAGTTGGAGTATGTGGTGGAGAAGATTTTGGATTCTCGTATTTCGAGACGGAAACTCCAGTACTTGGTCAAGTGGAAGGGTTATGGTCAGGTGGATAATTCCTGGGTTTTTGCCTCTGATGTTCATGCGGCCGATCTGGTTCGTGCCTTTCATTTGGCTCATCCTGGTCGGCCTGGGGGCTCTCGTGAGGGTTCGGTGACCCCTCCTCAAGGGGGGGGGTATTGTTGTGAATTCTGTTGTCAGGCTCCCTCCTGTGGTCATGAATGGTACTTCGGCTGGTTCTGTCCATGGACTTTCTCTGGTGCCTGTGGGTGTTTCTGAGTTTCCTTCCACAGGTGACGAGGCTGATTCGTTGGTGGGCTGCTCTATTTAACTCCACTTAGATCTTTGCCCCATGCCAGCTGTCAATGTTATACTATGGCTCTAGTTCGCTCCTGGATCGTTCTGAGTTCCTGTTGCTCCAGCAGAAGCTAAGTTCCTCTGTGCTATTTTGCTTGTTTGCTATTTTTTCTGTCCAGCTTGCTTTTGTCAATATTGCCTTGCTTGCTGGAAGCTCTGGGACGCAGAGGGGCGCCTCCTGCACTGTGAGTCGGTGCGGAAGGTATTTTTCCCTGCACTTTCTGCGTGGTCTTTTGTAGGTTTTTGTGCTGACCGCAAAGTAACCTTTTCTATCCTCGGTCTGTTCAGTAAGTCGGGCCTCACTTTGCTAAATCTATTTCATCTCTGTGTTTGTATTTTCATCTTTACTCAGTCATTATATGTGGGGGGCTGCCTTTTCCTTTGGGGAATTTCTCTGAGGCAAGGTAGGCTTTATTTTTCTATCTTCAGGGCTAGCTAGTTTCTTAGGCTGTGCCGAGTTGCATAGGGAGCGTTAGGCGCAATCCACGGCTATTTCTAGTGTGTTTTGATAGGTTTAGGGATTGCGGTCAGCAGAGTTCCCACGTCCCAGAGCTCCTCCTTATTATCAGTAACTATCAGGTTCATTATTTGTCCAAACCACCGGAACGTAACAGTACAGCTGGCCAAAAGTATTGATGCATCTCAATAGAGGGATAAGTGAAGCTCTGAGACCATTTTTTTTTTCTTTGCAGCGTGTTCTGTTTCACTTTTCCACTTTACCTCTGGGTGGTTCAGAACACAGGTGTAGACATGGACATTCAAGGTCTGTCCTCTTGGATGGATAATCTCACTACAAGGGTAAAAAACATTCAAGATTTTGTGGTTCAGAATCCGATGTCAGAGCCTAGGATTCCAATTCCTTTTTTGGTGATAGATCTAAGTTCTTGAATTTCAAAAATAATTGTAAATTGTTTCTAGCTTTGAAACCTCGCTCCTCAGGTGATCCTGTTCAACAGGTAAGGATCATTATTTCCTTTTTACGTGGCGACCCTCAAGACTGGGCAAGACCGCCCCTGGCACATTAACCCCTGGCACACCGTGATCAAACATGATCGCGATGTGCCGGCGGTGCAGGGAAGCACCGCGCAGGGAGAGGGCTCCCTGCGGGCTTCCCTGAGCCCCCCGCAGCAACACGATGTGATCGCGTTGCTGCGAGGGTCTTACCTCCCTCCCTGCCTGCTCGAGCCCCGGATCCAAGATGGCCGCGGATCCGGGTCCTGCAGGGAGGGAGGTGGCTTCACAGAGCCTGCTCAGAGCAGGCACTGTGAAGGCTGCAGCGCTGCTAGTCAGATCAGTGATCTGACAGAGTGCTGTGCAAACTGTCAGATCACTGATCTGTGATGTCCCCCCCGGGACAAAGTAAAAAAGTAAAAAAAATTTTTTCCAAATGTGTAAAAAAAAATAAAAAAAAATATTCCAAAATAATGAAAAAAAAAAAATATATTATTCCCATAAATACATTTCTTCATCTAAATAAAAAAAAACCCCATAAAAGTACACATATTTAGTATCGCCGCGTCCGTAACGACCCGACTTATTTAACTCCACTTAGATCTTTGCCCCATGCCAGCTGTCAATGTTGTACTATGGCTCTAGTTCGCTCCTGGATCGTTCTGAGTTCCTGTTGCTCCAGCAGAAGCTAAGTTCCTCTGTGCTATTTTGCTTGTTTGCTATTTTTTCTGTCCAGCTTGCTTTTGTCAATATTGCCTTGCTTGCTGGAAGCTCTGGGACGCAGAGGGGCGCCTCCCGCACTGTGAGTCGGTGCGGAAGGTATTTTTCCCTGCACTCTCTGCGTGGTCTTTTGTAGGTTTATGTGCTGACCGCAAATTAACCTTTTCTATCCTCGGTCTGTTCAGTAAGTCGGGCCTCACTTTGCTAAATCTATTTCATCTCTGTGTTTGTATTTTCATCTTTACTCACAGTCATTATATGTGGGGGGCTGCCTTTTCCTTTGGGGAATTTCTCTGAGGCAAGGTAGGCTTTATTTTTCTATCTTCAGGGCTAGCTAGTTTCTTAGGCTGTGCCGAGTTGCATAGGGAGCGTTAGGCGCAATCCACGGCTATTTCTAGTGTGTTTTGATAGGTTTAGGGATTGCGGTCAGCAGAGTTCCCACGTCCCAGAGCTCGTCCTTATTATCAGTAACTATCAGGTCCATTATTTGTCCAAACCACCGGAACGTAACAGCCTTCCTCCCTAAGGGTACACCCGGTGCCCCGACTGAACTGGTGGTTGTTGGATGTGAGTGTTAGAGTCCTGGGTGGTGCTTCCTCTTTACTTGGATGAGGTGCAGTACCTCTGTGGCGACTGGACCCCAGGGGCGCCACAAATGAATGAAAGAACATTTAATATCATACACACAGCTTGTGTTATTAAAGGGAACCTGTCACCCCCAAAATCGATGGTGAGGTAAGCTCACCGTCATCAGGGGCTTATCTACAGCATTCTGTAATGCTGTAGATAAGCCGCCGATGTTACCTGAAAGAGGATAAAAAGACATTAGATTATACTCACCCAGGGGCGGTCCCCCCGGAGCGGACCGGAGACACCCATTTGACCAGACTGCAGCGGGACCACCCCTGGGTGAGTATAATATATCCTCTTTTTCTCCTCTTTCAGGTTACATTGGGGGCTTATCTACAGCATTACAGAATGCTGTAGATAAGCCCCTGATGACGGTGAGCTTACCTCACTATCGATTTTGGGGGTGACAGGTTCCCTTTAAATTTCAATTATAAAAACTCTGAGAACTCATTTAAGTAATGGTTTTGGATGTAGCAGAAGTCTGTATGAATTTATCAACCATCTCTATCAATTGATGACAAATTCTTGTTCTCAAATGGCACCTATCTTTCTATGTGGAATTTATTTCACTTCTAGCTTTAAATGAGATACCTGAATTAATTTATTTACTTCATGATAGCAAATATATGCTGTGTCACAGTGACTCAGTAGGAAGCGCATAAAATAGATAGAAGAAGTAAAGGATTTATTGTAAACTTTCTCCCTCCAGATAGCAGAAAGTAACGCAAGCGATATTAACATGACATTAATCAACAAAATTATATTGTCATTGGAAGCAACAAAATGAATCATCCTGTCCTATGAACAATTTATATTGCTTACAGTTAGCATGCCCTGTAGAAATGTTTCTGCTCCTCTTTGTAGTTACCTTGTAAACAAGATCAAGAAAAGCAGTTTGGCTAAAGCATGGGTGCTTAACCCCTTAGTGACAGAACCAAATTTAAAAAATCTGACCAGTGTCACTTTATGTGGTAATAACTCTGGAACGCTTAGACAAATTACATTGATTTCGACATTGTTTTTTCGTGACACATTATACTTTATGATAATGGTAAATTTAGGTTGATATGCTTTGTGTTTATTTATAAAAAATATCAGAAATTTAACAAAAATGTAAAAAATTAGCAATTTTCAAACTTTGAATAATTATCCCTTTAATCCAGATAGTCATACCATACCAAAACATTAATAAATAATATTTCCCACGTGTCTGCTTTACATCAGCACAATTTGTAAAATGTTATTTTATTTTGCTAGCATTTTAGAAGGTTTAAAAATGTAGCAGTAATTTATTTTTTCAAGGAAATTTCCAAATTTATTTTTTTTAGGGGTCTATCCATGTTTGAAGTGACTTTAGGGGTCCTATACATTGGAAAAACCCCAAAACTGATACCATTTTAAAAACAACATCTCCTGACATACTGAAAACAGCTGTCAAGTGGTTTATTCACCGTTCAGGTGTTTTTCAGGAATTAATGCAGTGGCATGATAGTAATGAAAAAGTTGATTTTTACCACCTAAGTGTCGCTGACTTTTTAACAGGCCACTGTAGCCAGCAGACTCTAAGGCCACTATTTGCTCATGAATTACCATGACAAACATCAGGACCACACAATCATGATCTCAGGGTGCCGATGGGTATAAAGAGGGAGAAGCCACACTCTTTTAAACATTTATATGATATAGTCATCTAAGGGGTTAAACAGATATGGTCAGTGTCAATACTGAGCGTGGCTGATGCAGCAAATTGTCAGCTATAGTGTCCAGCCGACAGCTGCTGGATTATCACCTGTAAGGGGATGCTATTCTCGTATATCTCAGGTCAGTTAAAAGACGTATCGGCGGTCAGGACCTTTAATGGGTTTGAGCATATTTAGCTGGCAATAACATGGAATAGTTGCTGCAGACCTGAGTAAAGCTTAATTTTTATTTTTAAATTTCTCAACTCTGTTGCAGAGATGTTAGCTAGTAAAGTTAAGTTTACATTTTATGATAAACCCAAAAGAACAGAAAGTTAGCAGAAATTCTTCTCTAGGGTTGTTTGCTTCTTCCCTTGCATGATGTTAACCCTGCTGTGGAACCATGAAAGAAATCACTGCTTGGAACCATGGGGTCTATATGACCCCAGGCTCAAAATCATTATATTTCATTGAAATGAATATGCTGGCTGTTCAGACTAATCAAATTTTATTCTGTCATCATTTCAGAACACAGTTATGAAATCAAACATAACTTTGAAGTGATTTATTTGTCATCATCAAACACAAACTGAAATTTATACCAAAATGCTTTACTAATAAATAAAAGTATTCAAATTCAATAAAAAAATGCACAATAACTGCAAATGTGTGGATTTTAGTAAAAACATAATTCACTGCATGCCGTAGTGCCATGTTCTTTACAAATCAACTTCTTGCAGTCATTGCAAACAAATCTCGTCTTTTTGTCCTTCAATTGAGGACAAACATAGCACCATTTGCGCTGTCCTGTAACACTGCTGGAGTCACTTGGAACGTCTTATGGTGCCTGCAAAATTCCACAGATGTGGATGATTTGCTTGACATCCTTTGGCATTTGATGCACATCCAATCGCTGACTCGCATATGGAGTGATCAGTGCAACTGCGACTTCCTTCAAAAACTTATTGCCTTTGTCCAAATTCTTAGATGCGTAATTCGGTACATTTTCAATAAAAATAACATACGCATTCACCTCAGCGCTGTCAATCATTCCATACAAGACCTTCATTGGTCACCGATTCATTTTTCTAGCAGTCCTGTACAAGCTACACATTTGATCATGGCTATCGACGCCTCCTTTTTGGCTATTGTAGAAGGCATTTATTTCTTCTTTTCCGGTTTCTTCGTCTTTCTCTTCTTTGCGATGCATGGTCGACAGAAAACACAACTCTCTTGTTCTTCTTTGGTGCAAGGGACAGCAATATAAAGTCATTTGCATGATCAAAAGCATCCTGAACGGTTCCTTGATCGGCTTTAGCCAGAAAGCTTGGAGGGATACAAGCTTTGTTCTTCTTCAATGTGCCAACCAAAGTCAAACTGCGAGCCTTCAGCTCCAAAGCCAAGGGAATCGAAGTATAGTGATTGTCATTTGTAACATTTCTGTTTGTTCCAACAATTGTAGGAATCAGATCCAGCACAGCTTGAGTACGAATCGGCCATCCTGGAGCATGAGTTCCAGCTCCTTTGCAAATCTTCAAAGAAACCGAATAAAAGCTCTAGCTGCCAGCCATGACATATACCTTGATTCGATATTTGCTTAGCTTATTTGGTATGTACTGTTTGAAGCCACACTTTCCTCTGAATCCAAGCAAAGATTTGTCCACAGTACACCCAACTCCAGTAGAGTAGTTTGCTTCACAAGCAAAGAAAAATTGATTGTAAATCTTGCTAATCGGTGACAATTTGTCATCTTCCCATCTTTGATCTTGACTGGTGGAGTCATCAAAGTGCAAGCAATACAGAAGAAATAAAAAAATGTTTGTGACTCATAGCTGCTATGCAAATTGCCTTCCAGTGCCATCTTTCTTCCAAACACTTGCTGTGCTTTCTTTTCCACTTTTCGTAGCACCCAAGAAGAGCAGAATTCCAAGTACAGCACGAATCTCGTCAATGCTTGTGTCATACAAATATCCAGACTGGGTCTTGTATTTCACTTTAACACTTTGAATTTTTTGGTTCGTCCATTTGACGACTTCTTCAATTAAAGCATTGTTGAAAAAAAGTTTGAATGATTTCAAGGGCGTATCCGCAAGACGTCCATCACTCTCTGGTCCTGGTTTGGCATCGATAATGTTTCGGAATTGAGTTCATCGAATAGTCTTTGGCTGTAGCAACCTCTTAGAGCCATCAAGAATTTCACCTGAAGTATCATCGTCGTCTTAGTCATCATCAGAGGAATTAGCATTGCCAGTGTCAGACATAAAAGCACTTTGTTTGCTGTCTGAATCCGATGCGGCATCGAGATCGTCATCACTTTCAACCCAGCTTAAATTATCTTCCAAATTACCTTCATTATCAGTATCGACATCACTAGAAGCATCCAAAGCTGCCAATATTTCATCAGGAGTCATCACAGTTCGTCTAGCCATTGTTTATTTACAAATAGATTACAAAACCTGTGAAAAAACAGAAAATATTATAAAAAAAAGTCAGACAATAAAGGTACTATGGGGTCAGGAGAGTCCCAAACATAGAAAATTAAAAATAACTTTGAAACAAAATTGAAAAACAAATTCAAAATATCATCAACATAACCAGAAATATATTACTTGAAAATACATAGAAGGTCAATGTCTGAGATTGACCAGTTTTAGAAATGTTTCAATTTATTCAGCGCTGGGGTCTATATGACCCCATACTTCCACAGCAGGGTTAACCAATTAGGAGAAGGCAGCAGCTCACAAGAGAAAGAAGAACACACACCCTCAATAGCTTTGAATACGCTTTCTCCTGTGTGAGACATGTAATGACAGGCAGTCTGCAAAGCAATGTTGCTGGGAATGCAGCAGTGCTGGGAATAGACCTGAGACAGGGACAAGGGGGCATCCTCTACGTCTGGAGGAAAGAAGGTTTAAGCATAATAACAGACGCGGATTCTTTAGTGTAAGAGCAGTGAGACTATGGAACTCTCTGCTGTATGTTGTTGTAATGAGTGATTCATTACTTAAATTTAAGAGGGGATTGGATGAGGGGATTTCTTGAAAAGTATAATGTTGCAGGGTACATACACTAGATTCCTCGATAGGGTGTTGATCCAGGGAACTAGTCTGATTGCTGTATGTGGAGTCGGGAAGGAATTTTATCCCCAATGTGGAGCTTACTCTTTGCTACATGGGTTTTTTTTGCCTTCCTCAGGATCAACATGTTAGGGCATGTTAGGTTAGGCTATGGGTTGAACTAGATGAACTTAAAGTCTTCCTTCAACCTTAATAACTATGTTACTATGTTACTATGAATAGAATTAAATCACCAACAATAGTGCAAAGATTTTAGACAATTTGCCATATCTGCTATTATTTTCAATAGAACCTAGTTTTCCCTGTCGGCCATTTTGCTTTTTGTCCTGTTGTATCTACCTTGCCCTTAACCAGCATGGAGTTCTCAGTTTCAATGTTTCCGCCTTGTTCTCTGTCACTTGCCCTTTTAAACAGCATCATCTGTTTAATCAGTGCTTCAGAATCAAGTCTGCAGTTTACCTGTCACCTTGCTCCTGGAAGTCTTGGGCTTACTATCCTAACCACCTTCTACTTCAGATCCTTGGACATGTGTGGAATCAGGAATCCCTCAGCTTACCATCAACATTGGCAAGGGAAGTAGAGAGAGAGACTTTAACCAATTTCTGTGACTAGATGGACTTAAGGTTTATTCCTGCCTATCTGGTCTCCTGCCTGCAACTGTGTTTACCCTTACTTGTATGAAGTAATACAAGAACTGCTTAAACAAGCCTGTGTCTTCTGTGTTTCCTTGCACCCAGGCACAAGACTCTATACAGATTGTATTTTATATTTGAAAAATAGTCCTACTAAATGTGAAACTACCCTATGACGGTAGATGGTCCTTCACTATAACATTATACCACCCCTATTTAACCACAATATTTCTCAGGTAAATAAAGTGAAGTACAAAAAATGAATATTAAAATGCACTTTATTCAACAAGATTAAAATTAAAGTAAGAAAATGTGCTAGAACAAGAAAGGAGGGATCTGAATCCAAAGTGTGCAACAAAATACAATTGCAGTAAAACAGCAGAAAATCCTCATATATTCAGATTAGACTACAAATAGATGTCTCTAGCTAGCAATTGAAAGTGCATTGGTGCTAAGTGCTGGGAATAGAGCAGAGATGAGTGTTGTTACTAACACACTTTTCCAGTGTGGTTAAGCCCCTTACTGATTTGACGAAGAAAGACGCTGATGTGACGAATTGGTCCTCTGCGGCTGTTGAGGCCTTTCAGGAGCTTATGCCTGGCTCTTTCCTTCAGCCAGTGCCTCTTGTAAATGGTTCCTGGTTGGATTCACATCTCTTTGGATTTCCCTGTTATCCTGACCAGTTCAGCAAAGCTAAGTTCTTGCTTGCTCTTTTCTGTCCACAGATTGTGGACTTATTCGTTCTGTGCTTTCTATGATTGTCCACACTTATCCGTATGAATTATCTCTGTGTTGCTGGAAGCTCTGGGAAGCAGATTTACCCTCCACACCTTTAGTCAGGTGTGGAGATTTTTGTAATCTCTACGTGGATTTTTGTAGTGTTTTATACTGACCACACAGTATTCCATCCTGTCTTGTCTTTCTAGCTAGACTGGCCTCCTGTGCTCATCCTGGTTTCATTCTGTGTATGTTTTTTCCCTCTCCACTCAGTCATTATTTGTGGGGGGCTAATCTATCCTTTGGGGATTTTCTCTGAGGCAAGATAGTTTTCCTGCTTCTATCTTTAGGGGTAGTTAGCTCTTAGGCTGTGTCCAGGTGCATAGGGAGAGTTAGGAGCATCCCACGGCTACTTCTAGTGTTGTGTTGAGCTTAGGGACTGCGGTCAGTACAGATACCACTTCCTTCAGAGCTCGTTCCATGTTGCTCCTAAACCACCAGATCATAACAGTTTACACTGTTTACGCACTTCAGGGGCTCTCCAAACACAACATGGCGTCCGATCTCAATTCCAGCCAATTCTGCGTTGAAAAAGTAAAACAGTGCTCCTTCCCTTCCGAGCTGTCCCGTGTGCTCAAACAGGAGTTTATCCCAACGTATGGGGTATCAGGGTACTCAAGACAAATTGGACAACAACTTTTGGTGTCCAATTTCTCCTGTTACCCTTGGGAAAATACAAAACTGGGGGCTAAAAAATAATTTTTGTGGGAAAAAAAAGATTTTTTATTTTCACGGCTCTGCGTTATAAACTGTAGTGAAACACTTGGGGGCTCAAAATTCTCACAACACATATAGATAAGTTCCTTGGGGGGTCTAGTTTCCAATATGGGGTCACTTGTGAGGGGTTTCTTCTGTTTAGGTACATTAGGGGCTCTGCAAACGCAATGTGACGCCTGCAGACCAATCCATCTAAGTCTGCATTCCAAATGATGCTCCTTCCCTTCCAAGATCTGCCATGCGCTCAAACGGTGGTTCCCCCCCACATATCGGGTATCAGCTTACTCAGGACAAATTGGACAACAATACTTAGGGTCCAATTTCTCCTGTTACCTGCATTCCAAATGATGCTCCTTTCCTTCCAAGCTCTGCCATGCCCTCAAACGGTGGTTCCGCCCCACATATCGGGTATCAGCGTACTCAGGACAAATTGGACAACAATACTTAGGGTCCAATTTCTCCTGTTACCCTTGGAAAAATACAAAACTGAAGGCTAAAAAATAATTTTTGTGGAAAAAAAATATTTTTTATTTGCACAGCTCTGCGTTATAAACTGTAGTGAAACACTTGGGGGTTCAAAGCTCTCACAACACATCTAGATGAGTTCCTTAGGGGGTCTACTTTCCAAAATGGTGTCAGTTGTGGGAGGTTTCTACTGTTTAGGTACATTAGGGGCGCTGCAAATGCAATGTGACGCCTGCAGACCATTCTATCTAAGTCTGCATTCCAAATGGCGCTCCTTCCATTCCGAGCCCTCCCATGCGCCCAAACGGTAGTTTCCCCCCACATATGGGGTATCAGCATACTCAGGACAAATTGGACAACAACTTTTGGGGTCCAATTTTTTCTCTTACCCTTGGAAAAATAAAAAATTTGGGGGCGAAAAGATAATTTTTGTGAAAAAATATCATTTTTTTATTTTTACGGCTCTGCATTATAAACTTCTGTGAAGCACTTGGTGGGTCAAAGTGCTCACCACACATCTAGATAAGTTCCTTAGGGGGTCTACTTTCCAAAATGGTGTCACTTGTGGGGGGTTTAAATGTTTAGAGGCACATCAGTGGCTCTCCAAACGCAACGTGGCAACCCATCTCAATTCCTGTCAATTTTGCGTTGAAAAGTCAAACGGCGCTCCTTCCCTTGCGAGCTCTGCCATGTGGGGTCCAATTTCTTCTCTTACCCTTGGGAAAATAAAAAATTGGGGTCGAAAAATAACTTTTGTGAAAAAATATGATTTTTTATTTTTATGTTTCTGCATTATAAACTTCTGTGAAGCACTTGGTGGGTCAAAGTGCTCACCACACATCTAGATAAGTTCCTTAGGGGGTCTACTTTCCAAAATGGTGTCACTTGTGGGGGGTTTCAATGTTTAGGCACATCAGTGGCTCTCCAAACGCAACATGGTGTCCCATCTCAATTCCTTTCAATTTTGCATTGAAAAGTCAAACGGCGCTCCTTCCCTTCCGAACTGTGCCATGCGCCCAAACAGTGGTTTACCCCCACATATGGGGTATCAGCGTACTCAGTACAAATTGTTCAACAACTTTTGGTGTCCAATTTCTTCTCTTACCCTTGGGAGAATAAAAAATTGGGGGTGAAAAAATAATTTGTGAAAAAATATGATTTTTTTATTTTTATGGTTCTGCATTATAAACTTCTGTGAAGCACTTGGTGTTTCAAAGTGCTCACCACAACTCTAGATAAGTTCCTTAGGGGGTCTACTTTCCAAAATGGTGTCACTTGTAGTGGGTTTCAATGTTTAGGCACATCAGTGGCTCTCCAAATGCAACATGGCCTCCCATCTCAATTCCAGTCAATTTTGCACTGAAAAGTCAAATGGCGCTCCTTCCCTTGCA
Organism: Ranitomeya imitator; assembly: GCF_032444005.1. NCBI lineage: Eukaryota > Metazoa > Chordata > Amphibia > Anura > Dendrobatidae > Ranitomeya > Ranitomeya imitator. The sequence continues at coordinate 441,450,407 of NC_091284.1, forward strand.
AGCTCTGCCATGTGCCCAAACAATGGTTTACCTCCACATATGGGGTATCGTCGTACTCAGGTAAAAATTATACAACAACTTTGGGGTCCATTTTCTCCTGTTACCCTTGATAAAATAAAACAAATTGGAGCTGAAGTAAATTTTTTGTGAAAAAAAGTTAAATGTTCATTTTTATTTACAGGAAAGAAATGTATCTTGGTACCGTGTTAGCCAGTAGATAGAAAAATATTTAGGTTGATACCTTTTAATGGCTAACTGAAAAGATTTATCACCATCTTTTCAGTTAGCCATTAAGAGGTATCAACCACTGAGGACTCTCAATTCTAAACATTTTTATTTAAACATTCCCAAAATTCCTGTGAAACACCTGAAGGGTTAATAAACTTTTTGAATGTGGTTTTCACCTTGAGGGGTGCAGTTTTTAGAATGGTGTCACACTTGGGTATTTTCTATCATATAGACCCCTCAAAATGACTTCAAATGAGATGTGGTCCCTAAAAAAATGGTGTTGTAAAAATGGGAAATTGCTGGTCAAATTTTAACCCTTATAATTCCCTAACAAAAAAAAATGTTGGTTCCAAAATTGTGCTGATGTAAAGTAGACATGTGGGAAATGTTACTTATTAAGTATTTTGTGCGACATATCTCTGTGATTTAATTGCATAAAAATTCAAAGTTGGAAAATTGCGAAATTTTCAAAATTTTTGCACATTTTTGTTTTTTTCACAAATAAACGCAGGTAATATCAAAGAAATTTTACCACTATCATGAAGTACAATATGTCTCGAGAAATGCTAGGTGAGAATTGGAGTGTCCATTTCCTGCCTGTTGATCATAAGAGATGGGCATCTTTCTGTGTGCAGAATTATTATGCAACTAAATGAAAGATATAAATTTCCCACCTCACGTGATTCTTTTCATCTGTTAAAGTGAGAATAAAAAACAATCAGCTCAAAATATACAAAAATACATTTTTGACATTTCAAAAAAATATTAGTGACTAATACTGTATAGCCAGTTTTCTTTTCAACAACAGTCATAAGGTTTGGAGCCATGGAGTGGGTCAGTTTCTTAATCTTTTGACGAGCAACTTTTTGAGTAGCATCAACCCAGTCTTCAAAGAGGTGTACTGTTTTCAGTCTCTGTAAATCTCCCTTTTAATAAGAGCCCAAAAGTTCCCAATATTTTGGATCAGATGAGGTAGGGGCCATGTCTTTATTTAGTTTGATCTCACCAACATAATTTTCTTTCTGTGCTAGGTGCACAAGACTGAGAGGAACAATGATAGCAGTGGGGCGGTTGAAGTTACTCTTTTCCCTTAAAACTCCTAGTTGCGCCCCTGCATTGCTCCTACCAAGTATACCATGCTGACAAGTTGCCCATAAGGATTGTGTAGCCTCCCAATGCATTTCCACCTCCGTTCGGGGTGTTCATCAGAGGGGTTTAGTATATGGGAATACAAATTGGACTCTTGCAGTGACAAGTAGTACCAAACATGAGTGTGACTGGTTGCGTCATTGCACTTAGATGGGATTGGGTACGCTTACCCATCTTGTCCATCTGATGCTATTTCCGATCTCTGGGATGCAAGTCCACCTACCTGGAATGAATGCTGCGATAGTAGTGTGGCTTCTGGACAGCCAGAAAATTATGTGACAGCTGCGAACCGTTGTGTACGCTGCCACATTACGTCTCACAGCGGTAATTAAGCTTCTTGGAGAAATTTTTGTGGACGGTGGAGTATCTATAGTAACCGTAACACCATACATTTAGTGGCAATATTAGCCCGAAAAAAGTACTACTCTCATCCATTCTCTATTTAACCTATTCCCAGTATAGGGTAAGAGACAGGGGAAGAGAAGGAGACTAAATTGAAGTATTGCTGGAAAATACAGCTCAGTATAATAAAAGGGAAAGTTATGTTACACCGATAGAGATCCATTTTAGCTAACCAGCTTCATGTATACAGTGTCCCCGATACCAATTGGTGAAAGAACGAGATAAGAATATTTTTATATAAGAGTCTACAAATATTTACACTGGGGAGGCATTTTTGAGGGGAAGGGAAGAGAGAGTGCTATCACGACTATGAGGAGGTCCCAGAGGAATTTTATATCCTATGTGCCCCATGTTACCAGTTCCACTGTGGATGGATTCTCTTAAAGGAAACTGCTGTAACTGAGTTGACCATGAGGTTGCTGTATGTCCAAATGAAAAATCTATCGGGACTTCTTCTGTAATACCACCCTATCAAAGTCTCCTCCTCTGACAAGTGGTTTAATTTTGTTAATGCCCATGAATTTGATTATTTTGATGTTCCCTCCATGATGCCCATTAACGTGCATCCCCAGTGGTGTCCCCAGTGGTTCATTCTGAATGTCCCCTAGATGTTCTCCCATCCTTCTCCTATATTCCCTAGTTGTTTTTCCCACATATGATGTTAGGTCTCGAGTTCCCGCTTCTGCACAGGGGGAATCTCGAGCCATCTCCGCTGCGGTCTCCCATTCTTATCCAGCCGCAGTGGAGTCTGCTCAGCAGGGACGTCGGTCCCAGCGTCTTGCTCAGTCTCACGCTGTACAGAGAGTTACTGCTGCTTCTTCAGCTTCTGCCATTAAAGTCAGTGCTGGTCAGCAGCGAGCGGACTTCTCTGGGACTAAGTCCTTGTCTGCACACACTGAGCATGCCCAGGGCAAGATCTCCCGTTGGAGATCGAGGGTCATGTGCTCAGGCTCTGCAGCACATTCCATTGGTCCTCTTGGCAGGTCTTGGAAGGGCAAAGTTTCTGCGGCCACTTCCTGTGCTGCAACTATATAAACTGCGCATGACCGCACGGCCATGCGCTAGTGTACAATTGTTAATGTGTGTATGTTGTGAGTGCAAGTCGTCCTTGGATACCCCTACCCTATTGAATGTCTGTTCGCGGAAGGTGTATGGTTGCTATCTAGCGCCCGACTTAGCCTACAGCACGAATCACACATTACAGCGTCCAGTTGCTGTGACCGCCAGTACGGCGCCGTGCACTTCCTCTGTGCTTTCCTTACCCAAGCCTGGGTGGTTAGTGGCGTTCGTCAGTGCGGCACCGCATGCACTCTTGTGCCTTAAAATCGTTATTTAGTTTCCTTACACACCCAGTTGCGGTGTTATGCCAGCAAGGGTCTAATCGGACTTCAATCCTAGTTGGGGTTGAGTTCGCTGACTACTTGCTCGCGCTCTATGTGCGGTACCGCGGTCCTGTGACGCAACAGGATCGCTTCCTTCATGTTGGGTGAAGTTTAACCCACGTGTGTATACTTATGAGTACCGCCATATAGTCCGTCGTTACTTGGCAGCAGGTTCCATCTCTGCACGGTGGACCCCGGGCTGCGAACGCACCATACTCTATCTGTCTTAATATTTGGTGCGTTCCGCTAGCCCTAACATATGATTTACTGCGCCACAAGTTGCCTTGTAAATAATCCCCTTAGTTTTACAATTTATGAACTCCTTCACTTAGAAAGTTTCATTAGTCACATCATTATGAAATTTGTTACCAGTATCAACAAATTCACATGCTACACATGTGCCACATCTAAAGCAACCCTTCGGTTTTTCGGGTAGCCAGATTTTTGTGCCAGTGGGTGACACAAAGTGACAATGCACCATTCTGTCCCCTAAGGATTTACTTTTCCTATGACTGATTTGTGGCGAGGCCTCAATGACATCAACAATGTCTCTATCCATCTGTAGTACATTCCAGTGTTTTTTTAAGATGCTCCTTATTGTTTGGCCCCATTGTGAAAAGTCAATATAAGGCGAATACATTTGTCTATGTTGTTCGTCCTACTCTGCGGAATTAATAAATTTTCTCTACTTTCTTTTTGTGCATGATGAAAAGCTTCTTTTAGTACCCGATCACGGTAACCATTTGCTGTGAATCTGGCTCTCAGAACATCAGATTTAGCTTTAAAATCCTTCATCTCCAACCAGTTGCATCTTAGGTTACTTTCACACATCAGGTTTTTGTTTCAGGCACAATCCGGCTAATTTTATAAAAAACTGACGCAAATAGTGAAAAACTGAAGCGACGGTTCCTTTTTTCAGCTGGATCCATTTTTTTGTTTTTCACCTGGGAATACAGAGACTTCCTGTTCTGGGGTGGAGGGGAGAGAGAGAGAGAGATTCCAGAATGGAAAATGCATGATTTCTGTTAAAAACTGGATCCGGACACTGGATTTGGCCATTTATACCTGCGTTTCATAAGTTTTTGGCCGGATCAGTCGTTGTGCGGTTTTCCGCCGGACAGAAAAAACATTGCTCTGGACAGTTTCTCCGGCCGCCGGAAAACTAATTTTTGACGGATCCAGCAAAAAACAGATAAAACGTGGGAACATCAGAAGCAACCCGGCGCTAATACAACACTATGAGAAAAAACGGATCCAGCGAAAAAAAGTATCTTTTTTTTACAAATTTGCCGGATTGTGCCTGATGCAAAAAACCTGATGTGTGAAAGTAGCCTTATACTTAGTTTTTTGTCATCAGGCTCAATCCGGCAAATTTGTAAAAAAACAGATCCGGCGAATGATGCCACAGGATCCGTTTTTTTCCCATAGACTTATATTAGCGATGGATTGCGCCGAATGGCCACACATTTCATCCATTGTTCACAAGATCTGGCAAAAATTGTTGATCCGGCAGCGGGAAAAAACGTACAAAGTTCCATTTTTTGTCTCTGGCGAAAAACCGGACAGCGCCTGATCTGGCGGCATCCGGCATTTGCTGTAATGGAAACCTATGGTGCCGGATCCGTCAAATGACAGAATCTGGTGACGGATTCCATTTTTTAAACTGAACATGCTCCAATTTTTGGGGGATCCAATTAGCTGGATCAGCCAGTCGGATCCGTCAAAAAAACGGATCTGTCACATCAGTTTTTCATAATCTGCGACGGATCCCTTTTTTTCAAAATTCGTCAGATTGTGCCTGACGGCAAAAACCTGATGTGTGAAAGCAGCCTTAGTCTCAGATACTGGCCTTTGGGAATGCCTTTTTTCAGAGAAAAGGGGTGATGGCTGTCCCATCTCAGTAGAGAGTTAGTAGAGGTTGGTTTCCGATATATAGATGTATTAACCCCTTAGCGACCGCCGATACGCCTTTTAACGGCGGCCGCTAAGGGTACTTAAACCACAGCGCCGTTAATTAACGGCGCTGTGGAAAAAGTCCATAGCGCCCCCCAGAGGCCGATTTTCTCCGGGGTCTCGGCTGCCGAGGGTAGCCGAGACCCCAGAGAACATGATTCGGGGGGTTTTTCACCCACCCCGCATTTGCGATCGCCGGTAATTAACCGTTTACCGGCGATCGCAAAAAAAAAAAAAAAAAAAGCGATCTCTTTTTAATTTCTCTGTCCTCCGATGTGATCGCACATCGGAGGACAGAGAAAAGGGGTCCCAGGAGGCCCCCCAATACTCACCTAGCTCCCCCGATGCTCCTCGTGTCTCCCGGTGGGCGCCACCATCTTCAAAATGGCGGGCGCATGCGCAGTGCGCCCGCCGGCCGGCACCGGGAGAATCTTTGGGGTCTCGGCTGCCGGGGGTAGCCGAGACCCCAAAGAGCACGATCGGGGTCGGTATTACCGACCCCTGTTTTGCGATCGCCGGTAATTAACTGTTTACCGGCGACCGCAAAAAAAAAAGTAAAGTGTAATTCTCTGTCCTCTGATGTGATCGCACATCAGAGGACAGAGAAATAGGGGGATTCGGGGACCCTAGCATACTCACCTAGGTCCCTGGATCCTCTTGCTGTTCCTCCTGGCCGCCGGCAACAGAACATGGCGGACGCATGCCCAGTGCGCCCGCCATCTGTCTCCATCTGCCGGCCGGCAGGAGAACAGCAGTTGGGGCTAAAATTAGGGGTAGGGTTAGGGGTAGGGTTAGGGATAGGGTTAGGGTTAGGGGTAGGGTTAGGTTAGGGTTAGGTTAGGGGTAGGGTTAGGGGTAGGGTTAGGGGTAGGGTTAGGTTAGGGTTAGGGGTAGGGTTAGGTTAGGGTTAGGGTTAGGGTTAGGTTAGGGGTAGGGTTAGGGGTAGGGTTAGGTTAGGGGTAGGGTTAGGGGTAGGGTTAGGTTAGGGTTAGGGGTAGGGTTAGGGGTAGGGTTAGGGGTAGGGTTAGGGTTAGGTTAGGGTTAGGTTAGGGGTAGGGTTAGGGGTAGGGTTAGGGGTAGGGTTAGGGGTAGGGTTAGGTTAGGGGTAGGGTTAGGGGTAGGGTTAGGTTAGGGTTAGGGGTAGGGTTAGGGGTAGGGTTAGGGTTAGTTTAGGGTTAGGTTAGGGGTAGGGTTAGGGGTAGGGTTAGGGGTAGGGTTAGGTTAGGGGTAGGGTTAGGTTAGGGGTAGGGCTAGGGTTGGGGCTAAATTTAGGGTTAGGGTTGGGGCTAAATTTAGGGTTAGGGTTGGGGCTAAACTTAGGGTTAGGCTTCTTTCACACTTACGTCGGTACGGGGCCGTCGCAATGCGTCGGCCCGACATACCGACGCACGTTGTGAAAATTGTGCACAACGTGGGCAGCAGCTGTAGTTTTTCAACACATCCGCTGCCCAATCTATGTCCTGGGGAGGAGGGGGCGGAGTTACGGCCACGCATGCGCGGTCAGAAATGGCGGATGCGACGTACAAAAAAACGTTTCATTGAACGTTTTTTTGTGCCGACGCTCCGCCAAAACACAACTGATCCAGTGCACGACGGACGCGACGTGTGGCCATCCGTCACGATCCGTCGGCAATACAAGTCTATGGGCAAAAAACGCATCCTGCGGGCACATTTGCAGGATCCGTTTCTTGTCCAAAACGACGGATTGCGACGGAATGCCAAACGACGCAAGTGTGAAAGTAGCCCTAGGGCTAGGGTTAGGGTTGGGGCTAAAGTTAGGGCTAGGGTTGGGGCTAAAGTTAGGGTTAGAGCTGGGATTAGGGTTAGGGTTTGGATTAGGGTTCGTATTAGGGTTAGGGTTGGCATTAGGGTTACGCTTGGGATTAGGGTTAGGTTTGGGATTAGGGTTAAGGTTAGGGTTGTGATTAGGGGTGTATTGGGATTAGGGTTAGGTTTGAGGTTAGGGTTGAGATTAGGATTAGGGGTGTGTTGGATTTAGGGTTTTGATTAGGGTTATGGTTAGGGTTGACATTAGGGTTGTTTTGGGGTAAGGGTTGTGATTATGGTTAGGGTTAGTGATTAGGATTATGGATGAGGTTGGGATTAGGGTTAGGGGTGTGTTGGGGTTAGGGTTGGAGCTAGAATTGGGGGGTTTCCACTGTTTAGGTACATCAGGGGGTCTCCAAACACGACAGCCAATTTTGCGCTCAAAAAGTCAAATGGTGCTCCCTCCCTTCTGAGCTCTGCCGTGCGCCCAAACAGTGGGTTACCCCCACATATGGGGCATCAGCGTACTCGGGATAAATTGGACAACAACTTCTGGGGTCCAATTTCTCTTGTTACCCTTGTGAAAATAAAAACTTGAGGGCTACAAAATCTTTTTTGTGAAAAAAAAAATATTTTTTATTTTCACGACTCTGCATTCTAAACTTTTGTGAAGCACTTGGGCATTCAAAGTTCTCAGCACACATCTAGATAAGTTCCTTGGGGGGTCTAGTTTCCAAAATGGGGTCACTTGTGGGGGGTTACTACAGTTTAGGTACATCAGGGGCTCTGCAATCGCAACATAATGCCCACAGACCATTCTATCAAAGTCTGCATTCCAAAAAGGCGCTCCTTCCCTTCCGAGCTCTGCCGTGCGCCCAAACAGTGGTTTACCGCCACATATGGCGCATCAGCGTACTCGGGATAAATTGAACAACAACTATTGCAGTCCAATTTCTCCTGTTACCCTTGTGAAAATAAAAACTTGGGGGCTACAATATCTTTTTTGTGGAAAAAAAAATATTTTTTATTTTCACGACTCTGCATTCTAAACTTCTGTGAAGCACTTGGGCATTCAAAGTTCTCACCACACATCTAGATAAGTTCCTTGGGGGGTCTAGTTTCCAAAATGGGGTCACTTGTGGAGGGTTTCTACTGGTTAGGTACATCAGGGGCTCTGCAAACGCAACATAATACCCGCAGACCATTCTATCAAAGTCTGCATTCCAAAACGGCGCTCCTTCCTTCCGAGCTCTGCCGTGCGCCCAAACAGTGGTTTACCCCCACATATGGGGTACCAGCATACTCAGGACAAATTGGACAACAACTTTTGGGGTCCAGTTTCTCTTGTTACCCTTGTGAAAATAAAAATTTGGTGGCTAAAAAATCTTTTTTGTGGAAAAGAAAAATATTTTTTATTTTCACGGCTCTGCATTATAAACTTCTGTGAAGCACTTGGGCATTCAAGGTTCTCACCACACATCTAGATAAGTTCCATGGGGGGTCTAGTTTCCAAAATGGGGTCACTTGTGGGGGATTTCTACTGTTTAGGCACATCAGGGGCTCTCCAAACGCGACATGGCGTCCGATCTCAATTCCAGCCATTTCTACATTGAAAAAGTAAAACGGCACTCTTTCTCTTCCAAGCTCTGCGGTGCGCCCAAACAGTGGTTTACCCCCACATATTGGGTATCGACGTACTCAGGAGAAATTGCACAACAACTTTTGTGGTCTAATTTCTCCTGTTACCCTTGTGAAAATAAAAATTTGTGGGCAAAAAGATCATTTTTGTAGAAAAAATGCAATTTTTTTTTTTCACGGCTCTACGTTATAAACTTCTGTGAAGCACATGGGGGTTCAAAGTGCTCGCCACACATCTAGATAAGTTCCTTAAGGGGTCTAGTTTCCAAAATGGTGTCACTTGTGGGGGGTTTCCACTGTTTAGGCACATCAGGGGCTCTCCAAACGCGACATGGCGTCCAATCTCAATTCCAGCCAATTCTACATTGAAAAAGTAAAACGGCACTCCTTCTCTTCCAAGCTCTGCGGTGCGCCCTAACAGTGGTTTACCCCCACATATTGGGTATCAGCGTACTCAGGAGAAATTGCACAACAACTTTTGTGGTCTAATTTCTCCTGTTACCCTTGTGAAAATAAGAATTTGTGGGCAAAAAGATCATTTTTGTGTAAACAAAAGCGATTTTTTATTTTCACGGCTCTACGTTATAAACTTCTGTGAAGCACTTGGGGGTTCAAAGTGCTCACCACACATCTAGATAAGTTCCTTAAGGGGTCTAGTTTCCAAAATGGTGTCACTTGTGGGGAGTTTCCACTGTTTAGGTACATCAGGGGCTCTCTAAATGTGACATGGTGTCCGATCTCAATTCCAGCCAATTCTGCATTGAAAAAGTCAAACGGCGCTCCTTCACTTCTAAGTTCTGCGGTGCGCCCTAACAGTGGTTTACCCCCACATATGGGGTATTGGCGTATTCAGGAGAAATTGCATAACAAAATTTATGGTTACATTTCTGTTTTTACACTTGTGAAAATAAAAAAAATGGTTCTGAATTAAGATGTTTGCAAAAAAAAGTTAAATGTTCATTTTTTCCTTCCACATTGTTTCAGTTCCTGTGAAGCACGTAAAGGGTTAATAAACTTCTTGAATGTGGTTTTGAGAACCTTGAGGGGTGTAGTTTTTAGAATGGTGTCACACTTCATTATTTTCTATCATATAAACCCCTCAAAATGACTTCAAATGTGATGTGGTCCCTAAAAAAAAATGGTGTTGTAAAAATGAGAAATTGCTGGTCAACTTTTAACCCTTATAACTCCCTAGCAAAAAAAATTTTTGTTTCCAAAATTGTGCTGATGTAAAGTAGACATGTGGGAAATGTTATTTATTAACTATTTTTTATGACATATCTCTCTGATTTAAGGGCATAAAAATACAAAGTTTGAAAATTGCAAAATTTTAAAAATTTTCGCCATATTTCCGTTTTTTTCATAAATAATCGCAAGTAATATCGAAGAAATGTTACCACTAACATGAAGTACAATATGTCACGAAAAAACAATCTCAGAATCAGCGGGATCCGTTGAAGCGTTCCAGAGTTATAACCTCATAAAGTGACAGTGGTCAGAATTGCAAAAATTGGCCTGGTCATTAAGTACCAAATTGGCTCTGTCACTAAGGGGTTAAGGGTATCCCCCCTCCCTGACTTTGTAATTAACACATAAAGGCATGGTAAGGCCCTCTCCTCAATCTCATACCTGAAGTGAAGACCAGTTTTGTTGATGTTAAGTGACTCGACGAATAATCTGAAGGTGTCTTTGGTTACTCTCCACAAGATAAATTCGCCATTGATAAATGTAATCCATAGAACAATGAGCTGAGTATAGTCCTTCATGGTCTCTGAAAACACCATGGTATTCCTCCACCAGCCCAGGAACAGATTGGTATAGCTGGGTTCACATGAGTTGCCCATGGCTATGCGCTTGAGCTGGTGGTAGGTTGTTCCATCAAAGATGAAAAAGTTGTTGTCTAATACAAAATTGAGGAGGGTCATCACAAACACATTATGTAGTTCAATTTGACAGCCTCTAGCCCCCAAGAAGTATTTTACTCCCTTGGTGCCAGAATCATGCGGTATGGATGAGTGTAAGGCCTCTATGTCAATGCTGGCCAGCATTTTCTATGAGTCAACAGGGATCCCCTCTAGTTTTTGGAGGACATTCATCGTGTCCCTGATATTGGGTCTCCCCTTGAGGGGATTGTATCCCTTGTGTATTTTGAGTAGGGTATAGAAGGTAGCCATGATTGGGTGCCCAGGAAGAAAATATGTGAACTCATCTTGACTAATCAAGATGAGTTCACATATTTTCTCATCTTGACTAATCAGGTTATCAGTTCACCTTTTGCTTTAACCCCTTCCCGACCTTTGACGCCACGTAGGCGTCATGAAAGTCGGTGCCATTCCGACCCATGACGCCTATGCGGCGTCATGGAAAGATCGCGTCCCTGCAGATCGGGTGAAAGGGTTAACTCCCATTTCACCCGATCTGCAGGGACAGGGGGAGTGGTAGTTTAGCCCAGGGGGGGTGGCTTCACCCCCTCGTGGCTACGATCGCTCTGATTGGCTGTTGAAAGTGAAACTGCCAATCAGAGCGATTTGTAATATTTCACCCATTATAACGGGTGAAATATTACAATCCAGCCATGGCCGATGCTGAAATATCATCGGCCATGGCTGGAAATACTAGTGTGCCCCCACCCCACCACTCCGATCGCCCCCCCACCCCCCCGATCTGGCCGGTACACTGCTCCGGCTCCCCTCCGTCCAGTGCTCCGCTCCCCCCCGTGCTCGTGTCCGCTCCCCCCGTGCTCCAATCACCCCCCCGTGCTCCAATCACCCCCCCTGCACTCCGATCCACCCCCCCGTGCTCCGTTCCACCCCCCCGTGCTCCGTTCCAGCCCCCCCGTGCTCCGTTCCACGCCCCCCGCGCTCCGTTCCACCCCTCCCGCGCTCCGATTCCCCCCCCCGTGCTCCGATCCCCCCCCCCGTGGTCCCCCCCCACCCTATCATACTTACCGATCCAGCCGTGGTCCCGTCCGTCTTCTCCCGGGCGCCGCCATCTTCCAAAATGGCGGGCGCATGCGCAGTGCGCCCGCCGAATCTGCCGGCCGGCAGATTCGTTCCAAAGTGCATTTTGATCACTGAGATATAATCTATCTCAGTGATCAAAATAAAAAAAATAATAAATGACCCCCCCCCTTTGTCACCCCCATAGGTAGGGACAATAAAAAAATAAAGAAATTTTTTTTTTTCCACTAATGTTAGAATAGGGTTAGGGGTAGGGTTAGGGTTAGGGGTAGGGTTAGGGTTAGGGTTAGGGGTAGGGTTAGGGGTAGGGGTAGGGTTAGGGTTAGGGGTAGGGTTAGGGGTAGGGGTAGGGGTAGGGTTAGGGGTAGGGTTAGGGGTAGGGTTAGGGCTAGGGTTAGGAATGTGCACACGTATTCTGGTCCTCTGCGGATTTTTCCGCTGCGGATTTGATAAATCCGCAGTGCTAAACCGCTGCGGATTTATGGCGGATTTACCGCGTTTTTTTCTGCGCATTTCACTGCGGTTTTACAATTGCGATTTTCTATTGGAGCAGATGTAAAACCGCTGCGGAATCCGCACAAAGAAGTGACATGCTGCGGAATGTAAACCGCTGCGTTTCCGTGCAGTTTTTCCGCAGCATGTGTACAGCGATTTTTGTTTCCCATAGGTTTACATTGAACTGTACACTCATGGGAAACTGCTGCGGATCCGCAGCGTTTTCCGCAGCGTGTGCACATACCTTTAGAATTAGGCTATGTGCACACGGTGCGGATTTGGCTGCGTATCCGCAGCAGTGTTCCATCAGGTTTACAGTACCATGTAAACATATGAAAAACCAAATCCGCTGTGCCCATGGTGCGGAAAATACCGCGCGGGAACGCTGCGTTGTATTTTCCGCAGCATGTCAATTCTTTGTGCGGATTCCGCAGCGTTTTACACCTGTTCCTCAATAGGAATCCGCAGGTGAAATCCGCACAAAAAACACTGGAAATCCGCGGAAAATCCGCAGGTAAAACACAGTGCCTTTTACCCGCAGATTTTTCAAAAATGGTGCGGAAATATCTCACACGAATCCGCAACGTGGGCACATAGCCTTAGGGTTGTGGTTAGGGTTAGGGGTGTGTTGGGGTTAGTGTTGTGGTTAGGGGTGTGTTGGGGTTAGTGTTGTGGTTAGGGGTGTGTTGCGGTTAGGGTTGTGATTAGGGTTATGGCTACAGTTGGGATTAGGGTTAGGGGTGTGTTGGGGTTAGTGTTGGAGGTAGAATTGAGGGGTTACCACTGTTTAGGCACATCAGGGGTCTCCAAACGCAACATGGCGCCACCATTGATTCCAGCCAATCTCGTATTCAAAAAGTCAAATGGTGCTCCCTCACTTCCGAGCCCTGACGTGTGCCCAAACAGTGGTTTACCCCCACATATGGGGTACCAGCATACTCAGGACAAACTGCGCAACAATTACTGGGGTCCAATTTCTCCTGTTACCCTTGTGAATCTAAAAAAATGCTTGCTAAAACATAATTTTTGAGGAAAGAAAAATGATTTTTTATTTTCACGGCTCTGCGTTGTAAACGTCTGTGAAGCACTTGGGGGTTCAAAGTGCTCACCACATATCTAGATAAGTTCCTTGGGGGGTCTAGTTTCTAAAATGGGGTCACTTGTGGGGGGTCTCTACTGTTTAGGCACACCAGGGGCTCTGCAAACGCAACGTGACACCCGCAGACCATTCCATCAAAGTCTGCATTTCAAAAGTCACTACTTCCCTTCTGAGCCCCGACGTGTGCCCAAACAGTGGTTTACCCCCACATATGGGGTATCAGCGTACTCAGGAGAAACTGGACAACAACTTTTGGGGTCCAATTTCTCCTGTAACCCTTGGGAAAATAAAAAATTCTGGGCTAAATAATTATTTTTGAGGAAAGAAAACGTATTTATTATTTTCACGGCTCTGCATTATAAACTTCTATGAAGCACTTGGGGGTTCAAAGTGCTCACCACACATCTAGATAAGTTCCTTTCAGGGTCTAGTTTCCAAAATGGGGTCACTTGTGGGGGGTTTCTACTGTTTAGGCACATCAGGGGCTCTGCAAACGCAACGTGACGCCCGCAGAGCATTCCATCAAAGTCTGCATTTCAAAACGTCACTACTTCAATTCCAAGCCCCGGCATGTGCCCAAACAGTAGTTTACCCCCACATATGGGGTATCACCGTACTCAGGAGAAACTGGACAACAACTTTTGGGGTCAAATTTCTCCTGTTACCCTTGGGAAAATTAAAAAATTCTGGGCTAAATAATTATTTTTGAGGAAAGAAAACGTATTTATTATTTTCACGGCTCTGCATTATAAACTTCTATGAAGCACTTGGGGGTTCAAAGTGCTCACCACACATCTAGATAAGTTCCTTTGGGGGTCTAGTTTCCAAAATGGGGTCACTTGTGGGGGGTTTCTACTGTTAAGCCACATCAGGGGCTCTGCAAACGCAACGTGACGCCCACAGAGCATTCCATCAAAGTCTGCATTTCAAAACGTCACTACTTCACTTCCGAGCCCCGGCATGTGCCCAAACAGTGATTTACCCCCACATATGGGGTATCAGCGTACTCAGGAGAAACTGGACAACAACTTTTGGGGTCAAATTTCTCCTGTTACCCTTGGGAAAATAAAAAATTGCAGGCTAAAAGATCATTTTTGAGAAAATAATTTTTTTTTTTATTTTCATGGCTCTGCGTTATAAACTTCTGTGAAGCACTTGGGGGTTCAAAGTCCTCACCACACATCTAGATTAGTTCCTTTGGGGGTCTAGTTTCCAAAATGGTGTCATTTCTGGGGGATCTCCAATGTTTAAGCACACAGGGGCTCTCCAAACGTGACATGGTGTCCGCTAATGATTGGAGCTAATTTTCCATTTAAAAAGCCAAATGGCGTGCCATCCCTTCCGAGCCCTGCCGTGCGCCCAAACAGTGGTTTACCCCCACATATGGGGTATCAGCGTACTCAGGACAAACTGGACAACAATATTTGGGGTCCAATTTCTCCCATTATCCTTGGCAAAATAGGAAATTCCAGGCTAAAAAATCATTTTTGAGGAAAGAAAAATTATTTTTTATTTTCATGGCTCTGCGTTATAAACTTCTGTGAAGCACCTGGGGGTTTAAAGTGCTCAATATGCATCTAGATAAGTTCCTTGGGGGGTCTAGTTTCCAAAATGGGGTCACTTGTGGGGGAGCTCCAATGTTTAGGCACACAGGGGGCTCTCCAAACGCGACATGGTGTCCGCTAACAATTGGAGCTAATTTTCCATTCAAAAAGTCAAATGGCGCGCCTTCCCTTCCGAGCCCTGCCGTGTGCCCAAACAGTGGTTTACCCCCACATATGAGGTATCGGCGTACTCGGGAGAAATTGCCCAACAAATTTTATGATCCATTTTATCCTACTGCCCATGTGAAAATGAAAAAATTGAGGCGAAAATAATTTTTTTGTGAAAAAAAAGTACTTTTTCATTTTTACAGATCAATTTGTGAAGCACCTGAGGGTTTAAAGTGCTCACTAGGCATCTAAATAAGTTCCTTGGGGGGTCTAGTTTCCAAAATGGGGTCACTTGTGGGGGAGCGCCAATGTTTAGGCACACAGGAGCTATCCAAACGCGACATGGTGTCCGCTAACGATGGAAATAATTTTTCATTCAAAAAGTCAAATGGCGCTCCTTCCCTTCCGAGCCTTACCATGTGCCCAAACAGTGGTTTACCCCCACATGTGAGGTATTGGTGTACTCAGGAGAAATTGCCCAACACATTTTAGGATCCATTTTATCCTGTTGCCCATGTGAAAATGAAAAAATTGAGGCTAAAAGAATTTTTTTGTGAAAAAAAAGTACTTTTTCATTTTTACGGATCAATTTGTGAAGCACCTGGGGGTTCAAAGTGCTCACTATGCATCTAGATAAGTTCCTTGGGGCGTCTAGTTTCCAAAATGGGGTCATTTGTGGGGGAGCTCCAATTTTTAGGCACACGGGGGCTCTCCAAACGTGACATGGTGTCCGCTAAAGAGTGGAGCCAATTTTTGATTCAAAAAGTCAAATGGCGCTCCTTCCCTTCCAAGCCCTGCTGTGTGCCCAAACAGTGGTTTACCCCCACATATGAGGTATCAGCGTACTCAGGACAAATTGGACAACAACTTTCGTGGTTCAGTTTCTCCTTTTACCATTGGGAAAATAAAAAAATTGTTGCTAAAAGATAATTTTTGTGACTAAAAAGTTAAATGTTCATTTTTTCCTTCCATGTTGCTTCTGCTGCTGTGAAGCACCTGAAGGGTTAATAAACTTCTTGAATGTGGTTTTGAGTACCTTGAGGGGTGCAGTTTTTAGAATGGTGTCACTTTTGGGTATTTTCAGCCATATAGACCCCTCAAACTGACTTCAAATGTGAGGTGGTCCCTAAAAAAAATGGTTTTGTAAATTTCGTTGTAAAAATGACAAATCGCTGGTCAAATTTTAACCCTTACAACTTCCTAACAAAAAAAAATTTTGTTTCCAAAATTGTGCTGATGTAAAGTAAACATGTGGGAAATGTTATTTATTAACTATTTTGTGTCACATATCTCTCTGGTTTAACAGAATAAAAATTCAAAATGTGAAAATTGCGAAATTTTCAAAATTTTCGCCAAATTTCCGTGTTTATCACAAATAAATGCAGAATTTATTGACCTAAATTTACCACTAACATGAAGCCCAATATGTCACGAAAAAACAATCTCAGAACCGCTAGGATCCGTTGAAGCGTTCCTGAGTTATTACCTCATAAAGGGACACTGGTCAGAATTGCAAAAAACGGCAAGGTCTTTAAGGTCAAAATAGGCTGGGTCTTGAAGGGGTTAAACAGGATTTTTTTCAGTTTGTCCATTGATTTTGATATTGGGTTATTCCTAACTACAGCATACATTAAAGCGTCCTGTAACAAGGTAAGGCATACATTCATGTATTGTTGTATATCCATCAAAACAATGAAGTGCTTTATGACTATTGATGTGTCCTTTTCCAATGTACATAGGGCTGTAATCTGTTCTTTTGACAGATTGTATTGTAATAAAACCTTTCGTGGTTCTGTGATCACTATCCAATATCTTAGCAATTTCAAGAGTACTGCATGGTACTGGATTGGTTGTTGGCACTCCCTGGATATTGAAAAACTTCCAAACCTGAGACAACCACTTTATCTCTCACCTTTATAGCCAATTTCTGCTTTAACATTTCCATTTTTTCATTCAAATTTTTCTACGAGTCTTAATTTTTTTATTTTTTCATTGATATAGCAGTCCAAGTTGATCTTTTCTAAACAAGTTGTAGTTTTGAATGACATCATTAATTTAACAATACAGGTTACTGAAAAACAGGGAAAAAATCCAAATGTGATGAAATTCGCAATTCCACCATTCTTTTTTTGGCTTTGTTTTTATAGCTGGTAAAGATAAACCACAAACATGTTTCTTCATTCAGTACAATTATGGCAATACCAAAATTGCATATTTTTTTACTTAAGTGGTAAAAAAAAAAAACGTTTATAAAACCTCCCTAAGCTGATGGTTTTATTGATATGCAGTAAAAACAATGTTTTGAATTTTTTATGGCATTTTATTAGGTAGGTATGGTGACCAAAACCCCACAATTCTAGCATTATATTTATGGCATTTTCCTTATGGGTGAAATAATTTCATAATGTAAAAGACTTTTAGGGACATAGAGATATTAAATATGTTTTTTATTTCTTAATTTTAAATGGGAGAAAAAAAGAGAATGTTAATCCTATTAGGACACGTGAACCTGCAATTGTCTGATTGCTTATGCTATATTCTGCAATACTAGTGGACAAAGGGCTTAACGTTGGTAAGGGTTACATTTTCAAATTATTTTCAACTGATTGTAAACTTATTCTTTTTATAGTTAGCATTTTGTAGGTCAGACAATGTTTCTGAAATATTTATACTTTTTTCCTTTTCTCCGGTAGTGCTGGCTGATCAAGTATTTCTGTTTACTTACAGTTAAGTAATCACACTCTTGCTACCAGCCAATACACAAGAGAAATGTGTCATCTGTTCTCTGTTCTTTGTGCCTCAGCTGACAGTCACCAGAGACAGTGCAGGTGTTTGTGAGAAAGCAAATACATTTTATAGGTGTCTAATATTCTAAACTTTAATAACGATTGGATATTTCAAATATTTTAATCTTAAAATTTATAAATAATAAAATTGAAAACCCTTATGCTCAAGGCATTTTCCATCACATTTTGGACAGAGATTCTGACTTTTTTTTATCTATCTACAAGAAAAACAAAGACTTGACAGTAACTACTAACAGAACGATGAAAATGAGAGCAGGTACAAGCTGCTGTGAATCTATTATACACAAACCAAAGAATACAGCAGCACACTTAGTGCAATAAGGGACATGCAAACATTGACTATACTGTCTGGGTCCACCAAGTCAAGGCGGCCAAAGGTCATGGACACGGTGGTCTCATTGGTCGACGAGTCATCCTCAGCAGAACGAAAATGGGAAAGTTGTGCAGGATCAGTCAGTCTCAATAAGCAATGTCCAGACCTCAGGTGCAACAGGAAAAAATACTTGCTTTGACTGGAGCAGATGATAATGATGATGATTACAGCTCTCCACAGTAGAATCATAGAATCATAGAATGGTAGAGTTGGAAGGGACCTCCTGGATCATCTGGTCCAACCACCTGCTCAACGGAGGAATCAATAAAGCATCCCAGATAGATGTCTGTCAAGCCTCTGTTTGAAGACTTCCATTGAAGGAGAACTCACCACTTCTCATGGCAGCCTACTTCACTCATTGATCACCCTAACTGTCAAAAAGTTTTTTCTAATATCTAATCTGTGTCTCCTCCCATTCAGTTTCATCTCATTGCTTCTAGTCTCTCCTTGTGCAAATGAGAATAAACATGATCCTTCTACAATGTGACAGCCCTTGAGATATTTGTGGACAGCTATTAAGTCTCCTCTTAGTCTTCTTTTTTGCAAGCTAAACATTCCCAAATCCTGTAACCGTTCCTCATAGGACATGGTTTGCAGACCGGTCACCATTTTGGTCGCTCTTCTCTGAACTTGCTCGAGTTTGTTCATGTCTTTTTTAACCCTTTCTGCCATCGGACGGAATAGCACATCCGATGGCAGGACCCCCATTTTGATGTGGGCTACAGCGGTAAGCCAGCATCAAAGCCGGAATATGTCAGCTTTTTTGAACAGCTGACATGTGCCACGAGTGGAATCGTGATCCGCCCACGCCTATTAACTAGTTGAAAGCCGCTGTCAAACTCTGACAGCGGCATTTAACAAGAGCTTCCGGCCATCCGTCCGGAAAGGCGCACACCGGTGATCCCTCGGGGGTCATCGGCATGTTGGCATGACAACCAGAGGTCTCCTTGAGACCTCTATGGTTGTTGATGCCGGATTGCTGTGAGCCCCACCCTGTGGTCGAGGCTCATAGCAATGCTCTAATTCTACTACATACAGGCGATCTGAGCATCGCCTCTATGTAACAGAGGTGATCGAGTTGTGCCAGCTTCTAGCCTCCCATGGAGGCTATTGAAGCATGGCAAAAGTAAAAAAAATATGTTTTTAACCTCTTTGCCCCAAGGGTGGTTTGCACATTAATGACCGGGCCAATTTTTACAATTCTGACCACTGTCACTTTATGAGGTTATAACTCTGGAATGCTTCAACGGATCCCAGTGATTCTGACAATGTTTTCTCATGACATATTGTACTTCATGATAGTGGTAAAATTTCTTTGATATTACCTGCGTTTATTTGTGAAAAAAAACGGAAATTTGGCGAAAAGTTTGAAAATTTCACAATTTTCCAAATTTGAATTTTTATACAATTAAATCACAGAGATATGTCGCACAAAATACTTAATAAGTAACATTTCCCACATGTCTACTTTACAACTGCACAATTTTGGAACCAAAATTTTTTTTTGTTAGGGAGTTATAAGGGTTAAAAGTTGACCAGCAAATTCACCATTTTTTTTTACGGACCACATCTCATTTAAGTCATTTTGAGGGGTCTATGTGATAGAAAATACCCAAGTGTGACACCATTCTAAAATCTGCACCCCTCAAGGTGCTCAAAACCATATTCAAGAAGTTTATAAACTCTTCTGGTGCTTCACAGGAATTTTTGTAATGTTTAAATAAGAATGAACAATTAACTTTTTTTCACAAAAAATTTACTTCAGCTCCGATTTGTTTTATTTTACCAAGGGTAACAGGAGAAAATGGACCCCAAAAGTTGTTGTACAATTTGTCCTGAGTACGCCGATACCCCATATGTGGGGGTAAACCACTGTTTGGGCGCATGACAGAGCTCGGAAGCAAAGGAGCGCCATTTGACTTTTCAATGCAAAATTGACTGGAATCGAGATGGGACACCATGTTGCGTTTGAAGAGCCCCTGATGTGCCTAAACATTGAAAACCCCCACAAGTGACACCATTTTGGAAAGTAGACCCCCTAAGGAACTTATCTAGAAGTGTGGTGAGCGCTTTGACCCACCAAGGGCTTCACAGAAGTTTATAATGCAGAGCCGTAAAAATAAAACAAAAATTTTTTCACTAAAATTATTTTTTTGCCCCCAATTTTTTATTTTCCCAAAGGTAAGAGAAGAAATTGGACCCCAAAAGTTGTTGTACAATTTGTCCTGAGTACGCTGATACCCCATATGTGGGGGTGAGCCACTGTTTGGGCACATGGGAGATCTCGGAAGGGAAGGAGCGCCGTTTGACTTTTCAATGCAAAATTGACAGGAATTGAGATGGGATGCCATGTTGCGTTTGGAGAGCCGCTGATGTGCCTAAACATTGAAACCCCCCACAAGTGACACCATTTTGGAAAGTAGACCCCCTAAGGAACTTATCTAGAGGTGTGGTGAGCACTTTGACCCACCAAGTGCTTCACAGAAGTTTATAATGCAGAACCGTAAAAATAAAAAATCATATTTTTTCACAAAAATTATCATTTCGCCCCCAATTTTTTATTTTCTCAAGGGTAAGAGAAGAAATTGGACCCCAAAAGTTGTTGTACAATTTGTCCTGGGTACGCTGATACCCCATATGTGGGGGTAAACCACTGTTTGGGCGCATGGGTGAGCTCGGAAGGGAAGGAGCACCGTTTGACTTTTCAATGCAAAATTGACAGGAATTGAGATGGGACGCCATGTTGCGTTTGGAGAGCCATTGATGTGCCTAAACATTGAAACCCCCCACAAGTGACACCATTTTGGAAAGTAGACCCCCTAAGGAACTTATCTAGAAGTGTGGTGAGCGCTTTGACCCACCAAGGGCTTCACAGAAGTTTATAATGCAGAGCCGTAAAAATAAAACAAACATTTTTTCCCACAAAAATGATTTTTTAGCCCCCAGTTTTGTATTTTCCCGAGGGTAACAGGAAAAATTGGACTCCAAAAGTTGTTGTCCAATTTGTCCTGAGTGCGCTGATACCAGATATGTGGGGGGAACCACCGTTTGGATGCATGGGAGGGCTCGGAAGGAAAGGAGTGCCATTTGGAATGCAGACTTAGATGGAATGGTCTGCAGGCGTCACATTGCGTTTGCAGAGCCCCTAATGTATCTAAACAGTAGAAACCACCCACAAGTGACACCATTTTGGAAATAGACCCCCTAAGGAACTCATCTAGATGTGTAGTGAGCGCTTTGACCCACCAAGGGCTTCACAGAAGTTTATAATGCTGAGCCGTAAAAATAAAACAAACATTTTTTCCCACAAAAATTATTTTTTAGCCCCAGTTTTGTATTTTCCCAAGGGTAACAGGATAAATTGGACTCCAAAAGTTGTTGTCCAATTTGTCCTGAGTGCGCTGATACCCCATACGTGGGGGGGGGGGAACCACCGTTTGGATGCATGGGAGGGCTCGGAAGGGAAGGAGTGCCATTTGGAATGCAGACTTAGATGGAATGGTCTGCAGGCGTCACATTGCATTTGCAGAGCGCCTAATGTACCTAAAAAGTAGAAACCACCCACAAGTGACAAGATTTTGGAAAGTAGACCCCCTAAGGAACTCATCTAGATGTGTTGTGAGAGCTTCGAACCCCCAAGTGTTTCACTACAGTTTATAACGCAGAGCCGTGAAAATAAAAAAATAAACTTTCCCCAAAAAATTATTTTTTAGCCCCCAGTTTTGTATTTTCCCGAGGGTAACAGGAGAAATTCGACACCAAAAGTTGTTGTCCAATTTGTCCTGAGTTCACTGATACCCCATATGTGGGGGGAACCACCATTTGGGCACATGGGAGGGCTCGGAAGGGAAGGAGCGCCATTTGGAATGCAGACTTAGATGGAATGGTCTGCAGGCGTCACATTGCATTTGCAGAGTGTTATGACCTGGTGGTCAGGACAATAATGGACCTGGTGGTTAAGAGCACACGGAATGACCTGATAGTTACTGATAATATAGGACGAGCTCTGGGACGTGGGAACTCTGCTGACCGCAATCCCTAATCCTATCAACCACACTAGAAATAGCCGTGGATTGCTCCTAACGCTCCCTATGCAACTCAGCACAGCCTAAGGAACTAGCTAGCCCTGAAGATAGAAAAATAAAGCCTACCTTGCCTCAGAGAAATTCCCCAAAGGAAAAGCCAGCCCCCCACATATAATGACTGTGAGTAAAGATGAAAATACAAACACAGAGAGGAAATAGATTAAGCAAAGTGAGGCCCGACTTACTGAACAGACTGAGGATAGGAAAGGTAGCTTTGCGGTCAGCACAAAAACCTATAAAAAGACCTCGCAGAGGGCGCAAAAAGACCCTCCGCACCGACTCACGGTGCGGAGGCGCTCCCTCTGCGTCCCAGAGCTTCCAGCAAGCAAGACAACAATCAAAATAGCAAGCTGGACAGAAAAATAGCAAACCAGAGAAAAACAAGCAGTCACTTAGCTTCTGCTGGGAAGACAGGTCACAAGAACGATCCAGGAGTGAACTAGACCAATACTGGAACATTGACAGGTGGCATGGAGCAAAGATCTAAATGGAGTTAAATAGAGCAGCCAGCTAACGAATTAACCTCGTCACCTGTGAAGGAAACTCAGAAACACCCACAGCCACCAGAGAAAGTCCATGGACAGAACCAGCCGAAGTACCATTCATGACCACAGGAGGGAGCCAGACAACAGAATTCACAACAGTACCCCCCCCTTGAGGAGGGGTCACCGAACCCTCACCAGAGCCCCCAGGCCGACCAGGATGAGCCAAATGAAAGGCACGAACCAGATCGGCAGTATGAACATCAGAGGCAAAAACCCAGGAATTATCTTCCTGACCATAACCCTTCCACTTGACCAGGTACTGGAGTTTCCGTCTCGAAATACGAGAATCCAAAATCTTCTCCACCACATACTCCAACTCCCCCTCAACCAACACCGGGGCAGGAGGATCAACGGATGGAACCACAGGCGCCATGTATCTCCACAATAACGACCTATGGAACACATTATGGATGGCAAAAGAAGCAGGAAGGGCCAAACGAAATGACACAGGATTGATAACCTCAGAAATCTTATACGGACCAATGAAACGAGGCTTAAACTTAGGAGAGGAAACCTTCATAGGAACATAACGAGACGACAACCAAACCAAATCCCCAACACAAAGTCGGGGACCCACACAATGCCGGCGGTTAGCGAAACGTTGAGCCTTCTCCTGGGACAATGTCAAATTGTCCACCACGTGAGTCCAAATCTGCTGCAACCTATCCACCACAGTATCTACACCAGGACAGTCCGAAGACTCAACCTGCCCTGAAGAGAAACGTGGATGGAAACCAGAATTGCAGAAAAACGGCGAAACCAAAGTAGCCGAGCTGGCCCGATTATTAAGGGCGAACTCAGCCAACGGCAAAAAGGACACCCAATCATCCTGATCAGCAGAAACAAAGCATCTCAGATATGTTTCCAAAGTCTGATTAGTTCGTTCGGTTTGGCCATTTGTCTGAGGATGGAAAGCCGAGGAAAAAGACAAATCAATGCCCATCCTAGAACAAAAAGATCGCCAAAACCTCGAAACAAACTGGGAACCTCTGTCAGAAACGATTTTCTCCGGGATACCATGTAAACGAACCACATGCTGGAAAAATAATGGCACCAAATCAGAGGAGGAAGGCAATTTAGACAAAGGTACCAAATGGACCATCTTAGAAAAGCGATCACAAACCACCCAAATGACCGACATCTTTTGAGAGACGGGGAGATCCGAAATAAAATCCATAGAAATATGCGTCCAGGGCATCTTCGGGACCGGCAAGGGCAAAAGCAACCCACTGGCACGAGAACAGCAGGGCTTAGCCCGAGCACAAGTGCCACAGGACTGCACAAAAGAACGCACATCCCGTGACAAAGATGGCCACCAAAAGGAACTACCCACCAAATCTCTGGTACCAAAGATTCCAGGATGCCCAGCCAACACTGAACAATGAATCTCAGAGATAACTCTACTAGTCCATCTATCTGGGACAAACAGTTTCTCCGCTGGGCAACTGTCAGGTCTATCAGCCTGAAATTTTTTCAGCACCCGCCGCAAATCAGGGGAGATGGCAGACAAAATTACCCCCTCTTTGAGAATACCCGCCGGCTCAGGAACACCCGGAGAGTCAGGCACAAAACTCCTTAACAGGGCATCAGCCTTCACATTCTTAGAGCCCGGAAGGTACGAAACCACAAAATCAAAACGGGAGAAAAATAACGACCATCGAGCCTGTCTCGGATTCAACCGTTTGGGAGACTCAAGATAAGTCAAATTCTTGTGATCTGTCAAGACCACCACGCGATGCTTGGCTCCTTCAAGCCAATGATGCCACTCCTCGAATGCCCACTTCATGGCCAACAACTCTCGATTACCAACATCATAATTGCGCTCAGCAGGCGAAAACTTTCTAGAAAAGAAAGCACATGGCTTCATCACCGAGCCATCAGAACTTCTTTGCGACAAAACAGCGCCAGCTCCAATCTCAGAAGCATCAACCTCAACCTGAAACGGGAGCGAAACATCTGGCTGGCACAACACGGGGCAGAAGAAAAACTACGCTTCAACTCCTGAAAAGCCTCTACAGCTGCAGAAGACCAATTGACCACATCAGCACCCTTCTTGGTCAAATCAGTCAACGGCTTAGCAACACTAGAAAAATTAGCGATGAAGCGCCGATAAAAATTAGCAAAGCCCAGGAACTTTTGCAGGCTCTTCACAGATGTCGGCTGGTTCCAATCGTAAATGGCTTGGACTTTAACAGGGTCCATCTCGATAGTAGAAGGGGAAAAAATGAACCCCAAAAATGAAACCTTCTGAACTCCAAAGAGACACTTTGACCCCTTCACAAACAAGGAATTCGCACGAAGGACCTGGAACACCATTCTGACCTGCTTCACATGAGACTCCCAATCATCCAAAAAGACCAAAATATCATCCAAATACACAATCAGGAATTTATCCAGGTACTCTCGGAAGATGTCATGCATAAAGGACTGAAATACTGATGGAGCATTGGAAAGCCCGAATGGCATAACCAGATACTCAAAATGGCCCTCGGGCGTATTAAATGCTGTTTTCCATTCATCGCCTTGTTTAATACGCACAAGATTATACGCCCCTCGAAGATCTATCTTGGTGAACCAACTAGCCCCTTTAATACGAGCAAACAAATCAGACAGCAACAGCAAAGGATACTGAAATTTGACTGTAATTTTATTGAGAAGGCGGTAATCAATACAAGGTCTCAAAGAACCATCCTTCTTGGCCACAAAAAAGAACCCTGCTCCTAACGGTGATGACGACGGGCGAATATGGCCTTTCTCCAAGGATTCCTTTATACAACTCCGCATAGCGGCGTGCTCTGGCACAGATAAATTGAACAATCGGCCCTTAGGAAACTTACTACCAGGAATCAAATTAATTGCACAATCGCAATCCCTATGAGGAGGTAGGGCACTGGCTTTGGGCTCATCAAATACATCCCGATAATCCGACAAAAACTCTGGAACTTCAGAAGGAGTGGAAGACGAAATAGACAAAAATGGAACATCACCATGTACCCCCTGGCAACCCCAGCTGGACACAGACATAGATTTCCAGTCCAATACTGGATTATGAACCTGTAGCCATGGCAACCCCAAAACGACCACATCATGCAGATTATGCAACACCAGAAAGCGGATATCCTCCTGATGTGCAGGAGCCATGCACATGGTCAATTGGGTCCAGTACTGAGGCTTATTCTTGGCCAAAGGCATAGCATCAATTCCTCTCAATGGAATAGGATGCTGCAAGGGCTCCAAGAAAAAACCACAGCGCCTACCATACTCCAAGTCCATCAAATTCAGGGCAGCGCCTGAATCCACAAATGCCATAACAGAATAGGATGACAAAGAGCAAATCAGAGTAACGGACAATAGAAATTTAGACTGTACCGTACAAATGGTGTCAGACCTAGCGAACCGCTTAGTGCGCTTAGGACAATCGGAGATAGCATGAGTGGAATCACCACAGTAAAAACATAGCTCATTCAGACGTCTGTGTTCTTGCCGTTCAGCTCTGGTCAAAGTCCTATCACATTGCATAGGCTCAGGCCCATGCTCAGATAGTACCGCCAAATGGTGCACAGCTTTACGCTCACGCAAGCGTCGATCGATCTGAATGGCCAAAGACATAGACTCATTCAGACCAGCAGGCATGGGAAATCCCACCGTGACATCCTTAAGGACTTCAGAGAGACCCTTTCTGAAGATTGCTGCCAGGGCACATTCATTCCACTGAGTGAGCACAGACCACTTTCTAAACTTCTGACAATATATCTCCGCTTCATCCTGACCCTGACACAGAGCCAGCAAGATTTTCTCTGCCTGATCCACTGAATTAGGTTCGTCATAATGCAATCCAAGCGCCAGGAAAAACGCATCAACATCACGCAATGCCGGATCTCCTGGCGTAAGGGAAAATGCCCAGTCTTGAGGGTCATCACGTAACAAAGAAATAATGATCTTTACTTGTTGAACAGGGTCACCTGAGGAGCGAGGTTTCAAGGCAAGAAACAATTTACAATTATTTTTGAAATTCAAGAACTTAGATCTATCACCAAAAAACAAATCAGGAATTGGAATCCTAGGCTCTGACATCGGATTCTGAACCACAAAATCTTGAATGTTTTGTACACTTATAGTGAGATTATCCATCAAAGAGGACAGACCCTGAATGTCCATGCCTACACCTGTGTTCTGAACCACCCAGATGTAAAGGGGAAAAGAGAGACAAAACACACTGCAAAGAAAAAAAATGGTCTCAGAACTTCTCTTATCCCTCTATTGAGATGCATTAGTACTTTGGGCCACCTGTACTGTTATGACCTGGTGGTCAGGACTATAATGGACCTGGTGATTAAGAGCACACGGAATGACCTGATAGTTACTGATAATATAGGACGAGCTCTGGGACGTGGGAACTCTGCTGACCGCAATCCCTAATCCTATCAACCACACTAGAAATAGCCGTGGATTGCTCCTAACGCTCCCTATGCAACTCGGCACAGCCTAAGGAACTAGCTAGCCCTGAAGATAGAAAAATAAAGCCTACCTTGCCTCAGAGAAATTCCCCAAAGGAAAAGGCAGCCCCCCACATATAATGACTGTGAGTAAAGATGAAAATACAAACACAGAGATGAAATAGATTAAGCAAAGTGAGGCCCGACTTACTGAACAGACTGAGGATAGGAAAGGTAGCTTTGCGGTCAGCACAAAAACCTATAAAAAGACCACGCAGAGGGCGCAAAAAGACCCTCCGCACCGACTCACGGTGCGGAGACGCTCCCTCTGCGTCCCAGAGCTTCCAGCAAGCAAGACAACAATCAAAATAGCAAGCTGGACAGAAAAATAGCAAACCAGAGAAAAACAAGCAGTCACTTAGCTTCTGCTGGGAAGACAGGTCACAAGAACGATCCAGGAGTGAACTAGACCAATACTGGAACATTGACAGGTGGCATGGAGCAAAAATCTAAGTGGAGTTAATTAGAGCAGCCAGCTAACGAATTAACCTCGTCACCTGTGAAGGAAACTCAGAAACACCCACAGCCACCAGAGAAAGTCCATGGACAGAACCAGCCGAAGTACCATTCATGACCACAGGAGGGAGCCCGACAACAGAATTCACAACAGCAGAGCCCCTAATGTACCTAAACAGTAGAATCCCCCCACAAGTGACCCCATATTGGAAACTAGACCCCCCAAGGAACTTATCTAGATGTGTTGTGAGAACTTTGAGCCCCCAATCCTCTTTCTTTTGAAAAAGAACACACTGTTCGAAACGCGTAGCCTGCTGCTACTCATTCTCCTGTGAACCATGTCATTGGACTTTGGATTTTATTCTCAATAAAATTTGGATATTTTTGGAAGCTGGATTTTCTCTTTTCCTGTTTGCTCCATTGTTCCACGTGATGACTGCACGGTATCCGGGCTTCCCTACAATACATGCCTGTTAGGTGAGCTGGTTTTCCACTTTTTTTTTCTTTTGTTAGGGAGGTAAGAGACCCTTGCAGCAACGCAATCACATCGCATTGCTGCGGGGGTCTCAGGGAAGCCTGCAGGGAGCCCCCTTCCTGCACGATGCTTCCCTGCACCGCCGGCACACCGCGATCATGTTTGATCGTGGTGTGCCGGGGGTTAATGTGCCGGGGGCGGTCCGTGACCGCTCCTGGCACATAGTGCCGGATGTCAGCTGCGATAGGCAGCTGACACCCGGCCGCGATCGGCTGCGCTCCCCCTGTGAGCGCGGCCAATCAAGTATGACGTACTATCCCGTTGGTGGTCATACGGGCCCACCCCACCTCGACGGGATAGTGCGTCATATGGCAGAAAGGGGTTAAAAATATGAAAAAAATAAAAAATATAAAAAGTTTAAATCACCCCCTTTCGCCCCATTCAAAATAAAACAATAAAAAAATCAAACCTACACATATTTGGCATTTCTGCGTTTAGAATTGCTTGATGTATCAATAAACAACGGATAACCTAATCGCTAAATGGCGTAGCGATGAAAAATTACCGCAACGTTGAGTTAAAATGCAATAACGGGTGATCAAAAGAACGTATCTGCACCAAAATGTTATCATAAAAAAGTCAGATTGGCATGCAAAAAATAAGCCCTCACCCAACCCCAGATCACAAAAAATAGAGACACTACAGGTATCGGAAAATTGCACAATTTATTTTTTTTGTTAGCAAGGTTTGGAATTATTTTTCAACACTTAGATAAAAAATAACCTAGACATGTTTGGAGTCTCTGAACTTGTAATGACTTGGAGAATCATAATGGCAGGTCATTCTTATCATTTAGTGAACCTGGCAAAAAAGCCAAACAAAAAACAAGTGTGGGATTGCACGTTTTTTGCAATTACATCGCACTTGGAATTTTTTTCCCGTTTTCTAGTACATGACATGGTACAATAAATGGTGTTGTTCAAAAGTACAACTCATCCAACAAAAAATAAGCCCTTACATGGCCATATTGACGGAAAAATAAAAAAAAGTTATGACTATGAGAAGGAGGGGAGCAAAAAACAAAAACGCAAAAATGAAAATACCCCGGGTCGTAAAGGGGCTAAAATGTGGTGAACAAAACTGGACACAGTATTCCAAATGAGGTCTGACCAAAAAAGAGTAGAGGGCAATAATGACTTCACATGATCTAGACTGTATGCTTCTGTGTTAATACATCACAAAATTGCATTTGCCTTTTTTGCTGCTGTATCACACTGTTGACTCATGTTCAGTTTATGATTTATTGGTATACCCAAGTCTTTTTCACATGTGCTGTTGCTTAATCCTATTCCTCTCATTCTGTATATGTTTTTTTCATTTTTATTGCCCAGATGTAGTACTTTGCATTTTTCCTGCTTAAAACCATTCTGTTCGTTGCTGCCCACTGCTCCAGTTGATTTATATCTTTTTGAATCCTCTCTCTCTCTCTTTTCTAGTATTAGCTATCCCTCCTAGCTTTGTGTCATCAGCAAACTTAATCAGTGTACCCTCAATTCCTTCATCTAAATCATTGATAAAGATATTGAACAATACAGGACACAGTACAGAACCCTGTGGTACCCCACTTGAGACATTCTTCCAACTGGATGTGCAGCCATTTACGACCACTCTTTGGGTCCGATCACTAAGCCAGTTATGAATCCACCTAACAGTTGCCTTGTCCATTCCATACTTCAATAAGGGTGGTGTGAGATACTTTGTCAAATGCATTGCTGAAGTCAATATATACTATATCTACAGTTATATAGTATATCTACATCTATTCATTACACTGAGCCAATGTGTAGTATCTCTCCTCACTCCTGCTGCACTAAAACTTCTCCATTCAGCCTGGACCTTGGCATCCATGGCACCTCAGGCTTACAGGAAAACTACAACTATCTTCCCACTACTGACAACATAGGATCGGATCAAGACATCTCTCCACTGATCCCTTACTGACATCGTCTGGCAGTTGGAAACTTCTTGAACCGTGCAGGGCACTATGTTCCATGCGACTGCACAGATTTAGCTGGAGTCCTGACAGCGACCACAGGAAAGACAGTGGCTGACCTCCTTGATCTCCAGCACCACACAATCCCAGTGGTGCAGGGTTGCTTCTCCTGGGCTTGGAAGGGCTTGGAAGTTCTACTATTGGGGAGTTGCTAGACTTCACAATAGCCCTTACACTTTACATCTGTGTATGTAAAAATGGCTGAAGACCTGGCTTCTCACACCATCAGAGTTCACAGACATTTGTGACGCCTCTGACTTTACAGGGTCACACTATGAGTTATTTTAAAATGCAAAGATGGAAATAAATTATACAAAAAAAATTGATATACCTAGTGCACAAACTAGCCAATTCATATGTGCCCACCAGGCACGAAATTGCATGTATTGCCTCTTAGTGCTTGAATACAGTGTGCTGATCTATTCTATGGTTTGTACATTGTACAATCACAACAGCTTGCACCTGTTCACACTTCATTCTGTTAGAATGTGCTGGTCAGTTTTTTGTGGAGCGTTTTTGCAATTCACAGTAGGAAGTGGTGACTGCCTCCATATTTGACTAAGCAATCCTTCTATCAGCCTAAGGGCTCGTGCACATGACTGTATTTTCAATCCTGGTGCAATCCGTTTTATTTTATGTTATTCAATGAGGCGGTACAGTTGAAAGGTTTTTTCAGATTGAATTCTGTAACATAGGAGTAAAAAAACAGATTGCATATAGTCCATATGGATGCACATGGATGACAAGTGAGAAAGAAATCATCCCACTTTCATGGATGAAGATTGGACCGATTTTTTTTTTACTGTCATGTGATCTTACCCTAATGCTGGTTTTAAATAATTCTTCATTCATCCTACTTTTTAAACCTGTCTTTTGTGGGACAGGCATGTTAGATACAAATTATGTGTGGGTCCCATCAAATTGTCTTCATCAATGGGCACACATGAATTAGTCAATTTATCCTTTAAGTTCAACTGAACTGATTAACCCTTGCCATGACAGAGCAATGGAAAACTTGCACTCTTTAATAAGATGGTGAAGCAGTTTTAATCAGTGCAGAATTTCATGTGACTAGACGCTACTATCTTCTTGCCCTTCTCTGTCGCGGTATCCCTGTGACAGTACTCCCCCTCCTAAGATAGCCATCCGGAACCTCACAACCAGGTTTATCTGGGTGAGAGGCATGAAAAGACCGGACCAACCTAATCTCATGAACGTCAGATGCTGGTACCCACATTCTTTTTTAAGGACCGTAACTTTTTCCATGTACCAAATATTGAAGAGACCGTGAGAATCTATAATCTTTGCAATGTGGAATTCCAGATTCGCATCAACAATGACTGGGGAAGGGAGTGGTGGAGATGGTTCAGAGAAAGAAATGTATTTTTTGAGAATTGATTGGTAAAATACATTATGAATTTTAAAAATCTAAAAGTCTTATAGGGGCTGATGAACTTGAGTCCCAATTTCCAAGAAGGAATCTTCAACTTAATGTTCTTTCAAGGACAACCACACCAAATCACCAACACACAGGTCCGGACCCACTGAGCATCTCCCATTAGCCATACTTTTATATTTGGACCCCATCTTCTTCAAATTATTAAGAACTCATTGCCACACTGATGAAATAGATGAAGAAAACAATTCCTCCTCAGGTACTCCTAAAGAACAATTCCTATTGAAGGAGCATAAGTGAAGAAGAAAACCACATGCCTCGAAGAACAGGGAATTGCTAATAGATTCATGACAACGGTTAGTCACTGCGAACTCAGCAAAAGGTACATAAGAAACCCAATCCTCCTGATTCTCGGACACAAAGCATCTAAGGTATATCTCAAGATTCTCATTCAGTCATTCAGCTTGCCCAAGAGACTGAAGATGAAAAGCAGATGAGATTGAACGATGAATTTTCAAACGAGAACAAAATGTTTTCCAAAATTTGGAAATAAAGTGAATACCATGATCAGAAATGATATCAGATGGAAATCCATGTAACTTCACGATCTCTTTAATAAAAAATTTTGCCAAAGTCTTGGCATTTAGTAAAGCAGCTTGCTCAATGAAATGATCTTGCTGAATCTGTCCAACAACAACAATATTAGTGCTACCTGTTGATACTGGTAGATCAGTGATAACATTTACAAATAAATGAGTCTACAGGGAATTGCCAAAGGTTGAGTAGCCTGGAAAGACGAGTATGTGGGGACTTAGAAGTACTGCAGACAGTTAAATATTTTCAAACATCCTGGGGCACCACAGACCATCAAAAATGAAGAGTAAGAAGTAGAGTGGAGCGACTTTTACTTTTTTAGGATCGAGTCGGGTTTTGTGAAACCCGATTTTCTCAAAAGTCGGGTCGGGTGAAATCGGCCGATTATTGCGAAAAGTCGGGGGCCGACCGAAACACGAAAACCAATGCAAGTCAATGGGGAATCAAAGTCGGCAGTGAGTGGAGGACAGGAAAACACCTACAGTGCCTATTTTAATGCCAAAAACATCAATTCATATTACTGAAGCTTGTCAATCTTAATTTACTTTATAATAATAGTTAGGCATTGAAAACAGGGGGTCATTTGTGTTATGATACGGTGGTTTAGGAGCAACATGGAATGAGCTCTGAAGGAAGTGGTAACTGTACTGACCGCAGTCCCTAAGCTCAACACAACACTAGAAGCAGCCGTGGAATGCTCCTAACTCTCCCTAGGCATCTCGTCACAGCCTAAGAGCTAACTACCCCTAAAGATAGAAGCAGGAAAGCTATCTTGCCTCAGAGAAAATCCCCAAAGGATAGATTAGCCCCCCACAAATATTGACTGTGAGTGGGGAGGGAAAAGACATACACAGAATGAAACCAGGATGAGCACAGGAGGCCAGTCTAGCTTGATAGATAGGACAGGATGGAATACTGTGCGGTCGGTATAAAACACTACAAAAATTCATGCAGAGTTTACTAAAAATCTCCACACCTGACTAAAGGTGTGGAGGGTAAATCTGCTTCCCAGAGCTTCCAGCAAGACAGAATTAATTCATACTGATAACGCTGGACAAACATAGAAGCACAGAACGGATAAGTCCACAAACTGTGAACAGAAAAGAGCAAGCAAAAACTTAGCTTTGCAGAACTGGTCAGGAAAACAGGGAACTCCAAAGAGATGTGAATCCAACCAGGAACATTTACAAGTGGCACTGGCTGAAGGACAGAACCAGGCATAAATAGTCGAGCAGAAAAGACGATCAGTGGAAGCAGCTGAAGACAGCTAACTCCAAGGAGCAGCCATACCACTTGAAACCACAAGAGGGAGCCCAAGAGCAGAACTCACAAAAGTGCCACTTACAACCACCGGAGGGAGCCCAAGAGCGGAATTCACAACAGTACCCCCCCCTTGAGGAGGGGTCACCGAACCCTCACCAGAGCCCCCAGGCCGATCAGGACGAGCCAAGTGAAAAGCACGAACCAAATTGATAACATGGACATCGGAGGCAACAACATCATGCAGGTTATGCAACACCAGAAAACGGCAATCTTCCTGATGTGCTGGGGCCATGTACTTAGTCATCTGTGTCCAGTACTGAGGTTTATCCTTGGCCAAGGGTGTAGCATCAATACCCCTCAAAGGAATAGGGCTCTGCAAAGGCTGCAAGGAAAAACCACAGCGCCTGGCGAATTCCAAGTCCATTAAGTTCAGGGCAGTGCCTGAATCCACAAATGCCATGACAGAAAAGGACGACAATGAGCAAATCAGGGTCACAGATAAGAGAAATTTAGGCTGTATAGTACTAATGGTAACAGACCTAGCGACTCTCTTAGTACGCTTAGGGCAATCTAAGATAACATGAGTAGAATCACCACAGTAAAAACAGCCCATTCTGACGTCTGAATTCCTGCCGTTCTGTTCTAGTCAAAATCCTGTCACATTGCATAGGTTCAGGACTCTGCTCCGAGGACACTGCCATATGGTGCACAGCTTTGCGCTCGCGCAGACGCCGATCAATCTGAATAGCTAGAGACATAGATTCGCTCAAACCAGCAGGCGTAGGAAAGCCCACCATAACATCTTTAAGGGCTTCAGAAAGACCTTTTCTGAAAATAGCAGCCAGAGCCTCCTCATTCCATTTAGTGAGCACAGACCATTTTCTACATTTCTGGCAGTATAATTCTGCCGCTTCCTGACCTTGACACAAGGCCAACAGGGTTTTCTCTGCATGATCCACAGAATTAGGTTCATCATACAATAATCCGAGCGCTTGAAAAAATGCATCTACATTCAATAATGCCGGATCCCCTGTTTCAAGAGAAAAGGCCCAGTCTTGAGGGTCACCACGCAGTAAGGATATGATGATTTTTACTTGCTGAATGGGATCACCTGAAGAACGGGGTTTCAAAGCAAAAAACAATTTGCAGTTATTTTTAAAGTTCAAAAACTTGGATCTGTCCCCAAAAAACTACTCAGGAGTAGGAATTCTAGGCTCTAAAGCCGGAGTCTGGACAACATAGTCCTGGATATTCTGTACTCTTGCAGCAAGTTGATCCACACGAGAAAACAAACCCTGAACATCCATGCCAGAGTATATATCCTGAACCACCCAGATATCAAGAGGAAAAAAAAAGACAAACCAGAGTACAAAAAAAAAAAAAATGGTTCAGAACTTTCTTTTCCTTCTTTTGAGATGCATTTAATTCATTTTTGGCCACTTGTACTGTTATGATATGGTGGTTTAGGAGCAACATGGAACGAGCTCTGAAGGAAGTGGTAACTGTACTGACCGCAGTCCCTAAGCTCAACACATCACTAGAAGCAGCCGTGGAATGCTCCTAACTCTCCCTAGGCATCTCGTCACAGCCTAAGAGCTAACTACCCCTAAAGATAGAAGCAGGAAAGCTATCTTGACTCAGAGAAAATCCCCAAAGGATAGATTAGCCCCCCACAAATAATGACTGTGAGTGGAGAGGGAAAAGACATACACAGAATGAAACCAGGATGAGCACAGGAGGCCAGTCTAGCTTGATAGATAGGACAGGATGGAATACTGTGCGGTCAGTATAAAACACTACAAAAATCCACGCAGAGTTTACTAAAAATCTCCACACCTGACTAAAGGTGTGGAGGGTAAATCTGCTTCCCAGAGCTTCCAGCAAGACAGAATTAATTCATACTGATAACGCTGGACAAACATAGAAGCACAGAACGGATAAGTCCACAAACTGTGAACAGAAAAGAGCAAGCAAAAACTTAGCTTTGCAGAACTGGTCAGGAAAACAGGGAACTCCAAAGAGATGTGAATCCGACCAGGAACATTTACAAGTGGCACTGGCTGAAGGACAGAACCAGGCATAAATAGTCGAGCAGAAAAGACGATCAGTGGAAGCAGCTGAAGACAGCTAACTCCAAGGAGCAGCCATACCACTTGAAACCACAAGAGGGAGCCCAAGAGCAGAACTCACAAAAGTGCCACTTACAACCACCGGAGGGAGCCCAAGAGCGGAATTCACAACACATTTGGCTAAAGTTGTAGGGGGGTAGGTCTCAAGATTTTCGTGGGCCCAGGAAATGTGGAATACTTCACGGCGGTGGAGCAGGGAGAGGTAAGTATTTCAACTTTGCAAGTGCTGTGATCCTGAGCAAGAAGGGGGGGCCCACTAGTTGGCACTGGCACAGGGCCCCTCATAGTACGGCGGTGTGTTTGATGGCGGGCGGCGCCTCTCACTGCCAGAGACACTTTTGCGTACTATGAGGGGCACTGCGCCAGTGCCAACGAGTATGCCCCCCACCTGATGAAGGAACCTGCACTTTCATCTGCACCTTCCTCTTTGTCCCCATGTAAGGTAGTATAGTATGCAGGAAGGGGAACCTGACTTTCATCAGGGTCAGATTCTGGCTGTGTAGAGTGCAAGGGGAATGCAGTGGTCTGGGTCAATGTACCAGCAGACTCCTCTAGCAGTGGCTGGGCAATGGGCAGGATGAGGAGGAAACACAGCTATAGGCCCAAAATAAAAAAGTAGGCTAAAAGCAGTTCTAAATTGGTAACAGGACTAAACAGGCGGCATTGCTTTGTTCAGTGGAGGAAAATTGTAACGAGTGGCTCAGACAGACTTAGTAGGCCTAAAATAAAAAAGTAAGCTAATTGCAGTTCAAAATTGGTAACAGGAGTACACAGG
Organism: Ranitomeya imitator; assembly: GCF_032444005.1. Taxonomy (NCBI): domain Eukaryota; kingdom Metazoa; phylum Chordata; class Amphibia; order Anura; family Dendrobatidae; genus Ranitomeya; species Ranitomeya imitator. The sequence goes on from NC_091284.1 coordinate 441,486,639, forward strand.
CAGCATTGCTTTGATCAGTGGATGAGGACAACTGTAATGAGTGGCTCAGACAGACTTAGTAGGCCTAAAATAAAAAAGTAGGCTAAATGCAGTTCAAAATTGGTAACAGGAGTACACAGGCGGCATTGCTTTGTTCAGTGGAGGACAACTGTAAAAAGTGGCTCAGACAGACTTAGTAGGCCTAAAATAAAAAAGTAGGCTAAATGCAGTTCAAAATTGGTAACAGGAGTACACAGGCGGCATTGCTTTGTTCAGTGGAGTACAACATCAGTGGAGTACATATTGTATCATACAATTATTAGGTTCTGTAGAAGGACGTAGATCTGGGTATTTATTATGATGGAATATAGGCTGAACTGGATGGACAAATGTCTTTTTTCGGCCTTACTAACTATGTTACTATGTTACTATGTTACTATGTTACAACTGTAATAAGTGGCTCAGACAGACTTAGTAGGCCTAAAATAAAAAAGTAGGCTAAATGTAGTTCAAAATTGGTAACAGGAGTACACGGGCGGCATAGCTTTGTTCAGAGGAGGACAACTGTAATGAGAGGCTGACACAGTTACTAGGCCCAAATAAGTAAGTAGGCTAAATGCAGTTCAAAATTGGTAACAGGAGTACACAGGCGGCATAGCTTTGTTCAGCAGAGGACAACTGTAATGAGAGGCAGACACAGTTACTAGGCCCAAATAAGTAAGTAGGCTAAATGCAGTTCAAAATTGGTAACAGGAATACACAGGCGGCTTCCCACTAGCTGTTCCATAATGGGACACCACGGATGCAAGACTGACAGCTGCAGATGGAGTGGTCGTGTGCGACTGCGCTCTGTGGATGCGCTTTCGCTTCTGGAGGAGGAGGAGCAAATGCCTACAGCGAACTGTTTCCTAGACCGTGGGCTAGGCAGAACTGTGCCAGTATTGTTGTCCCCTGTGAACCCTGCATCCACTACATTAACCCAGTGTGCGGTAATGGACATGTAACGTCCCTGGTCATGCCTACTGGTCCATGCATCTGTTGTGAGGTGCGCCTTTCTACTGACCGATTGCCTGAGTGCATGGACAATGCGTTCTTTGACATGTTGGTGGAGTGCTGCGATGGCTTTTCTCGCAAAGAAGTGTCGACTGGGTAGGTCATAGCGTGGTACTGCGTAGGCCATCAGGGCTTTGAAAGCTTTCAACCAAACGGTAGGGCATCATCTCTAACGAGATTAGTCGAGCAATGTAGCCGTTCAAACCCTGTGTACGCGGATGAGAGGAAGAGTACTTTCTTTTCCTATCGAGAGTCTCTTTTAGGCTGTGCTGGACTGGAGAGCTGCATATGGTGGAATTAGCGGGGGTGGTGGTAGACATGGCAGATTGAGAGAGGCTTGGCAATAATATTCTTGATGTGGGCCTACCTACAGTGTTTCCAACCAAGAACCTTGCGATTCCCTGACTGCTTTGGCCTTGCGACAATACCTCCACATTTGCTACTGATGGTGTCATAACCGGTGGGCTTCCAGTTAGGGAAGCAATGTTGCGTTGCTGACTAGCTTCAATATGAGCAGATTCACCAACGGTACGGGACGTTAGGTAGTTAGTCCATGCTTCCAAGTGCCTGCTAGTTAGATGTCTACGCATGCACGTTGTATTTAAATTTTGAACATTCTTCCCTCTGCTAAAGGTCTTGGAGTATTTCTTACATATAACTTTGGACTGATCATTCGGATCTTGGTTAAAAAATTGCCACACTGCACTCGTCCTACTATGGAATACCTTTTCAGGCTTTGCACGCCGTGCTACTGCCACCGGATTGCAACGCTGTCCTACACCTGTGGTGGTTTTTGACACACATTTTGGGCCTGATGCGGGCCTGCCAGATGACAACTTTTGCGATGTAGATGGCTGCTGCAGATCATCCTCCTCCGCTTCTGAGCTCCAGGCTGCGGCACCCTCTTCCCCCAATGGCTGCCAATCTGGGTCAACAACTGGGTCATCTATCACCTCCTCTTCAATGTCATGTGCACCGTCCTCTGTGTCACCGTGTAAGGTGCTATAGCATTCGGGACTGGGCACCATAGTCTCATCAGGGTCAGATTCGGGCTCAGTACACTGCGAAGGCAAAGTTGTGATCTGAGTCAATGGAACAGCATAATAATCAAGCTGTGGCTGCACATCTGTGCACTCCATGTCTGATTCTTCCTCTAATGGGCTTTTAACAATTTCCCTCTCTAACCCAGGCACGGTATGTGTAAAGAGCTCGATGGAGTAAAGTGTAGTGTTGCCTGCCGCATCCTTCACTTTTGTTTTGGGTGAAGGACACAAGGAAGCAACTTTTTCCGGACATGGAGCATCCACTGACGACTAGTGTTGAGCGATACCGTCCGATATTTGAAAGTATCGGTATCGGATGGTATCGGCCGATATCCGAAAAATATCGGATATCGCCGATACCGATATCCGATACCAATACAAGTCAATGGGACACAAATATCGGAAGGTATCCGTAATGGTTCCTAGGGTCTGAAGGAGAGGAAACTCTCCTTCAGGCCCTGGGATCCATATTAATGTGTAAAATAAAGAATAAAAATAAAAAATATTGATATACTTACCCTCGGACGGGCCCTGGTTGTCACCGCTGCAATCGCCATGCTTTTCTTCCTAAGAATGAGCGCTTTAATGACCTTCAATGACGTCGCGGCTTGTGATTGGTCGCTGAGCGGTCATGTGACCGCTCACGTGACCAATCACAAGCCGAGACGTCATCGAAGGTCCTTAACGCGCTCATTCTTAGGAGACTGCAGGAAAAAACAGGCCCTGTGTATTACACCACACAATGGACAAGGCAGAACGTGGCTGGCAGATACACACCAAACAGAACTCACATAGATCCACTTAGTGGCAATTTAAAGCTCCCTTTTTATTTTGTTGGGGGGAGACTGCAGGAAAAAACAGGCCCTTTGTATTACACCACACAATGGACAAGGCAGAACGTGGCTGCCAGATATACGCCAAACAGAACTTACGTACATCCACTTAGTGGCTGTTAGGGCTAGCGGAACGCACTGAGTAATAGGTAGGTAGCTACAAGGTGCGTTCGCAGCCCAGGGTCCACCGTGCAGAGATATCTGCTGCTAAGTAATGGCGGATGGACTCTGAGCTCACACGTGGGTTAGGCTTCACCTCGTGTGAACTGGTAGTGAATTCTGTTGCCTCACAGAGTCACGCTGTACACAGAACTAATACCCTAACTAGGCTTTTTGCCCCCACTGACGCTAGCTGCCTGCCTGAGTGTACATACCCAATACTAACAGCTTCACACCACATAAGAACTGAGTGGTATAGTATCCACTGGCATAAGCCAAAACACATTTGATACTAGCGCATGGCTGTGCGGCCATACGAGCCTTAAATAGTTGCAGCACGTACAGGGCCTTCAAAGAAGGACCAATGGAGTTGCTGCAGTACCTGAGCATGTGACCCTAAATCTCCACTGAGAGATCTTGCCCTGGACATGCTCAGAGTGCAAAGCAGGACTTAGTCCTAGCACCTACAAGGACCTTCCAAGAAGGACCAATGAAAGTTGTTGCAGTACCTGAGCATGTGACCCTAGATCTCCACTGAGAGATCTTGCCCTGGGCATGCTCAGTGTGTGCAAAGCAGGACTTAGTCCCAGAAAAACCTGCTCGCCGCAGATCAGTGCAGGGTACAATAGCAGAGCCTGGAGAGGCAGTAGTAACCCTCTGCACAGTTTCAGTCCCAGTGAGACGCTGGGAGCGACGTCTCCGCTGAGCAGGCTGCACTGCGGCCGATGCAGAATGGGAGACCACAGCAGACACGGATCGAGATTCCCCCTGTGCAGCAGAGGAAACTCGACTTCTAACATTACCCCCCCTCCTAGGGCCCCCCTCCTTGAGCCTCACTACGCTCAAAAGCTGCAATGAGCAGCGGAGCCCGAATGTGCTCCACAGGCTCCCAGGTTCTATCCTCTGGACCGTGGCTCTTCCAGTCCACCAGATAAAATTTCTTGCCACGTACCACCTTGCACCCCACGATAGCATTCACCTCAAACTCATCCGTGGATGAACCCGATGTCCCGGCAGATGACTCAGAAAACCGGGACAAATGAACGGGCTTTAAGAGGGAAACGTGAAAAGTATCTGTGATACCAAGGCATGGAGGAATAGCCAAATGGTAGACCATAGGGTTGACCTGTTCCAGAACCTTGAACGGGCCAATGTAGCGAGGCGCAAACTTAGTGGACTCAACTCGCAGCCTGATGTTACGGGCGGAGAGCCACACTAAGTCGCCAGGATCAAAGGTCGGAGCGGGGCACCAGTGTGTATCAGCCGAAACCCTCGTTCTCTCCTTGGAGGCCGGATGGCATCCTGTGTGCGGTCCTAGATGTCAAGTGCCTCTACCGTCCAGTCTGCCACCCTAGAATCAGTGGATGACACGGGCATGGGCACAGGGACACGCGGATGTTGGCCGTAATTAAGGAGAAAAGGAGTCTGACCAGTGGAATCGGCTACGGCGTTGTTCAATGCAAATTCCGCCCAAGGTAGCAAAGATGCCCAGTCATCCTGCCTAGCAGAGACAAAATGTCGCAAGTATGTCACCAGAGTCTGGTTGGTTCTTTCTACCAACCCATTCGTCTCGGGATGATACACAGAAGAGAGATTCAGCTCTATGCTGAGTAAACGGCAGAGCTCTCTCCAAAACCGAGATGCAAACTGGGGACCCCGGTTGCTGACAATTTTATCAGGCATTCCATGTAAGCGGAAAATATGTTTAATGAACAACGCCGCCAAGGCCCGTGCAGAAGGTAACCGTGGAAGCGGCACCAAATGCACCATCTTGGAAAAATGATTTGTGACTAACCAGATAATGGTGCAGCTATGAGACTTGGGTAAGCCCACCACGAAGTCCATCCCGACCATCTCCCAGGGCCTGTCTGCCACCGGCATGGGGTAAAGTAACCCAGCAGGACGTTGTCGCGGAGACTGATTCTGGGCGCAGGAGACACACGCCCGAATATAGTCCCCGACGTCACAGGCCATATGCAGCCACCAGTATGTCCTCGCCAAAAGCTCAGATTTCCTCTTGGTCCCAAAATGTCCACCCACTCTGGACGAGTGAGCCCAAGAGAGAACCTCCGGTCGCAAATTCGCTGGTACGAAAGTCTTGCACGGGGGCAAGGACTCTAGCGAAACCGGGGCCACGGTTCTCAGGCTCTCAGAAGGGACAATAAGCCGAGGCTCCTCCTCCTCCTCAGATGACACTACGGAGTGGGAGAGAGCGTCGGCACAAATGTTCTTCTCCCCAGAGAGAAAATGGAGAGTAAAATGGAACCGGGAGAAGAACAGGGACCATCTAGCCTGGCAAGAATTCAGCCGCTGGGCCGTCTATAAATATACCAAGTTCTTGTGGTCAGTGAACATGGGAAAGCGAGCTCCCTCTCCAAGAGGTGTCTCCACTCTGAAAAAGCCAACTTCATGGCTAGCAACTCCCTGTCCCTGATGGAATAATTCCTCTCCGCTGGTGTGAAGGTCTTGGAGAAGAAGAAGCAAGGATGCTTCCGACCTTGAGCATCCTTTTGGAAAAGGACTGCTCCAGCACCAACGGATGAGGCATCCACCTCCATAAATGGCTTATCAACATCGAGGCGATGTAGGATGGGAGCGCTAGCGAAGTGTGACTTAATCGAGAGAAAGGCCTTGGAGACCTCCTCTGACCACAACTTGAGATTTGCTCCCTTCTTGGTGAGGGCAACCAAGGGAGCTACCAAAGTTGAGAAGTTTGGGATGAACTGACGATAGTAGTTAATGAACCCCATAAAGCGCTGCACCGCTTTAAGTGAATGGGGTTCCTGCCATTCCATCACAGCCTGTAGCTTGGCAGGATCCATAGTCAAACCCTGGGCAGAGATGATATAACCAAGGAAAAGCAAGGACTCCTGCTCAAACACACACTTCTCCAACTTGGCGTAGAGGGAGTTTGCCCGTAAGAGGTCGAAGACTTTGCGAACATCTCTCCGATGTTAGTCAATATCTGGAGAGTAGACGAGAATATCATCCAGATAGACTACGACCGAGGTGGTGAGCATATCCCGGAAAATGTCGTTCACAAAGTCTTGGAAAATGGCTGGAGCATTACAAAGCCCGAAGGGCATCACCAGATATTCATAGTGCCCATCCCTGGTGTTAAAAGCCGTCTTCCATTCGTCCCCCTCACGGATGCGAATCAGGTTGTAAGCACCCCGCAGATCTAATTTTGTAAAAACCCTTGCTCCCCATAGCCTATCAAAAAGCTCAGATATCAGAGGTAATGGGTACTTGTTCTTAACGGTGATGGCGTTAAGACCCCTGTAGTCTATGCCTGGACATAAGTCTTTGGTCTTCTTCAGTACAAAGAAGAACCCAGCCCCAGCAGGTGACACTGACTTCCTAATGAATCCTCTTGCGAGATTCTCTTGGATATACTGTGACATTGCGTCCGTTTCTGGGAGAGATAATGGATAGACTCGACCCCAGGGAGGCTCTGCACCAGGCAAGAGGTCAATAGGACAGTCATAGGGGCGGTGAGGCGGAAGGGTCCGCAGCCCTTTTGGAGAACACGTCTGCATAGGGCCAATAGTGCTTGGGGAGAGAGGAAAGATCTGCGGGTAACTGTGTTGTAGCAACCTGAATGCACTCCCTCTGACATCTACCCTCGCAGGATTTACTCCATCCCAAAATTCTCCCAGAGGACCACTCTATATGAGGAGAATGATAGCGTAGTCATGGTATCCCCAACAGGACCTCATCAATTCCCTCAGGAATGACTAATAGGAAGATAATCTCCTGATGTGATGGAGACACAGAAAGCGTGATAGGAATGGTTTGGTGGGTAATCTGTGAGGGTAGTGTCGACCCATTTACCACTCGAACGGTTACTGGCTTGGCGAGCATCACCAGGGGTATTGCGTGACGCTGGGCGAAAGCGGATGACATAAAATTACCCTCCGCCCCAGAGTCCACGCATAGCTCTACGATAAGAATGGATGGGCCGATGGTAATTGTCCCCTTGAAGGACAACTTTGAGGCAAACGTCGCCGTGTCTAGTGTACCTCCTCCAACTGCCACTAGACGCTGATGTTTCCCTGACCGCTGAGGACACTTGGAGGCAGATGTTCTGGCTGCCGGCAAACATGACAGACTTTATGTGCATGAGCGGACTGGGACTTGGATCCCGCTTGTGTCATTTCTGTGGCCTCATGTGACTCGAACGCCTGGACTGGAGATTCCAAAGGTCTGACGAAGGTGGGAGCCAGCCGAAACCTCTGCCTACACTGGGTTCGCTCCAACCTTCGCTCGTGAAAACGAAGGTCTATGCGAGTTGATACAGCTATGAGCTCCTCCAGTGTGGCGGGAATCTCCCTAGTAGCCAAAGCGTCCTTCACATGGTCAGCCAGCCCCCTCCAAAATACGGGAATGAGGGTTTTATCTGGCCATTCCAACTCAGACGCTAAAGTCCGGAAGTGAACAGCAAAATGGCTGACCATCTTTGAACCCTGAGTCAAAGCCAGCAGTTGGAGAGCTTTATCATGGGTGACTTGAGGTCCTAAAAAGACCTGTTTCAGAGTGAACAGAAACCGATGAACACTCCGCACCATATGATCGTTGTGCTCCCACAGCGGCGTAGCCCACTCCAACGCTCTGTCCGACAAGAGAGAGATTATGAATCCCACCTTTGCCCGCTCAGTGGGAAAACGTGCAGCCAGGAGCTCGAGGTGTATACCACACTGGCTCACGAAACCCCTACAGGACTTACTGTCCCCTGAGTATCTCTCAGGCAAAAGGAGGTAAGATAGGGTCGGAACAGAGGTGGCAGTGGGTAAGGCTGCTGCAGACACCAATGCCGGAACAGCTATTGCGGTAACATCCACTGCCAAGGTTGCACCCTCAAGAGACACCAACCGGCCCTCCAGCAGCTGGATGTACCCCTGAAATCGCTGTTCAGCCACCATTACTTAGCCAGACCCTGGCGCTAGTATTATTTTAGGGCTAGCAGAACGCACCGAGTAATAGGTAAGTAGCTACAAAGTGCGTTCGCAGCCCGGGGTCAACCGTGCAGAGATATCTGCTGCTAAGTAACAGCGGATGGACTATGAGCTCACACGTGGGCTAGGCTCCACCCTGTGTGAACTGGTAGCGAACTCTGTTGCCTCACAGAGTTGCGCTGTACAGAGAACTAATACCCTAACTAGGCTAATTGCCCCCACTGATGCTAGCTGCCTGCCTGAGTGTACAGTCCCAATGCTAACAGCTTCACACCACATAAGAACTGAGTGGTATAGTATCCACTGGCATAAGCCAAAACACATTTGATACTAGCGCATGGCCGTGCGGCCATGCGAGCTTTAAATAGTTGCAGCACGTACAGGGCCTTCAAAGAAGGACCAATGGAGTTGCTGCAGTACCTGAGCATGTGACCCTAAATCTCCACTGAGAGATCTTGCCCTGGGCATGCTCAGAGTGCAAAGCAGGACTTAGTACCAGAAAAGCCTGCTCGCCGCAGATCAGTGTAGGGTACAATAGCAGAGCCTGGAGAGGCGGTAGTAACCCTCTGCACAGTATCGGTCCCAGTGAGACGCTGGGAGCGACGTCTCCGCTGAGCAGGCTGCACTGCGGCCGATGCAGAATGGGAGACCACAGCAGACACGGATCGAGATTCCCCCTGTGCAGCAGAGGAAACTCGACTCCTAACAGTGGCAATGTAAAGCTCCCTTTTTATTTTGTTGGGGGGAGACTGCAGGAAAAAACAGGCCCTGTGTATTACACCACACAATGGACAAGGCAGAACGTGGCTGGCAGATATACGCCAAACAGAACTCACATAGATCCACTTAGGGGCAACGTAAAGCTCCCTTTTTGGGGGGGGATGGGAGACTGCAGGAAGAAAAAAAAAAGGCACTGTGTATTACACCACACAATGGACAAAGCAGAACGTGGCTGGCAGACATACGCCAAACAGAACTCACGTAGATCTACTTAGTGGCAATTTAAAGCTCCCTTTTTATTTTGTTGGGGGGAGACTGCAGGAAAAAACAGGCCCTGTGTGTTCAACTACACACAATGAACAAAGCAGAAAGAGGGTGGCAGATATACGCCAAACAGAACTCACGTTAATCCACTTAGTGGCAATTTAAAGTACCCTTTTTTTGTGGGAGACTGCAGGAAAAAACAGGCCCTGTGTATTAAACTACACTCAATGTACAAGGCAGAACGTGGGTGGCAGATATACGCCAAACAGAACTCACGTTAATCCACTTAGTGGCAATTTTTTAAAACCCTTTGTTTTTGTTTTTTGTGGGAGACTGCAGGAAAAAACAGGCCCTGTGTGTTAAACTACACACAATGTACAAGGCAGAACATGGGTGGCAGATATACGCCAAACAGAACTCACGTTAATCCACTTAGTGGCAATTTAAAGCACCCTTTTTTTGGGGGGGTGGGAGACTGCAGGAAAAAACGGGCCCTGTGTGTTAAACTACACAAAATGTACAAGGCAGAACGTGGGTGGCAGATATACGCTAAACAGAACTCACGTTGATCCACTTAGTGGCAATTTAAAGCACCCTTTTTTTCTGTTTTTGTGGGAGACTGCAGGAAAAAACAGGCCCAGTGTATGACACCACACAATGAACAAGGCAGAACGTGGCTGGCAGATATATCAAAAAATACAAGGGCTGTAGTAGAATTTCAATCTCCCTACAATGATCAAAGGACAAGTATGGCAGCAATAAAAAGGACTGCTGCACAGTGCACACAAAACAGTGTGGACAAAGAAGCAAGATAACTGTGCAGAAAGAAGCAACAGGATTTTTGCTTTGAAAAAAGCAGTTGGTTTGCACAGCGGCATACACACAGCAATGCAGCTATCAGGGAGCCTTATAGGGCAGCCTAAGAAGCTACAGCGCTGATGCACCCCCAAAAAAACCCACTGTCCCTGCAAAGAAAAGGTGGTGTTGGACAGTGGAAATCGCTACAGCACAAGCTGTTTGGGGGTTAATATTCCCTCCCTAAGTATATCCCTTCTTCTGATGAAGCTGCAGCAACCTGTCCCTATGCTCAGATCGGCAGAAGTAAGATGGTGGTCGGCGTGCACGCCCCTTTATAGACCCTGTGACACCGCAGAAAGCAAGCCAATCACTGCCATGCCCTTCTCTAAGATGGTGGGGACCGAGACCTATGTCATCAAGCTGCCCACACTCTGCGTGCACCTTCATTGGCTGAGAAATGGCGCTTAAAGCGTCATACGAAATGTGACTTTGGCGCGCAGATCGTGGGATCGGGTCGGGTTTCATAAAACCAGACTTTGCCAAAAGTCGGCGATTTATGAAAATGTCCGATCCGTTTCGCTCAACCCTACTGGAGACAGCCAGCAGTTCCCAGTCTCAGATTGGACAGCTGAGCTGTCAATCATAAGACTGAGAGTTCAGCATACCTTGCACTAGACTTGACACTGAGCTGTTAATCAATGTCCTGACAGCTTCAGCACACCCTTTTATCAGATTGGATGGCTGAGCTGTCAGTAACTGCATCCCAGACACACTGAGGTGTGAAATCATGACAAGTACTTAGTAAACACTGCTTTTAATTAAAAAAAAAGTGTAAAAGCCATCCCACCAGTGCCAAGGTGTACCCAGTTGGGGCAGCCCTAACTTCTAGTATTATAACCTTACCATGTGTCCAAAATGATCTCAATGTGAAGAAGGACCGAACAGGACCGGGTCCCAAATATGGGCACTCAGCAATGGGAAGCTATAATGCCCAGTTCAAAAAAAGGCAAGCCTCTTTCTTGCATGCACTGAGTGCAAGAACGTGATGCATAATGGTTTCCATCATTGCTTTACTCTATAGAAGAGTAATTGACCTTAATGCAGTTTCTCGTCACTCATTACTGTGAGACTGCTACTCCAAACAGTCATTCAGTTCAAAGCAGGTAGATAGAAAATTCAGGACACATAAACAATTGCTGATTTTAGAATTAATTTATGCCAAAAATAAAGAGCCATCCATATCACATTGTTCACTGTTAAGCTATCACCACTTCTATCTTGATATAACAAGTCCAGAAATTATCCCGTTTAGATGAGACGGGAATGCCTTTCCATTTTAAATCAGACAGAGGTGCTCCAGTCAATGATAAACTGCTGGAGAGATTAGTGCAAATAGGATCTTATCCGATGGAGAATTAAAGCATAAACTCAGATTATACTAACCTGACACAAGCTTTTGGTAGAGCATGTAGAAATGTCAGCTGCAGCAGATCCACGGGTCAGCTAGTGACCATATTAAAGATAAACCAGGGAATTACTGTGGATATTGGCCGCGCTGCTGAATATATGTAGGTCCAGACGTGTTTCGAATAAAGGATGGTGGTGTCACGCCGTAAACGGCGATAAATCGGCAGTACGGCCTACTGGAACCCGCACCTGTCCCTACCACTAAAATGGGGCCCTGGCTTTCCCTTATCTCGGGGGTAGCTATGATGGTTAGGAGGCCCGAGCCGCCAGCGTATCCCTGTCTCCTGTGCAGGCCCTATCAGGGGCCCCCTCTCCCCCCAAGGGAGGTGCACTGCACCAGTGTAACAAATAACAGGGTATACAGACACGGTAACTGAAAGTCTCAAACTCACCAAATGCTCACACAACCACAGAGAAAACACAGAGAAGGGAAGAGGAGGAATAAACTTAGGAAGGAAAACAGGTTTAACATACAACCAAAACTGCAGACACCAATCTCTGTAAATAAACCTCCAATACCAACACTACACTCCTTCAACCTCCAAGCCAGGCAGTAGAACTGATCACTGACACTAGCTGAAGTCAGGACTGGGTCTATATAGAGGATCAGATTACAAAATCCACTTCAGCTGAGAGACCCAGCTCTCAGCAACTTAGCACTAAGGTTAATTCCTGCACTGCTGGCACAAAGCAGCTAGGTCAGAATACAGATGAAGAGCTTCTGTTCACTGTGTGTGAACGAGGCCCAGAGCGCTGCGGTTCTCTGGAACCTCTCTGTCGCGGTAGCCTTCTTCGAGGGACCTCCGGAACCTCAGGACCAGGTTTCTCAGGATGAGCTGTATGAAATGCCCGAACCAACCTAACCGCAAGGACATCGGCAGCAGGTACCCACATCCTTTCCTCAGGACCGTACCCACTCCAGTGTACCAGATATTGTAGGGATCGATGAACTAAACGAGAATCCATAACCCTGGAATTCTGGAACTCGAGACTTCCATCAACAAGGACCGGAGATGGAGGTGAATCGGACTGATTGGATGGCGCCACAACCTTTTTGAGTAAGGAGCGATGAAAAACATTATGGATCTTAAATGACTGAGGCAAAGCCAGCCGAAAAGCAACGGAATTCACAACGGCCACAATCCTATAAGGGCCAATGAACCTAGGGCCCAATTTCCACGAGGGAACTCTCAGCTTAATATTTTTCGAGGACAACCAAACCCAATCACCCACACACAGGTCCGGACCTTCCACACGTCTCCGATCAGCCGCATTCTTATACCTGGAACCCATCCTCTTTAATTTATCAAGAATCCCTTGCCATATGGACGTGATGGATGAAGAAAACCTCTCCTCTTCAGGAACACTTGAGGAATCCCTCCTATTAAATGCACTAGATTGAGAATGAAAACCATATGCCCCGAAAAACGGGGACTTACCAGTAGACTCATGAGTACGATTGTTTATAGCAAATTCTGCTAACGGTAAGTACTTAACCCAGTCCTCTTGATTCTCTGAGATGAAACACCTGAGATGAGTCTCAAGATTTTGATTTACGCATTCAGTCTGACCATTGGATTGAGGATGAAAAGCTGAAGAAAACGACAAATGAGTCACCAGCCGGCTGCAGAAAGCCCTCCAAATAAATAAACTGCACCCCACGGTCTGAGACAATATCTGCAGGAATACCATATGTAAATTGCCTCTTCTGAGAAAAAGAGGACTTAAACTCTATAGCGCCACCTGTTGGAAGTAGCGATCCTACAAGTCACAATCAACTCTTTAACGAAGAAGGAATACCATGCAGTCTCACAACCTTCTTAATAAAGACCTGTGCCAGAGTCTTAGCATTTGGTAATGCGGGGAGCGCAATGAAATGACACATCTTGCTAAATCTATCAACTACGACTAAAAGAACTGTATTACCCTCCGATACCGGTAAGTCAGTGATGAAATCTATTGACAAATGAGTCCAAGGTCTATTGGGAATCTCCAAAGGTTGGAGAGACCGAGACAGGCAAGAACGAGAGGACTTGGAACGTGCACACACACTGCAGGCAGCAACATATTCCTGTACATCATGTCTTACCCCAGACCACCAAAAACGCTAAGTGAGTAGGTCCGCGGTAACCTTACTTCCAGGGTGTCCGGCCAAAACCGAGTCATGATGCTCATTTATGAGCCTGAGACGGAGATTAGCTGGAACAAAAAGTTTACCTAACGGACAGGCTGCTGGGGCGTCCCCCTGTGCCTCTACCACCTCTTTCTCAAGATCAGAATTAATTGCGGCGACAACTACACCCTTCTGCAGTATAGGACCTGGTTCACAATTATCCCCACCCCCCGGGAAACAACGGGATAACGCATCAGCCTTGACATTCTTGTTTCCTGGCCAGTACGTAATGTAGAAATTGAACCTGGCGAAGAACAGAGACCACCGTGCCTGCCTAGGTGTAAGACGCTTTGCAGATTCTAAATAAAACAGATTTTTGTGATCTGTGATCACCATGACAGGGTGAAGTGCTCCCTCCAAAAAATGACGCCATTCCTCAAATGCCCATTTAATTGCCAACAGCTCCCTGTTACCAATGTCATAATTCTTCTCCGTAGGGGATAATTTTCTCGAGAAAAATGCACACGGACGCCACTTACTCGGAGAAATCCCCTGAGACAATACAGCTCCCACCCCTACCTCAGAGGCATCCACCTCTACCACAAATGGCTGAGTGATGTCAGGCTGTATTAATATGGGTGCAGTGGAAAAACACTTTTTCAAAGTTTCAAAAGCTTTACTGGCCGCACTGGACCATACGGAGAAATCCACGCCCCTCTTGGTCATGTCTGTCAATGGTTTGGCTACCACTGAAAAGTCTTTAATAAATTTGCGATAGAAATTTGCAAAACCTAAAAACCTCTGTAAAGCCTTAAGGTCCTCAGGACGATCCCACTCCAAGACCGCCCTGACCTTAGCCGGATCCATATGAAAACCTGTGGAGGATATGAAATAACCCAGAAACGGAATCTCTTTGACCGCGAACATGCATTTCTCAAGTTTGGCAAACAGTTTATTGTCCCTGAGTACCTGAAGGACCTGCCGTACATGATCCTGATGAGACTCGAGGTCAGGGGAATAAATTAAGATGTCATCGAGATATACCACAACAAACCTACCTATTAAGTGACTAAATATATAATTGACAAAGTGTTGAAACACAGCAGGAGCATTACTTAACCCAAAAGGCATAACCAAGTTTTCGTAATGTCCCTCTGGAGTATTAAACGCCGTCTTCCATTCATCCCCCTCCTTCATCCGAATGAGATTATATGCCCCCCTGAGATCTAATTTGGAGAACCATTTAGGACCCACAATTTGGTTAAAGATGTCCGGAATAAGAGGGAGCGGGAAAGAATCCCGAACCGTAATTTGATTCAATTCACGGAAGTCTAAGCATGGGCATAAACCCCTGTCCTTCTTCTTTACAAAGAAGAACCCAGCAGCAATGGGTGATGATGACGGTCTGATATGACCCTTGGCCAGACTCTCCGTGATATAGTCCTTTATGGCCTGTCTCTCTGGGGCAGAGATGTTGTATAGCCTACTCTTAGGCAGTTTAGCACCAGGAATGAGACGTATGGTGCAATCATAAGGACGGTGTGGACGTAACTCTCGACTCCCCTCCACAGAGAATACATCCTCAAAATCTGAGATGAACTCTGGCAAAACCAGAGAACTCAATCCGGCCAGCCGAGTACCCAGGCAATGTTCCTGACAAAACTCACTCCATCTAGTAATATCCCGGGTCTGCCAGTCTAACACTGGGTTGTGTAAAATGAGCCATGGTAAACCGAGAACTACAGGTGACGGCAACCCCCAACACATAACAATCTAATGACTCAGAGTGCAACGCCCCTATTTGTAGGCTCACCTCACGGATGATCTGAGTGAAAGTCCCCTGGCTCAAGGGTGCAGAATCATGGCAATTATAGGTTTGGGTCTAGACAACTCTTGAGTCTTAAACCCATGTGCCTGAACAAACCCAGCATCAATTAAATTAAACCCTGCCCCAGAATCCAGAAAGGCAGAGATATTGAACCTATTTTCACCAAGACGAATCTCGGCTGGTAGGATAAATTGAGGTTTACCTAAGGAGGAAATTAGAACACCCGAGTTGCCAACCTCCCCGCAACCCGGGCTCAATAGTTTTCCGGCGGTTGTCTTCTAGAAGAACACACATTCACATAATGACCCTTTCTGCCACAATAAAAACATGCACCTTCCTTACGCCGTACTACTGCAGCCCCCTTAGAACGAGTAGCGCCACCCAACTGCATAGGTTCTCCTAGAGACTCAGATTCTGGTGAGTCCAAATCTGAATTACCGTTTAATAGCGGCGATTCAATAAGTCTCTGGCGCAGGCGGCGGTCCACACGGATCGCAAGAGATATAGCTACCTCCAGTGTGGTTGGTGTCTCCTGTAGGGCGAAGGCATCTTTTATTTTATCAGATAGACCCTGATAAAATTGTCTGCGGAGTGCAGGGTCATTGTACATTGTGTCAGTAGCCCATCTCCGAAACTCAGAGCAGTACTCCTCTACTGGCCGGTCTCCCTGTGTAAGATGGCGTATTGTGGTCTCAGCAAGGGAGATGCGGTCAGGATAATCATACACTTGACCTAAGGCTTGAAAAAACTCCTCCACAGTCCGTAACGGCAAAGTGTCAGCGGGAAGTGAAAAAGCCCAGGCCTGAGTGTCACCTTGTAGGAGCGATACTACAATTCCATCCTGCTCCTCTGAACCTGAAGTGTGAGGACGCAACCTAAAATACAATTTACAGGCCTCCCTGAAAGTAACAAATTTGTCATGCCCCCCAGAGAACCTGTCAGGTAACGCAATTTTAGGCTCCAGCAAAGCTTGTGGAGGTGTAGCAACCCCGGCAGTGGCCACTGGAGTGCGCTGCACAATCGCTGAGCAGAGGTCAGCCACCTCTAGACTGAGTTGCTGCAATGGGGTCCATATTGGACCAAGAAAAATTTTTAGGGTCAGTGATACTGTCATGCTGTTAATGGCAATAAAGGGGCAGGACGGCGTACTGGAACCCGCACCTGTCCCTACCACTAAAATGGGGCCCTGGCTTTCCCTAATCTCGGGGGTACCTATGATGGTTAGGAGGCCCGAGCCGCCAGCGTATCCCTGTCTCCTGTGCTGGCCCTATCAGGGGCCCCCTCTCCCCCAAGGGAGGTGGACTGCACCAGTGTAACAATACAACAAATAACAGGGTATACAGACAAGGTAAATAAAAGTCTCAAACTCACCAAATTCTCACACAACCACAGAGGAAACACGGAGAAGGGAAGAGGAGGAATAAACTTAGGAAGGAAAACAGGTTTAACATGCAACCAAAACTGCAGACACCAATTTCTATAAATAAACCTCCAACATCAACACTACGCTCCTTCAACCTTTTTGGAAGTGCATTTGAACAGCAAGGTGGATTGTTGTTAAGGGAACTAGAGAAAAAAAATCTTTAAATCTTCAGCATAGCGAGTGTGAGCGAGCTGAGTGTGAGCTAAGTGTAAGTGTGAACGGCGGTAAGTGTGACTTGTGATTCAGTGACTTTGGAGTCAGGGAGTTTCTAAGGGAGGAATTACTGAATTGCTGTCTGTTTTTTATTAATACTTTGTATTTATTTTTTATTTTTTTTTATTTAACTTTGCTGTCTGGTGCAATCCCCAATAGGAAATGTGCTCCACTCTTGTTAATGCCATCCAGTGCACATCTTGCCACATGTATGCAGTCCTTGTGCAGCTGGTCACGGGTGCATGCTGCAGTGCGAGATGTGAGCACGTTGTGCATTTTGAAAACCAGATTCTGAATCTAAATGTGCAGCTGGCAACACTGAGATCCATAGACAATATGGAGAGGAGTATTTTGCTCATGGAGCAGACGCTCAATGGGATATATGAGGGGGGGATGGTAGGATGGAGCTGCAGGATGGTGAAGTAGGAAGCTGGGTGACAGGAAGCGGGGTAGAGGGAAGAGTGCCAGGGAGGCTAGTCCTGATCTGGAACACCCCAATAAGTTTGCTAAGTTGGCAGATCAGGGGGGTGCCAGTACAGGGGTAGCACTGCTGCAGCCAGGCATGTCCTCTGAAAGCCGGAGGAGTGACTGCTCCAGTAAGGAGGGAAATAGGAGAGCAGGGCAGGCCAGACAGGTGCTGGTAGTGGGGGACTCAATTATTAGGGGAACAGATAGGGCAATCTGTCACAAAGACAGGGATCGTCGAACGGTGTGCTGCCTACCTGGCGCTCGAGTCCGACACATCGCTGATCGGGTGGACAGATTATTGGGAGGGGCTGGTGAGGACCCAGCGGTCATGGTGCACATTGGCACAAATGACAAAGTTAGTGGTAGGTGGAAGGTCCTTAAAGGTGATTTCAGGGAATTAGGCCGCAAGCTGAAAGCAAGGACCTCCAACGTGGTATTTTCCGAAATACTGCCTGTACCACATGCCACGCCAGAGAGGCAACGGGAGATTAGGGAGGTTAATAAGTGGCTCAAGAATTGGTGTAGGAAGGAGGGGTTTGGGTTCCTTCAGAACTGGGCCGACTTCTCAGTTGGCTACAGGCTCTATGCTAGGGATGGGCTGCATCTCAATGGGGAAGGTGCAGCTGTGCTGGGGGAGAAAATGGCTAGAAGGTTGGAGGAGTGTTTAAACTAGGAATTGGGGCGAGGGTATTCATTTTATAGGAGGGGAAGATAGTGCAGATAGAGATCTGGGCACAAATAAGGAAGTTGAGGGTGGCGGTGGCATGGGGGTGGGGTTAGAACAGTTAATAATTTAAGAAATAGAGGTACAGAGAGGAACATCAAGTGCATGTATACTAATGCCAGAAGCCTCGCCAACAAAATGGACGAATTAGAACTAATGTTGTTGGAGCATAATTATGACATGGTGGGGATATCTGAAACGTGGCTGGATGAGAGCCATGACTGGGCTGCTAACTTGCAGGGCTATAGCCTGTTCCGAAATGACCGTGCAGATAAGCGAGGGGGAGGGGTGTGTCTATATGTAAAATCATCCTTAAAACCCATCCTGCGTGATAATATAGGTGAATGTAATGAAAATGTAGAATCCCTGTGGGTGGAGATAAGGGGAGGGGGAAAAAATAATAAATTACTGATAGGGGTTTGTTATAAATCTCCAAAAATAATGGAAGCAATGGAGAATATCCTCGTAAAGCAAATAGATGAAGCTGCAACTCAAGGGGAAGTCATTATTATGGGGGACTTCAACTACCCTGAAATAGATTGGGGAACAGAAACCTGCAGTTCCAGCAAAGGTAATCGGTTTTTGACAACTATGAGAGACAATTACCTTTCACAACTGGTTCAGGACCCAACAAGAAGGGGGGCACTGCTAGACCTAGTATTAACCAACAGGCCAGACCGCATAGCAAATGTAAGGGTTGGGGGTCACTTGGGAAATAGCGATCACAAAATAATAAGTTTTCATGTATCCTTTAAAAAGATGTGTAATAGAGGGGTTACAAGGACACTAAACTTCAGGAGGGCAAATTTCCAGCGGATGAGAGAGGATCTTGGTGCAATTAACTGGGACGATATCCTGAGACACAAAAATACACAAAAAAAACTTGAGACATTTATTAGCATCCTGAATAGGACCTGTGCACAGTATATACCGTATGGGAATAAACATACTAGAAATAGGAGGAAACCAATATGGCTAAATAGAGCTGTAAGGGGCGCAATAAGTGACAAAAAGAAAGCATTTAGAGAATTAAAGGAAGTAGGTAGTGAGGAAGCATTAAATAAATACAAAAAATTAAATAAATTCTGTAAAAAGCAAATCAAGGCAGCAAAGATTGAGACAGAGAGACTCATTGCCAGAGAGAGTAAAAATAATCCTAAAATATTCTTTAACTACATAAATAGTAAGAAACTAAAAAATGATAGTGTTGGCCCCCTTAAAAATAGTCTGGGTGAAATGGTGGATGAGGATGAGGAAAAAGCCAATATGCTAAATGACTTTTTTTCATCAGTATTTCCACAAGAAAATCCCATGGCAGACAAAATGACTAGTGATAAAAATTCCCAATTAAATGTCACCAGCTTAACCCAGCAGGAAGTGCGGAGGCGTCTAAAAATCACTAAAATTGACAAATCTCCGGGCCCGGATGGGATACACCCTCGAGTACTGCAGGAATTAAGTACAGTCATTGATAGACCATTATTTTTAATCTTTAAAGACTCCATAATAACAGGGTCTGTACCACAGGACTGGCGTATAGCAAATGTGGTGCCAATATTAAAAAATGGGACAAAAACTGAACTCGGAAATTATAGGCCAGTAAGCTTAACCTTTACTGTGGGTAAAATCCTGGAGGGCATTCTAAGGGATGCTATACTGGAGTATCTGAAGAGGAATAACTTCATGACCCAGTATCAGCACGGGTTTACTAGGGACCGTTCATGTCAGACTAATTTGATCAGTTTCTTTGAAGAGGTAAGTTCTGGATTGGACCAAGGGAACCCAGTGGATGTAGTGTATATGGAGTTTTCAAAAGCTTTTGATACGGTGCCACACAAAAGGTTGACACATAAAATGAGAATAATGGGGATAGGGGAAAATATGTGCAAGTGGGTTGAGAGCTGGCTCAGGGATAGGAAACAAAGGGTGGTTATTAATGGAGCATACTCGGACCGGGTAGCGGTTAGCATTGGGGTACAACAGGGGTCAGTATTGGGCCCTCTTCTTTTTAACACATTTATTAATGACCTTGTAGGGGGCATTCAGAGTAGAATTTCAATATTTGCAGATGACACTAAACTCTGCAGGGTAATCAATACAGAGGAGGACAATTTTATATTACAGGATGATTTATGTAATCTAGAAGCTTGGGCTGATAAATGGGAAATGAGCTTTAATGGGGATAAATGTAAGGTCATGCACTTGGGTAGAAGTAATAAGATGTATAATTATGTGCTCAATTCTAAAACTCTGGGCAAAACCGTCAATGAAAAAGACCTGGGTGTATGGGTGGATGACAAAGTCATATTCAGTGGCCAGTGTCAGGCAGCTGCTACAAAGGCAAATAAAATAATGGGATGCATTAAAAGAGGTATAGATGCACATGAGGAGAACATAATTTTACCTCTATACAAGTCACTAGTTCGACCACACTTAGAATACTGTGCACAGTTCTGGTCTCCGGTGTATAAGAAAGACATAGCTGAACTAGAGCAGGTGCAGAGAAGAGCGACCAAGGTTATTAGAGGACTGGGGGGTCTGCAATACCAAGATAGGTTATTACACTTGGGGCTATTTAGTTTGGAAAAACGAAGACTAAGGGGTGATCTTATTTTAATGTATAAATATATGAGGTGACAGTACCAAGACTTTTCTGATGATCTTTTTAATCATAGACCTGAAACAGGGACTAGGGGGCATCCTCTGCGTTTGGAGGAAAAAAGGTTAAAGCATAATAACAGACGCGGATTCTTTACTGTAAGAGCAGTGAGGCTATGGAACTCTCTGCCATATGGTGTTGTAATGAGTGATTCATTACTTAAATTTAAGAGGGGACTGGATACCTTTCTGGAAAAGTATAATGTTACAGGGGATATATACTAGATTCCTTGATAGGGCGTTGATCCAGGGAACTAGTCTGATTGCCGTATGTGGAGTCGGGAAGGAATTTTTTTCCCCAATGTGGAGCTTACACTTTGCCACATGGGTTTTTTTTGCCTTCCTCTGGATCAACATGTTAGGGCATGTTAGGTTAGGCTATGGGTTGAACTAGATGGACTTATAGTCTTCCTTCAACCTTAATAACTATCTAACTATGTAACTATGTAACCTCCAAGCCAGGCAGTAGAACTGATCACTGACACTAGCTGAAGTCAGGACTGGGTCTATATAGAGGATCAGATTACAAAATCCACTTCAGCTGAGAGACGCAGCTCTCTGCAACTTAGCAGTAAGGTTAACTCCTGCACTGCTGGCACAAAGCAGCTAGGTCAGAATACAGGTGAAGAGCTTCTGTGTGAACGAGGCCAAGAGCGCTGCGGTTCTCTGGAACCTCTCTGTTGCGGTAGCCCCGTGACAGGTGGTTTATTCAATGCGTTTGAAAGTCTAAATGACTTCTTCATCTGGAAAATACCAAATGAATACAGAAACTATAAAGGGTTACTGGCTAAATAGGTGAAATTTCAAATAATGGCGCCAAAGGGATTACATGAGAAACAGACAATGTCAGAGTTCACAAATCCAACACATGATGTGTCAATAAAATCAAAGTACATAAAAATAAAATATATACTGATATTCTATGATCCATAACCATAAAAAAAGAAATACTCGAGAAAATGACCGGTCTGGGTTCGATCTTGCACCAAAAATGGGATAAATCCAGGCGGTTAACCTTCTTTGTGGACTTTCGAGTGAGCCATAGTATTTGATGAAAATGATTGAAAAGAACAAGGAATGCCACCATCATTTAATTTAACCAAAAAACTGGGAATACAACATATATATATATATATATATATATTTTAATATTAATTAAAAACAAAGTTAACAATGTTTTTTTTCATGATAAAAAAACGTATTTTAAAAATTGTCTATTCATTTTAAAATCTATTCAAGATAAAAAGATGTGATTTATCACATTAGGGACATGAAGCTTGTTTCAACAAGCAAAAGTTAACTGGACAGTTCAAGTTCATCAGATTGTAGCATGAAGTATTGGGCACAACATTTCTTTTTCCTTGTTTCCTTAGTACAGCACACCCTCAGCATCATTATCCATCCCTCCTGGAGTATCCCCATGTTCACTGGCTCCCTCAGGATGAAAAATACAAATAACATTGTGCCATACAGGTGGTGTTCTGAAGAATATCATAGATTAAATAAATCACAATCACACTGACTATACAGGTCCAGGACCTCCCTCTCACTTGAACTTTTGTATTATTTCTCACAGACTGAGACTACCACTCCCATTTTAAATAGTTTTCAGTACTGCAGTTTTACACCACAGTCAGATTTAGGCCTTTATATTTCCTATCTGTAATGAAAAGCTGTGCACTCTGACCTCCTATCACTAGGCTGTGAAATCCTATAATGGCCTCTACATTCTCTTTTATAGTTCCCCCCACCCGATTGGCTGTGCTAGTCGATGTGATATCTACATAGTATTATGGGAATCCTGTATGGAAGTACTTAACATCATAAGCCCCTTTCTAGTTAATGCAAACTTCAGCAGGGTGTGAAATGGTGTTGGGCACTTTTTTATGTTCCTCGTGAATCAAATCACAAATTGTAAGAATTAACCGCTAATTCTAAATGTCAGGAAATGTAACTCAAAGTCAACTCACAAGAGATTGATCCAATAACGTTATTCCCGCTTAGATTCTTACCCACTTCTCTGAATGTTCTATTGAAAGAAGGAGATGACAGACTAGATGGCACGTGACCGCAAATAAGCAAATTGCATACTTACAGTCATGTTCTAACCCCTCAAACAGGTGAGCAGAGCTATGTCCTATTAGCATGCAAATTACACACTGTTAGGAATTGGCAAACTGCAATGCTAATGGAAATTTTCTCCGAAGATAGACAACCCTGTGATGGTTTGTGTAAGGATTTTAACTTACGAGTTACATTTTTTAGAGGCAGAAAAATTTAATGTATGAATAGAACCTATTAAATGCTTATATAAAGGCTGATATTTGCATTTACCAAAATAACTCGCAGAAATGTATTGAGCAGCAAAATGCACGCATGAAGGTTCATTTAATCAAACCTGAATGCCTCAGTAAGAACAAAGGCAACTTTTCTGGATCAGCAGAAACTTTTATTCATGTTCAAATATTTGTGGTTTTCGGCTAAGAAAAAAAGAACAAAATCATAGGACAATAACATATAGCAAAACTTAGGATAGAAAGTCACTAGAATACAAGGATCAAATTGAATATACTTGAAATATTAGACTTTACACTTTATTAAAACATAAATGAGTATAAATGTAATATCTTGTAAAATATTTATATTAACACTGGTAAACAATAATGTTGGTTAGCCTAGCCTTTTGGTAATGCAGATCATAGATACAGTATATAAACAGTAAACTAAAGTTTCAGCAGTTTTTTCAGCCTTTGGCCAAAGAATTCAAAACTAGTCTGCACCAGCCATCTTTCAAATTACAGATTTCTAATTACACTACTCTAAATTAGACTAGAATTCTAAGATGCACTTGGCTTCTCACCACCATCACTCCTATAATATTGTCATCATCTTCATCACCATCTATATCATCTAATCAAGTTGTCTCCTCTTCCCACAGGTATGCTCTGAATGTACTCTGTTGTGAATTCTGTTTTCGAACTCCCTCCTGTGGTCATGAATGGTACTTCGGCGAGTTCTGTCCATGGACTCCCTCTGGTGGCTGTGAGTGGAGCAGCTGCTTCTGAGGTTCCTTCCACAGGTGACGTAGTTTATTCTTTGGCTGGCTGTTCTATTTAACTCCACTCAGATCATTACTCCATGCCAGCTGTCAATGTTCTTGTACTGGTTCATTTCGCTCTTGGATCTTTCTGGTGACCTGTCTACTCCAGCAGAAGCTAAGTCCCTGCTAGTTAATTATTTGTTCATTGCTTCCTTGTCCAGTTGGCTATCATGATTTTGTCTTGCTAGCTGGAAGCTCTGGGATGCAGAGTGGCACCTCCGCACCGTGAGTCGGTACGGAGGTCTTTTTGCACACTCTGCGTGGTTTTTTGTAGTTTTTTGTGCTGACTGCAAAGATACCTTTTCTATCCTCAGTCTGTTTAGTAAGTCTGGCCTCCCTTTGCTGAAACCTGTTTCATCTCTGTGTTTGTGACTTTCATCTTAACTCACAGTCAATATATGTGTTGGGCTGCCTTTTCCTTTAGGGAATTTCTCTGAGGCAAGGTAGGCTTTATTTTCTATCTTTAGGGCTAGTTAGCTCTTAGGCTGTGAAGAGGCGTCTAGGTCGTGTTAGGTACGCTCCACGGCTATTTCTAGTTGTGTGATAGGATTAGGGGTTGCGGTCAGCAGAGTTCCCACTTCCCAGAGCTTGTCCTGTGTGAGTTTAACCATCAGGTCGTTCCGGGTGCTCTTAACCACCAGGTCCATAACAGTACAGCTGGCCCAAAGTATTAATGCATCTCAATAGAGGGATAAGAGAAGTTCTGAGACCATTTTTTATTCTCTGCAGTGTTTTTTTTTCTTTCTTTTCCCCTTAACCTCTGGGTGGTTCAGAACACAGGTGTAGATATGGACATTCAGGGTCTGTCCTCTTGTGTGGATCATCTCACGGCAAGGGTACAAAACATTCAAGATTTTGTGGTTCAGAATCCGATGTTAGAGCCTAGAATTCCAATTCCTGATTTGTTTTCTGGGGATAGATCTAAATTCCTGAATTTCAAAAATAATTGTAAACTGTTTCTAGCTTTGAAACCCCGCTCCTCTGGTGACCCCGCTCAACAAGTAAAAATCATTTTTTCTTTGTTGCGTGGTGACCCTCAAGACTGGGCATTTTCCCTTGCGCCAGGAGATCCTGCATTGCGTGATGTTAATGCGTTTTTTCTGGCGCTTGGATTGCTTTATGATGAACCAAATTCAGTGGATCAGGCAGAGAAAATCTTGCTGGCTTTGTGTCAAGGTCAGGATGAAGCGGAGGTGTACTGTCAGAAGTTTAGAAAGTGGTCTGTGCTTACTCAGTGGAATGAGTGTGCCCTGGCGGCAATTTTCAGAAAGGGTCTTTCTGAAGCCCTTAAGGATGTCATGGTGGGATTTCCCACGCCTGCTGGTCTGAATGAGTCTATGTCCTTGGCCATTCAGATCGATCGGCGTTGCGTGAGTGCAAAGCTGTGCACCATTTGGCGGTATTCTCTGAGCATAGGCCTGAGCCTATGCAATGTGATAGGACTTTGACCAGAGCGGAACGGCAAGAACACAGACGTCGGAATGGGCTGTGTTTTTACTGTGGTGATTCCACTCATGCTATCTCCGATTGTCCTAAGCGCACTAAGCGGTTCGCTAGGTCTGCCACCATTGGTACGGTACAGTCTAAATTTCTTTTGTCCGTTACTCTGATTTGCTCTCTGTCATCCTATTCTGTTATGGCATTTGTGGATTCAGGCGCTGCCCTGAATTTGATGGACTTGGAGTTTGCCAGGCGCTGTGGTTTTTTCTTGGAGCCCTTGCAGTATCCTATTCCATTGAGAGGAATTGATGCTACACCTTTGGCCAAGAATAAGCCTCAATACTGGACTCAATTGATCATGTGCATGGCTCCTGCACATCAGGAGGATATTCGCTTTTTGGTGTTGCATAATCTGCATGATGTGGTCGTTTTGGGGTTGCCATGGCTACAGGTCCATAATCCAGTATTGGATTGGAAATCTATGTCTGTGTCCGGCTGGGGTTGTCAGGGGGTACATAGTGATGTTCCATTGCTGTCAATTTCGCCTTCCACTCCTTCTGAAGTCCCTGAGTTTTTGTCAGATTACCGGGATGTATTTCAAGAGCCCAAATCCGGTGCCTTACCTCCTCATAGGGATTGCGATTGTGCTATTAATTTGATTCCTGGTGGTAAGTTTCCTAAGGGCCGACTGTTTAATTTATCTGTGCCAGAGCACGCCGCTATGCGGAGTTATGTAAAGGAATCCTTGGAGAAAGGTCATATTCGCCCGTCGTCATCACCGTTGGGAGCAGGGTTCTTTTTTTTGGCCAAGTAGGATGGCTCTTTGAGACCTTGTATTGATTACCGCCTTCTTAATAAGATCACAGTCAAATTTCAGTACCCTTTGCCGCTGCTGTCTGATTTGTTTGCTCGGATTAAGGGGGCTAGTTGGTTCACCAAGATAGATCTTCGAGGGGCGTATAATCTTGTGCGAATTAAACAGGGCAATGAATGGAAAACAGCATTTAATACGCCCGAGGGCCATTTTGAGTACCTGGTTATGCCATTCGGGCTTTCTAATGCTCCATCTGTGTTTCAGTCCTTTATGCATGACATCTTCCGAGAGTACCTGGATAGATTCATGATTGTATATTTGGATGATATTTTGGTCTTTTCGGATGATTGGGAGTCTCATGTGAAGCAGGTCAGAATGGTGTTCCAGGTCCTTCGTTCGAATTCCTTGTTTGTGAAGGGGTCGAAATGTCTCTTTGGGGTTCAGAAGGTTTCATTTTTGGGTTTCATTTTTTCCCCTTCTACTATCGAGATGGACCCTGTTAAAGTTCAGGCCATTTATGATTGGACTCAGCCGACATCTGTGAAGAGCCTGCAGAAGTTCCTGGGCTTTGCTAATTTTTACCGTCGCTTCATCGCAAATTTTTCTAGTGTTGTTAAACCATTGACTGATTTGACCAAGAAAGGTGCTGATGTGGTCAATTGGTCCTCGGCGGCTGTAGAGGCTTTTCAGGAGTTGAAGCATCGTTTTTCTTCTGCCCCTGTGTTGTGCCAGCCAGATGTTTCGCTCCCGTTTCAGGTCGAGGTTGATGCTTCTGAGATTGGAGCAGGGGCTGTTTTGTCGCAAAGAAGTTCTGATGGCTCGGTGATGAAACCATGTGCCTTCTTTTCTAGAAGATTCTCGCCTGCTGAGCGCAATTATGATGTTGGCAATCGAGAGTTGTTGGCCATGAAGTGGGCATTCGAGGAGTGGCGACATTGGCTTGAAGGAGCCAAGCATCGCGTGGTGGTCTTGACGGATCACAAAATTTGACTTATCTTGAGTCTGCCAAACGGTTGAATCCTAGACAGGCTCGATGGTCACTGTTTTTCTCCCGTTTTGATTTTGTGGTTTCGTACCTTCCGGGCTCTAAAAATGTGAAGGCTGATGCCCTGTCAAGGAGTTTTGTGCCTGACTCTCCGGGTGTTCCTGAGCCGGCGGGTATTCTCAAAGAGGGGGTAATTTTGTCTGCCATCTCCCCTGATTTGCGGCGCGTGCTGCAGAAGTTTCAGGCTGATAGACATGACCGTTGTCCAGCGGAGAATCTGTTTGTCCCTGATAGATGGACTAGTAGAGTTATCTCTCAGGTTCATTGTTCGGTGTTGGCGGGTCATCCTGGAATCTTTGGTACCAGAGATTTGGTGGCTAGATCCTTTTGGTGGCCTTCTTTGTCACGGGATGTGCGTTCTTTTGTGCAGTCCTGTGGGACTTGTGCTCGGGCTAAGCCCTGCTGTTCTTGTGCCAGTGGGTTGCTTTTGCCCTTGCCGGTCCCGAAGAGGCCCTGGACGCATATTTCCATGGATTTTATTTCAGATCTTCCTGTCTCTCAAAGGATGTCGGTCATTTGGGTGGTTTGTGATCGCTTCTCTAAGATGGTCCATTTGGTACCCTTGTCTAAATTGCCTTCCTCCTCTGATTTGGTGCCATTGTTTATCCAGCATGTGGTTCGTTTCCATGGCATTCCGGAGAACATCGTCTCGGACAGAGGTTCTCAGTTTGTTTTGAGGTTTTGGCGGTCCTTTTGTGCTAAGATGGGCATTGATTTGTCTTTTTCTTTGGCTTTCAATCCTCAGACAAATGGCCAAACCGAACGAACTAATCAGACTTTGGAGACATATCTGAGATGCTTTGTTTCTGCTGATCAGGATGATTGGGTGTCCTTCTTGCCTTTAGCTGAGTTCGCCCTTAATAATCGGGCCAGCTCGGCTACTTTGGTTTCGCCTTTTTTCTGTAATTCTGGTTTCCATCCTCGTTTCTCTTCAGGGCAGGTTGAGCCTTCGGACTGTCCTGGTGTGGATACGGTGGTGGACAGGTTGCAGCAGATTTGGACTCATGTGGTGGACAATTTGACATTGTCCCAGGAGAAGGCTCAACGTTTCGCTAACCGCCGCCGCTGTGTTGGTCCCCGACTTCGTCTTGGGGATTTGGTTTGGTTGTAATCTCATCATGTTCCTATGAAGGTTTCCTCTCCTAAGTTTAAGCCTCGTTTCATTGGGCCATATAAGATTTCTGAAGTTCTTAATCCTGTGTCATTTCGTTTGGACCTTCCAGCTTCTTTTGCCATCCATAATGTGTTCCATAGGTCGTTATTGCGTAGATATGTGGCGCCTATGGTTCCCTCCGTTGATCCTCCTGCCCCGGTGTTGGTCGAGGAGGAGTTGGAGTATGTGGTGGAGAAGATTTTGGATTCTCGTATTTTGAGACGGAAACTCCAGTACCTGGTCAAGTGGAAGGGTTATGGTCAGGAAGATAATTCCTGGGTTTTTGCCTCTGATGTTCATGCTGCCGATCTAGTTCGTGCCTTTCATTTGGCTGGTCCTGATCGGCCTGGGGGCTCTGGTGAGGGTTCGGTGACCCCTCCTCAAGGGGGGGGTACTGTTGTGAATTCTGTTTTCGAACTCCCTCCTGTGGTCATGAATGGTACTTCGGCGAGTTCTGTCCATGGACTCCCTCTGGTGGCTGTGAGTGGAGCTGCTGCTTCTGAGGTTCCTTCCACAGGTGACGTAGTTTATTCTTTGGCTGGCTGCTCTATTTAACTCCACTCAGATCGTTACTCCATGCCAGCTGTCAATGTTCTTGTACTGGTTCAGTTCGCTCTTGGATCTTTCTGGTGACCTGTCTACTCCAGCAGAAGCTAAGTCCCTGCTAGTTAATTATTTGTTCATTGTTTCCTTGTCCAGTTGGCTATCATGATTTTGTCTTGCTAGCTGGAAGCTCTGGGATGCAGAGTGGCACCTCCGCACCGTGAGTCGGTGCGGATGTCTTTTTGCACACTCTGTGTGGTTTTTTGTAGTTTTTTGTGCTGACCGCAAAGATACCTTTTCTATCCTCAGTCTGTTTAGTAAGTCTGGCCTCCCTTTGCTGAAACCTGTTTCATCTCTGTGTTTGTGACTTTCATCTTAACTCACAGTCAATATATGTGGGGGGCTGCCTTTTCCTTTGGGGAATTTCTCTGAGGCAAGGTAGGCTTTATTTTCTATCTTTAGGGCTAGTTAGCTCTTAGGCTGTGAAGAGGCGTCTAGGTCATGTTAGGTACGCTCCACGGCTATTTCTAGTTGTGTGATAGGATTAGGGGTTGCGGTCAGCAGAGTTCCCACTTCCCAGAGCTTGTCCTGTGTGAGTTTAACCATCAGGTCGTTCCGGGTGCTCTTAACCACCAGGCCCATAACAGTACTCATCTTTCCCCGGCTCCTGACTGTTTGTGAACTGCATTTACTCTCTCTATGGTATGCTTTGCTTACCCATCATTTAGTTTCCATAATCTGTTTAATTTCTCTTGTATTTTTATGCATATCTTTGAGAGGTCACTCCAACCCCTCCCTCTTTTTATGATCTTTGTTTCTCCATGAGCATTTGGTCTGGCCATTCACACCCAACCCCTGCAGATGCAGTCTGCCCCAGCCATCTTTCAAATTCCATCTTTCAATTTACAGATTTTTAATTACACTACTCTGAATTAGACTAGAATTGGACTGCAATTTTGTCTGTAAGGTAACGCAAAATAAAACCACTACAATGTTTTGGTTACTTTTCTCTTTCATATCTACACTACTCTCTTTTTCCCTACCTCCTGTAATCCCTCCACCTCGTAAGGAACTAGTAATTTCCCCCTCCATCCTCCCCAGCCATCTCACCTCCTCCTCGCAGCTGTTCCTCCACATGCACTCCTTTTTCTCCAGACTCAGATGGCCACATCATGTCCTATCCTGCTCCCACATTCTTACACGCTGTCTACTACTCATCACTGCTGGCGACGTAAGCCCAAATCCTGTCCCTCCTCAACACATCCCCACACTCATTTCTAACACCCTGCCATAATTTTTTACACATTTTCCCAGCCAAGATAACCTCATACCCATTCATCCTGCCTCCACTCCCAAGGTCCCCTTGCCTGGAACACTATGGAATGCACGCTATGTCTGCAATAAACTGCCATTTATCCATGACCTCTTTATCACCAACAAACTCTCTTTCCTTAGCATCACTGAAACCTGGCTCACTCCTTCTGACTCAGCCTCTCCAGCTGCACTTTCCTATGGCAGATTCCATCTCTCTCACACCCCTCGCCCCAGCAACAAACATAGTTGAGGAGTTGGCTTGCTCCTGTCTGATACCTGCTCCTTTACCCCAACTCTGCTACCAACCTCCACTACTCCCCCTCCAACCTCCAGCTGGCTGTCATTTACCGCCCCCCCAGAACTAGCCATCTCCACCTTTCTTGATGACTTCACCACCTGGCTACTTCACTTTTTCTCTGCTGACATTCCCACTATCATCATGGGTGACTTCAACATCCCCATTGACGCTTCCACGCTAGCTGCCTCTAAATTTCTATCGCTCACTGACTTCTTTGGCCTTACTCAATGGTCCTCCGCGGCCACTCACTAAGATGGCCACAAGATGAACCTTTTCTTCACCTGCCTCTGTTCCCTTACCAATCTCACTAACTCACCCCTCCCCCTGTCTGACCACAACCTACTGACATTCTCCTCCCTCTCTTATCCTAGCGCGCAACCCCCACTGCACAAACTCACTGTCATGGTTTAGACAGGGTTCATGCCCTGCCATCTCCGGGTTAATTGTTGTGGCCTCCTTTTGGATGTGGGAGGAATATTTATACCCAAGTTGGACTAGGATTCTCTGTCAGTTATACTTTTGTTTTGTCTGTGTGCCTGACCCCCTGGTGTGCATGTGCATACTGTGTTGTTTGTTTGCTCTCTGTGCTTGATCTGGTCTATTTGATCCTCTCAGCTTCTCTGCTTTGTGTTTCTATTTATTTGCTTACTCAGCTTTCTGACCTCTGGCATCCACCTGACTATCCTTCTGTCTCAAAAAAACACCATAAGAGGAAAAACCTCCACTATTCTAGACAAAAAACACCAGTACACAGGCAGAGATACTTACCTGTCCAGGGCCTCCAAACAATTGCACTAACCAAGGTGCAGTGGACCCAAATAAAGATGGCAAATACACAGGTGCAATAATACCGATAAGGCAGCCAGCCTACAATCAGGAATTGGCCGCTTGGTACACCTGTGCAAACAAATAATCTGTATGTGACATGTTCACACAGAAATGCTGAGCATATGGCTCAAAGCCTATTAATGACACCATATAGCGGACTAACCATTGCTGACTATAATGCATCCTGTGTGAACAGAGGCCACAGTTTACAGAGCCATCTAGGGCCCAGCTGCACCCTGAAAAAATATAAAGTGCACAAAAACATAACAATGTATGCAAGGTATTGGTTGATATAATGGCCACAATACTTAAGCCGGCAACCCACGTCAAGGGTCCTTCTTCCTCACCCTCAAGTACATCACTTGTCACCTGGTTATTGACTTCAGCACATTTGACTACTGTCCAGCGCTGTTCACCTTCTTTGCACCCCGTCATCTGGCTCTGCCCTGGCCACTCCCCCTATGTCACATTGTTCAGGTCCTGCTTGCTTCCCAGTGAGTTCTCCGCCATTCTGCGCTGGGCTCCATTACTGCGGCGAGTTGTTACACCTGGGAGCCTTGACATAACTGACCATACAGTCTCTTCCAGGTCGTTAGGTGAGAGTTTATTATGGATCCGGTACGGGCTGTCATAGAGCAGGTTAATGAGCTCTTCCAACTTATGCAGAAGCTGTTCATGGAGCAGCAAGCCCTGGTTCACTTGCACCAATAGGTGCAGAGAGATGTGGCGGCCACTCTACAGGGTCCTGTTCTGTTGGAGACTTGGGATCGGGGCCCCACTGATGTACCCCTAGTGGACCCTGAACCACTGGTAAAGTTACCTGACAATTTTTCCGGGGATAAAAAGTTGTTTAGGGTTTTTAAAGAGGGATGCAAGTTGTTTTTGAACTATGTCCCTGAGCTTCTGGTAATGAAAGGCAGAGGGTGGCGATCATTAAGTCCTTGATATGGGGGGCTCCACAGGCATGGGCTTTCTTTCTCTTTCCCTCTGCTTCTGAACATATGTCGGTGGACCTGTTCTTTGAGGCACATTTATGAGGAACCTGATGGAGTGCGTCTAGCAGAGGATAAGGTGATGAGTGTGACACAGGGGAGGCACTCAGCCGAATGGTTCTGCTCAGAGTTTAGATGCTGGTCTGCTGAAGTATCCTAGAATGATGCTGCCCTGAGGGGGTTGTTCTGCACGCACCTGTCTGACAGTTTTCAGGATGCTCTGGCACTACATTCTCCCTCAATACCCTGGAGGACGCCATGATGTAGGCTGTCCGTATGGACCGGAGGCTCCATGCTAGAAGAGTGATGCAGCAGACCTCATTATACTCCAACCTGTGTGACACTGCATCCTTCCCTGAGCCCATGGAGGTTGGGGCTATCTCGATGATGGAAAGAGAGAGAAAATACTGCAGAGACAACCAACTATGCTTTTACTGTCGAGCCTCTGGACATAGGAAAAGGGACTGTCCCTCTTGTCCTTCTTCGGCTAAGCCGTCAGGAAAAGCCTAAGTCTGGTAATGATTGAGGAGTTTACCCAGACTACCAGGTACATTTTTCCTCACTTGCTAAAATTTTACTTCAGGTGGAATTGGAACTTTCTGGCGGTCCTGTCATGACCACCGCCTTTGATGACTGCGGTTCTAGCATTAACCTGATCCATGCCCCGATGGTGACTCTTAATTATTATTATTATTATTATTATTATTTAATATTATAGCGCCATTTATTCCATGGTGCTTTATATGTGAGGAGGGGTATACATAATAAAAACAAGAACAATAATCTTGAACAATACAAGTCACAGCTGGTACAGGAGGAGAGAGGACCCTGCCCGCGAGGGCTCACAATCTACCATATAATAAGATAGGGACAGTCAGGCTTAAGGATCCTGTTAAAATTGTGGCTATTGACTCGTCTCCTCTCATCCAGGATGGAATTTGTTTCATGTCTGAAGTTTTTTCTCTGAAAGTGGGTTCTACTCATGTGGAAAAATTAAGTTGTTTTATTCTAGATAATTTGCCTGCTGGACTAGTACTAGGAATGCCTTGGCTTCAACGCCATAATCCTATATTTGATTGGGTGACGGGGGAGATCACTCAGTAGGGATGTAAGGATAACAGTATATGTTTTAACCTGGTACCTCTTGTCACCCCTGTAAAATCTGTATCTGTGTTGTCTGTCAGTCTGGAGGGTATTCTGGAATACCTGAAGTACTTTGAAGACATTTTTTCCAAAAGTGTGGCTGAGGCGCTTCCACCACATAGACCTTTCGATTGAGCCATTGATTTAGTACCGGGAGCCAAGTAACCCAAGGCTCACCTGTTTAGTTTGTCCAGGCCTGAGCATCAAGCCATGAAGGAGTACATAGCAGAGAGTCTCCACAAGGGGCATATTCAGCCTTCTGTTTCACCCGTGGCAGTGGGGTTCTTTTTCATAAAAAAAAAGATGGTGGTTTGCTGCCGTGCTTCAACTTTCGGGAACTGAACAAGATTATGGTAAAAAACACGTACCCTCTTCCCCTGATCCCCGATTTATGTAACCAACTCATGGGGGCCAAATAGTTCTCTAAGCTCAATTTACGAGGGGCTTACAACCTTATAAGGGTCCGGGAAGGGGATGAATTGAAAACATCATTCCTGATGACAGAGGGGCTGTTTGAAAACTTAGTTATGCTCTTTGGTCTCGCTAATGGTCCTGCCATTTTTAAAAATGTCATTAATGTTATTTTCTCTGACCTTATTGGGCATCACTGTATGTGGTCATCTACCTGGATGACATTTTAGTATACTCAGTGGACAGTCAAACCCACTTGCACCATCTGCATATGGTTCTTAGGAGACTCAGGGAGAATCATTTATATGCTAAACTGGAAAAATGTTAATTTTTTGTGCAAGAACTGTCTTTTCTGGGTTTAATTGTGTCGGGGAACGGATTCCGCATGGATCCTAAAAAGATCCAGGCCATTACGGATTGGGTGCAGCCTCATGACTTGATGGGGTTGCAGCGATTTTTGGGCTTTGCTAACTTCTATAGGAAGTGCGCTAAAGTTTTTCACAAATGGTAAAGCCTTTGACGGACCTCAGCCACAAGGGGGCTGATGTGAAAAATTGGTCTGTGGCTGCAAAAACTTCTTTCATGACACTAAAAAAGTTTTACTTCATCTCCTGTGTTGGCACAACCCGATCTGTCAAGACCCTTTATTGAGGAGGTTGACGCTTCTAAAGTGGGGGTGGGGGCAGTTTTGTCTCAGGGTTCTTCCACACTCACTAATCTGAAGCCTTCTTTTCTAAAAATTATCATCGGCCGAGAGAAATGATGTCGGCAATAGGAATTGTTGGCGGGCGATTAAGTTGTTTTTTGGAAAATGGAAGCATTTCCTGGAGGGGGCCATCCACCCCATAACAGTTACCAGTGATCATAAAAATTTGGCCTATATCGAGTCTGCCAAGCGATTGACCCCCAGAAAGGCTAGGTGGGCGCTTTTTTTTATCGATTTCAATTTACCATCACATTCCGCCCGGGGTCTAAAAATATTAAGGCTGATGCTTTATCCCAAAGTTTTGATTCTGTGTCCCCTCCAGAACCTCCCTCCTCCATTCTTCAGCCAGGAGTAGTGGTGGCTGAAATCTCATCCGATTTGCAGAGAGAGATTTTTGAGGCCCAAACCCAGGCTCCTGGTAGTAAACCTCCAGGTAAATTGTTCGTACCGGAACAATTCCATCTCAGACTCCTGCAGGAGTTTCATGATTCTGTGTCAAGTGCCAATCCTGGGATTGCAGCTAAGCGGGGGGCTATTGCTAGAGGTTTCTGGTGGCCCTCTATAGATTTAGATGTTAAAAAGTTTGTAACTGCATGTGGAATGTGCGCCCATTCCAAGAGTTCTCATACCGGCCGGACAGAAAATTGGTGCCTATTGCCCATTCCGGATAGGCCACGGACTCATTTATCCAAGGACTTTATCACAAATCTCTCTCCTTCCAGGGGCAACTCAGTAGTATGGGTGGTGGTGGATAGGTTCTTCAAACAAGCCCACATTATGCCTCTACCCACATCTGCTGAAATCTTGGCCTGCTTATTTATATAGCATTACTTTTGGTTGCATGGAGTGACTGTGGTGTTGGACTGAGGTGTGCAGTTTGTGGCCAGGTTTTGGAGGGCTTTTTGTAAGAAGCTGGGGATTACACTGTCTCTCTCCTCTGCCTATCACCCGGAGTCTAATGGACAGACTGAATTCACGAACCAATAATTGGAGAAAATTTTGAGATGCTTGGCCTCTTCCAGACAGGAGGATTGGTGTGAGGTATTGCCCATGACAGAATTTATGTTCAACTCTCATGTGAGCCAGTCCACTGGAAAGTCTTTCAGGTCAACTATGGGTTTGACCCTCATTTTGGGGAATTTTCCTGCATGGATTCAGGTTGTCCTGGAGCCGAATGCATGGTACAGCGTTTGAGAAGTCTTTGGAGGGAGGTTCAGACAAACATCTCTAAAGCCCAGAAAAGGTACAAAGGATTTGCAGAATGGAGGAAGGGGCCAGGACCCACGTTTGTAGTAGAGGAGAGGGTGTGGTTACCCACCCATAATATCAAGCTTAAGATACACTCTATGAAGCTGGGCCCCAAATTTATTGGTCCATACAAAATTGTGGAGGTAGTCAATCCAGTGGCCTACAGACTACAGTTGCCCACCTCCTTCAAAATATCTGATGTCTTCCACAGGTCCCTGTTACAGCCAGTGGGGACAGTTAGGGAAGATTCCTCATCCGATACTCAGACTATATTGGTAGAGGGACAGCTGGAGTATGAGGTAGGGCACATCATTGACTCCCAGTGGGTGTGCTGGAAGCTCCAGTATCTGATACATTGGAAAGGGTATTCTCTTGAGGATCGGTCATGGGTCCTGGCCAGTTTGGTGCACACCGATCATCTGGTTCAGGCCTTCCATGCCAGATATCCAGAGAAGCCTGGGGGTCTGGTGGCCCCCCGATAAGGGGGGTACTGTCATGGTTTGGACAGGGTTAATGTTGCCTCCTTTTGGATCTGAGAAGGATATTTATACCCAAGCTGGAGTAGAATTCTCTGTCATTTATACTTTTGTTTTGTCTGTGTGCCTGACCCCCTGGTGTGCTTGTGCATACTGTGTTGTTTGTTTGCTCTCTATGCTTGATCTGGTCTGTTTGATCCTCTCAGCTTCTCGGCTTTGTGTTTCTATTCATTTGCTTACTTGGCTTTCTGACCTCCGGCTTTCACTTGACTCACCCTACGATACCTCGCTTGTCCCCTGGTTATTGACCTCAGCACGTTTGACTACTCTCCGACGCCGTTCGCCTCCTTTGCACCCCTGCACCTGGTTCCACCCCTCGCCACTCGCCACTCCCCCCTCTTTTACATAGTTCAGGTCCTGGTTGCTACCAGATTAGTTCTCCGTCGTTCTGTGCTGGGCTCCGTTACTGCAGCGAGTAGCCTCCTGGCAGTAATTACACCAGGGAGCCTTAACACTCACTCACCCTCGCAGAAATCTCAAACACCTCAAT
The DNA here is from genome assembly GCF_032444005.1 of Ranitomeya imitator. Classification (NCBI taxonomy): domain Eukaryota; kingdom Metazoa; phylum Chordata; class Amphibia; order Anura; family Dendrobatidae; genus Ranitomeya; species Ranitomeya imitator. The sequence goes on from NC_091284.1 coordinate 441,523,398, forward strand.
TTACAATTACTCTCTGAGTCCCTTCTCTCTCTTACAGACAAAGCTTCCCTTCATGATACAGATGCTGCTGCCACTTTTTATAACACCACAATAACAGCAACACTTGACTCGGCCGCCCCCTTAACGCATAGCAAAACTCGTACAATCAACCAAAGAGCTGAGACGGGCTACCAGGGTCGCTGAGTGGAGATGGAAGCGATCCTGCTCTACCGAGCACTTCATCGCATACTAGCAGTCCCTCGCAAGCTTCAAGTCCACACTCACTGCCGCAAAACAAAATTACTTCTCTCATATCCTCCCTGTCTCACAATACTTAAAAGCTTTTCAACACTTTCAATTCTCTACTCCGTCCACCAGCACCTCCCACCTCTCCTCTCATTTCTGCTGAAGACTTTGCCTTTTTCTCTAAGCAGAAGATTGAAGCGATCAGAGAAAGCTTTGGCCCACTGCCCCAATGTGCCTCTTAGCTGCTCAACCCTGTTCCTCCAAAACCAGCTTCTCCACCTTGACAGAAGATGAGCTCTCCACCCTCCTGTCAAGACCACATCTCACCACTTGCACGCTTGACACACTCATCCCTAACCTCGCCACAGCCTTCATCCCAACCCTTGCACAACTCTTCAATCTCTCACTCACAATTGGTGCCTTCCCCTCATCCTTTAAGCATGCCAAGATCACACCCATCCTCAAAAAGTCCTCCCTCAACCCATCCTCTGTGTCTACCTATTGCCCAATATTTCTTCTCCCTTATGCCTCAAAACTACTGGAACAGCATGCCCATCTTGAGCTGTCCTCCTACCTCTCCTCCTGCTCAATCTTTGATCAGTTACAATCTGGCTTCTGGCAGCATCACTTAACTAAAGTCACCAATGACCTACTATCCACCAAGAGCAAGCGACACTACTCTGTCATCCTTCTCCTGGACCTGTCTTCTGCCTTTGACACTGTCAACCATTCCCTCCTGCTACAGATCCTCTCATCTCTTGGCATCACAGACTTGGCCCTATCCTGGATCTCATCATATCTAACAGACCGAACATGCATTGTCTCCCTCCCCCACACCACCTCCTCACCTCGCCCCCTGTCTGTCGGTGTTCCCAAAGGCTCAGTCCTCTTTTTGGTTATAATCTAAATTAACTTTATCCTCTAGGGATCAAATTGCTCATCTCTAGTTGAAGTACTGTTAATTTTCTGAACAACAGGATCTATTAATATGTTTTGAGTCATTATCAATGATATAATATTAAAGATTCATATTATTTGATTAGTCTTACTCATGTGCAACCTATCTCCACAGGGCATCAACCTCCATGATATATAGTGGAAACAGAAACCAACTATTTAGTGCATCTTCATATCCTCATATAACTACTTCTACATTCTCTCATAATGCACAATTTGTAAGGAACTAGTTCTCCCTTGTTATCCATATGTAATTACTGTGCTTCAAAGTCTCATATAAAGCACTAATTAACTTGCTGTTACACACTTGTCCTGGGTCTGGCCTCTGAGGTCTCAGCCACAGTCTGCAAAGCTTTACACTGGACCACATTGTATAATGGTCCCCGCAAGCCTTACAAACAGTGTAATGGTTCCCACACAGTAAGATGGATCTCACACAGACATTCACACTGTATAATTGCTTGCATCCAGTATAATAGCCTCCACATAGCCTTCCATAAAGTTTAAAGGCTCCCACATAGCCCTCCAAATTTTATAATGACCCAACATAGCTCTATATACATTATAATAGCCCCCACATAGCCCTCCATACAGTATAATGGGCTCCTTAGTCCTCCAAATAGAATACTGCACCCCTTAATACTCCACATAGTATAGTGCATTCCCCATCCATAGTCCTTCATATAGTATAATGCTCCCCATAGTCCTCCATATAGTATAATGCTTTCCCCATAGTCCTTTATATTGTACAATGCACCCAATGATCCTCCATACTGTACAAAGCACTCTCCATGGTTCTCCTTGCAGTATAATGCAATCCCCATAGTCCTCCATACAGTAGTATGGCCACCACAATCACCACAATAAAAAAATACAATACTCACTTCTCCTCCTCATTCCCCTGCTGCTCTGCCCACTCTGCTGAGATATCAGACTTCGAGGATGATGCGTTAGTTGACATTCCCTCTTTCATCATTATTTTGAATGTGGCTCCTATGCAGGCATAGTGCCTACTTGACTCATGGGTCCCATAGCAACCAAGTGGCCTGCTGCCTTTGGTGGTATGGCACTTGTATTCAGACTTCTATTCACTCTGTAGTTTTACATATCTACAACTTGGCTTCGGTCTTAAAAAGATCTCTTGTCTGCCTGTGAATTCCAATATCTCAGCTACATGTCTGACCGCAGATTCCAGGATGTCTCCTATCTGGCTATGGCTTCTAGTACTTCTGCTACTTGTATGCCGTCTCCCAGATATCTCTAGGCTGTCTGCCACTTTCAGTACCATTGCAGCCTGTCTGTAGCCTCAAGGATATCTCCTGGCTGCCTACATCTTCCAGTCCCTCAGTTACGTGTCTGCCTATAGATTTCAGTACCCCTATAACCTGTCTGTGGTCTCCAGGACATCTCATGTCTTCTTGTGGCTTCCAGTAACTCTTTTACCTGTCGGCTGCCTCAGGAATATCTCCTGTTTGCCTGCGACTTCTAGAAAGTCTGTTACCTGTACAAAACCAGCTTGCTGCACTGACACCCTTGGCCCATATGCCCACCCATAGCTTTGGCTTGGAGGATCCACGTCACCTAGTGATCCCTTGTTACACTTGCTTCCTTGCATGACTCTAGTAAGAAAGTAGCTATTTATCTGTGTATACAGGAACTGCCCTTCTGAAAAAAATGGTAGCATTTTCATCCTTAATGGTTGTGACAATAGAGCATTTAATCTTAATTATGCCAGACATATATTTTCATAGACTATTGTTCTTATGACTCTGAATGTTGTCTCTTCAAATTATGTGTTTTTCTTTGGTGGGTCAGACATAGAGAATCGTTGATATGAGTCTGAACGCTGACTCGTGAATTGTTGTTTGTGAATTATTGAATGGCTGCTGTTTACCTAGAATATCAGCTCCTGCAGTTTATTGTGTTGCTATCTTTGGAGGACAAAGATACAGGGTCATTGAACAATCTATGACTGCTAATATGTTGATTACCCATTGTATAAATCAGTGCAGCTTATTGACCTGCAAGCATTGAAGGAAAAATGATGCAGATTGATTAAATGTTCAAACAATGAGAGATAACCTCATCCCACCATCCCCCTGACCTGTGCATGATGTCTTGAAGGACAGCATTCTACAGGATGCCACCCTAAGGGTCCTAGCTGAAGGAATACAAATTTGCTTCACTGACCATCACTGAATAAATGGAGACATTCAGAAAAGCCAGGTTGGGACCCTCCAGCCATATGGCCCAATGGAGATGTTCGGAAAAGCCAGGTTGAGACCTTCCGGTCACCTGGCCCCATGGAATTGTTCTTCGGAGAAGCCAGATTAGGACAGTCAGGTCACCTGGCCACAATTACCTCTTCTCTGTGGGTGACTGCTAAAAGCAGGGCGCCATTAGTGAGGGTAGTTGACCCTGGAAGCCCCAAGGTCACAGCTGCTCTAATCCCGGCGAGCCAGCAGACTGTAATTTGTACCATCTTGGGTAATTGTTGGGGCTGTTCTGTATGTTATAGTCTGTTGGTGGTTCAATAAATTATTGCCACACTTTTTTACCCACAACTGTGTTGTCTGAGCGGTATTCTGCCCAGGAGAAAGGAGTGACGGCATTCAGTGGCATACAGTAAGTCCAGGTCCATGCCGTCTTTCTTAAGACAGCCAGACCAGCAGATGAGACCACCCACTGTTATGGCTGGTAGAGTAATTATAAGAGTAGCATAGGTGCATTCGCAGCCCAGGGTCCACCGTGCAGGAGTGGGACCTGCTGCTAATAAATGGCAGCACTATATGGCAGTATAGACACGAGTTCTGTCACTCGGTCTGATTATGAACGAACCCTGTTGCTGCACAGAGTCGTAAGATTCCACGTGGGAATAATACCCTAACTAGGGTTGTGCTTGCTCTGGAACTCTGCCGTGCTAACCGCACACAGGAAGGAACCAGATGCTAAGCCAAGCGACTAATTGCCCCCACTGACGCTAACTGCCTGCCTGAGAGTATTCCCAAAGCTAGACGAACACACAGCACGTGTAGACAGAATGGTAGTGTATCAACTGGCGACAAGCACATACACAAATGATACTAGTGCATGGCCATGCGGCCATTCAAACCTTTTATAGTTGCAGCAACTTCAGGACCTTCCTAGAGGACCAATGGGAGTTGCTACAGGACCTGAGTGTGTGACTCCCAACCTCCAATGAGAAGTCTTCCTTTGGGCATGCTCAGAAGGGGAAAAGCAGGGCTTAGTCCCGGAGGTGTCTGCTCGTCGCTGACCAGTACTGGCTACAATAGCTGAGCGTGGAAAAGCAGCAGCAACCAAATGCAGAGAATCTGCATGAGCCAGACGATGGGACCGACTTCTCCGCTGAGCAGACTCCACTGTGGCTGGAGAAGAATGGGAGACCGCAGCGGAGGTGATTCAAGATTCACCCTGTGCAGCAGCGGGAACTCGACACCTAACCTTACCCCCCTCTTTGGGCCTTGCTAGGCTCAAAGGCAACAATGAGCTGCGGAGCTCGAATGTGCTCAGAAGGCTCCCAGGACCTGTCCTCTGGGCCATAACCTTCCAATCCACCAAATAAAATTTTTTGCCACGTACCACCTTGCACCCCAAGATAGCGTTCACCTCATAATCGTCCGTAGACTAACAAGATGTCCCGGCAGATGACTCGGAAAACCGGGACATGTGTACGGGCTTTAAGAGGGACACATGGAAGGTGTCAGTGATGTCTAGTTGTGGAGGAAGAGCCAGACGGTAGACCACAGGGTTTACCCTGTACCAGGACCTTGAAGAAACCCAAGTAGCGAGATGCAAACATAGTGGACTCAACTCACAGCCTGATGTTACGGGCAGAGAGCCACACTAAATTGCAAGGAGAAAAGGTCGGAGCGGAGCGCCGATGTGCATTGGTGGAGGACCTCTCCTTGGAGACCCGGATGGCATCCTGTGTGCGGTCCCAAATGTCACATGCCTCCACAGCCCAGTCTGCCACCCTGGAGTCAGTGGAAGACACGGGCATGGGCACAGGAACCCGCGGTTGCTGGCCGTAATTAAGGAGAAATGGGGTCTGAACAGTGGAATCGGCTATGGCGTTGCTCAACGCAAACTCCGCCCATGGTAGCAAAGATGCCCAGTCATCTTGCCTGGCTGAAACAAAATGTCACAGATATGTGACCAGGGTCTGGTTGGCCCTCTCAAAAAAACCACTTGTCTCAGGATAATATGCTGAAGAGAGGTTCAACTCAATGCTGAGTAGACGACAAATCTCTCTCCAGAACCGAGATGCAAACTGGGGACCCCGGTCACTGACAATTTTGTCCGGTATACCATGTAGGCAAAAGATATGTTTAATAAACAACGCTGCCAGAGCCCGTGCAGAAGGTAGCCGTGGAAGAGGCACCAAGTGCACCATTTTGGAAAAATGGTTGGTGATGATCACCCAAATAATGGTGCAGCTACGAGACTTGGGTAAGCCCACCACAAAATCCATCCTGACCATCTCCCAGGGCCTGTCTGCCACCGGCAGGGGGTTAAGTAATCCAGCTGGCCATTGTCGAGGGGACTTATTCTTGGCGCAGGAGACTCACGCCTGAACATAGTCTCGGACGTGATGGGCCATATGCGGCCACCAGTATGTCCTTGTCAGCAGCTCAGATGTCCTTTTGGTCCCCAAATGTCCACCCACCCTGGACAAGTGAGCGCAAGAGAGAACATCCGTACACAAATTGGATGGTGCAAAAGTCTTGCCCGGGGGCACAGACTCTAGCGAAGCTGGAGCCAAGGTCACAGGCTCTCAGAAGGGACTATAAGTCGAGGCTCCTCCTCCTCCTCCTCAGATGATACTACAGAGCAGAAGAGCACATCAGCACGAATGTTCTTGTCCCCAGAGAGAAAATGGAGGGTGAAATGAAACCGGGAGAAGAACAGGGACCATCTAGCCTGGCTAGAATTTAGCCGCTGGGCAGTCTAAATGTACACCAAATTTTTGTGGTCTGTAAAAACTTGAAAGGGAAAGCGAGCCCCCTCCAATAGGTGTCTCCACTCTGAGAAAGCCAACTTCATGGCTAGCAACTCCCTGTCCCCGATGGAATAATTCCTCTCCGCTGGTGTGAAGGTCTTGGAGAAGAAGAAGCAAGGATGCTTCCGACCTTGAGCATCCTTTTGGAAGAGGACTGCTCCAGCACCAATGGATGAGGCATCCACCTCCATTATAAATGGCTTACCTACATCAGGGTGATGTAGGATGGGAGTGCTAGCAAAATGAGACTTAATAGAAGTGAATGCCCTGGAGACCTCCTCTGACCACAATTTGGGATTTGCTCCCTTCTTGGTGAGGGCTACCAAGGGAGCTACCAAAGTTGAGAAATGAGAGATGAACTGGTGATAATAGTTAATGAACCCCATAAAGCGCTGCACCACTTTAAGAGAATGGGGTTCTTGCTAGTCCATCACAGCCTGTACTTTGGCAGGATCCATAGCCAAACCCTGGGTGGAGATTATATAGCTAAGGAAAGGTAAGGTGCTCCTGCTCAAACACACATTTCTCCAACTTAGCGTAGAGGGAGTTTGCCCATAAGAGGTTGAAGACTTTGTAAACATCTCTCTGGTGGGAGTCAATATCTGGAGAAAAGATGAGAATATCATCCAGATAGACTACGATCAAGGTGGAGAGCATATCCCGGAAGATATCATTCACAAAGTCTTGGAAAACAGCTGGGGCATTACAGAGCCCAAAGGGCATTACAAGGTATTCATAGTGCCCATCCCTGGTGTTAAAAGCCATCTTCCATTCGTCCCCCTCACAGATGCGAATCAGATTGTAAGCACCCCGCAGATCTAGTTTAGTAAATAACCTTGCTCCCTGAAGCCTATCAAAGAGTTCAGATATCAGGGGCAGTGGATACTTATTCTTAACGATGATGGCGTTAAGACCCCTGTAGTCTATGCATGGACATAGTTCCCCGTTCTTCTTCTGCACGAAGAAGAACCCAGCCCCTGCAGGTGATATTGGCTTCCTAATGAATCCTCTTGCCAGATTCTCCTGGATGTACTAAGACATTGCCTCCGTCTCCAGGAGAGATACGGATAGACTCGACCCCGGGGAGGCTCAGCACCAGGCAAGAGGTCAATAGGACAGTCATAGGAGCGGTGAGGTGGAAGGGTCTTTGCAGCCCTCTTGGAGAACATGTCCGCATAGGACCAATAATGCTTGGTGAGAGAGGAAAGATCTGCTGGTACCTCTGTAGTTTGAACCTAAATGCATTCCCTCTGACATCTACCCTCACAAGATTTACTGCAACCCAAAATTCTACCTGTGGACCACTCTATATGAGGGGAATGATACCGTAGCCAAGGTATCCCTAACAGGACCTCATCAATTCCCTCAGGAATGACAAGTAAGGATATAATCTCCTGATGAGATGGGGACATAGATTGAGTAAATGGGATGGTCTGGTGAGTAATCTGTGAGGGCAGTGTCGACCCATTCACCACTCATACGGTTACAGGTTTGGCGAGAATCTCCAGGGGTATTGCGTGACGTTGGTAGAAGGCATAAAATTGCCCTCCATCCCAGAATCCACGCAAAGCTCTACTGAAAGAGTGGATGGGCCAATGGTAATTGTCCCCTTAAAGGACAGTTTAGAGGAAAACGATTCTGTGTCTAGTGAACCTCCTCCTACAGTTACTAGACGCGATCCTTTTCCCGTCCGCTAGGGACATTTATTGGCATAATATCCCAACTGCTGGCAGACATTACAGACCATGTGTACTTGAGCGGCGCGGGACTTAGGTCCCGCTTGAGAAACCTCCCTGGCCTCATGGGAGTCGGATGCCAGAACAGGAGATTCCAGAGGACTGGCGAAGGTAGGAGCCAACCGAAACCTCTGCCTACACTGGGTCTGCTCCAACCTCTGCTCGTTATAACGAAGGTTGATGTGGGTGAATAGAGTTATAAGCTCCTCCAGTGTGGTGGGAATCTCCCTGGTAGCCAAGGCGTCCTTCACTTGGTCAGCCAGTCACCTCCAGAACACCGGGATAAGGACTTTATCCGGCCACTCCAGCTCTGAAGCCAAAGTCCGGAAATGGACGGCGAATTGGCTGACCATGGACGTGCCCTGTATTAATGCCAGCAGTTGGCGCGCCATATCATGGGTGACATGAGGTCCCAAAAAGACCTGTTTCAGAGAGTCCAAGAAGCAAAGAGCACTCTGGACCACATGAACATCACGCTCCCACAGATGGGTTGCCAACTCCAATGCCCTGCCCGACAAAAGGGATATGATAAATCCCACTTTCGCCCATTCCATAGGAAAACGTGCAGCCAGTAGCTCTAGATGTATGGCACACTGGCTCACGAATCCCTGACATAGCTTACTATCACCAGCAAACTTATCTGGTAACGGGAGACAGAATAATGTCAGAACAGGGGTGGCAGAAGACAAACTGGCTGCAGCCATGCTAGCAGCCTGAAAAGCGACTGAGGTGACATCCACGGCCGAGGTTGTGCATTCTAAAGCCGCCAACCTACCTTCCAGCTGCTGGATGTACCGCTGTAGACGTTGATCGTCCGCCATTTACTAGCCAGACCCTAGCGCTAGTATTATGTTAGGGCTGGTGGAACGCACAGAGTAATTATAAGAGTAGCATAGGTGCGTTCACAGCCCGGGGTCCACAGTTCAGGAGTGGGTCCTGCTGCTAATAAATGGTGGCACTATATGGTGGTATAGACATGAGTTCTGTTACTCAGTCTGATTATGAACGAACCCTGTTGCTGCACAACATCGTAAGATTCCACGTGGGAATCATACCCTAAATAGGGTTGTGCTTGCTCTGGAACTCTTCCGTGCTAACCGCACACAGGAAGGAACCAGATGCTAAGCCAAGCGACTAATTGCCCCCACTGATGGTAACTGCCTGCCTGAGAGTATTCCCAAAGCTAGATGAACACACAACACATGTATACAGAATGGTAGTGTATCAACTGGTGACAAGCACATACACAAATGATACTAGTGCATGGCCATGCGACCATTCAAACCTTTTATAGTTGCAGCAAATTCAGGACCTTCTTAGAGGACCAATGCGAGTTGCTACAGGACCTGAGCGTGTGACCCCCGACCTCCAATGAGAAGTCTTCCTTTGGGCATGCTCAGAAGGGGAAAAGCAGGGCTTAGTCCCAGAGGTGTCTGCTCGCCGCTGACCAGTACTGGCTACAATAGCTGAGCCTGGAAAAGCAGCAGCAACCAAGCACAGAGTATCTGCCTGAGCCAGACGCTGGGACCGACGTCTCCGCTGAGCAGACTTTGCTGCGGCTGGAGAAGAATGGGAGACCGCAGCGGAGGTGGTTCGAGATTCCCCCTGTGCAGTGGCGGGAACTCGACACCTAACACGCACTAACCCTCATGTTTCCACAAGAGTTTATTGCTGATCGCTTAGACTGCATCTGAATTTTGGTCAGCCTGTGTAAACAGGCTATTAAACGACCACATCACATAGTATAAATAGATATGTAGTTTATCAGATTTTAGGAACTGTGAAATCTGATGACCCAAAGCCACCACACTAAACCTATAAGAATAAGTCAGAGAGGGCATTATATTTCTCCTTTAATAAACATAAGTTGAGTAGCATCCTATGTAATACAATAATGTAGTGTACGTGCTTGGCAATCTTTGTTAAAAATACATGTACTACTTTGCTACAGAACCATCAATATTCTGTGATTGTTGGTGTGTGCTCCTCCAAAGAAACTAAAACTTATTAGGAGATTAAAATTTGCCACATTCACTAATGTAAGTTCAGAATTAACTTAGTCCATCTGAAGCAAAGCAAATTAAGTCATTTTTTTCTGAGATGGTAAAGTATGAATTTCTTCGGCGTCGGTTCGTCGGCTCGTTTCCATGTCATCGATTGTTGTTTAGTTTCGGGATCAAAGTGGTGGATCCAGGTCTTGTCCATGGTCAAAAAAGTGACAAAAAATTTTCCTTGTCTGCTTGGAACTTTTAGAGATTTGCTATTGAAATGTCAACTCTTTTCTTCTTTTGCTCGTCGGTTAACATTTTTGGCACCCAACGCGTGGAGACCTTTCTCATATGCAATTCTTTTGCAAGGATTCTTTGAATACTGCCATATGAGATCCCTGGGACCCCAGCTACATGCCTGATAGTCACTCTTCGATCTGCCAATACAACTTCTTCAACTTTTTTCACGTTTTCTTCATTGAGGGACGTGGATGGGCGTCCTTGACGATGTTCATCTTCCGTCGATGTTCTTCCCAGCTTAAATTCCTTGGCCCAGCATGCAACTGTGGAATATGGAGGAGATGAGTCCCCCAATGTTTCCACCAAGTCGCTGTGTATGTCTTTGGTAGTCATTTTTTTCAAGCAGAGGTATTTGATGACAGCTCTGAGCTCGTTTTTTTCCATTTTGATGTTCACTCCTCGGCAGTTCATATTCAAATGAATGTAGCTCCCGGGAATCGTGGTCTATTTAAGTGATTTTTTTTTCCTGGACTAGTGGGTACCTAAGAGAGAAGAAAACATTTTATTTTAATTTCTGTGTGCAATAGAAATAACCGATTATCATTACTTTTGGATCGCCCCTCGTAAGAGCAAAAGAAATGGAGGCATTGGTCTACCAAATCTACAGGCCTACTCCAAGGCTAATATCATAATGCAGAGCAGTAAATGGCTTATAGATGAAGCCAAAACCAGCTGGGCAGAAATGGAAAAGTCTTACAATGGGAATTCTCCCTTAGACGCTCTTATTATTGTGAATTTACTAGACCAATCCCTCCCTCTACCATAGAATATACTAATAAAATCTGCAATTATGACCTGGAGGAAATGATATAACGTTTCTTACAACAATCAAATTAGTTACCCATTAGAAAAACTTTATTTATATTCCGCCCTGCCTTTCCAGACTTCCCTATATATAAATGGAGAAAGAATGGTATAACAAATTGTTCGGCCTTATTTACTGGACTTAAAAAAGATTCAATCATAAATTTTCTATTCTTGAATCCATCGTACAAACCTTCCAAAAGAGGAAATATGTAACTTTTTACAACTTAGGAAATATATTAAGGGGAAATTCTCTCTCCCCTTATATCTCTCCCAAGAGTTATCATATTTCTTCTGGAAAATCCCTTAATAAATACTATTTGCAACACTAAAAATCTGTATACACTCTTCAATAGTGACGTAACTATTGAAAAATCAAAACACATGTGTAAGTGGGAAGAAGATATGAATATATGTTTTTTGCCTGCGTCATGGAAAGAAGCAATTGAAATAACATACAAATCAAATGTAAATGCTAATATTCATGAGACTTATTTTAAAATCTTATCTCATTGGTTCTATACACCTGTCAGATTAAAGCAGATTTTTGAGGACGGATCGGACTTATGCTGGAGGAACTGTACTCAAAAAGCTAACATATTGCATATTTTCTGGTCATGTCCTAAAATTATCAACCTGTGGAAAGAAGTAGTTAATTTATTGAGCAATATTAACAACTCTGTAGTTGAATTGTCTCCTCAACTGGTTTTGTTCTCGCTTGATTCAAATCGACTTCCCGCCAAAACTAAATATCTCGCAATTCATCTATTTGCTGTAACCAAAATACTTATAGCATCTAAGTGGAAATCAATAGATGTTCCCTCCATTTCAGAAATAATTAAAAGAATGTCTACCCATAATTCTTATGCTCTAAGAAACAATTCTTTAAAAAATACTATTCCACATGGTCATCTTGGAACCTATTTCTATCCTCAAGTCGGAATGACCCCTTTTAGGTTAAAAGCAAACTGAAAATTGTTTTATTATAAATATTGATTCAATAAGGATGATATTTTCCCCTGTCCTTGCTCTCCACGTTAGTCTGATCCAACCTTCTCCTATGCCCTCTTCTATCCTTACCGTTCCCCTCTACGTTTCCTAACTTTTCCTTAAACATTCTTTTTCTCTTGCATTAACCTTTTTTTTCCTCTGTTGATTTGTCTTTGAATATATCTTCTTACTTGTTTAATAGAACAAGTTTTACATCACTATGTTATGTTTTATTACTCATCTTATTGTCTATAACTATAATCATCTTCCCATAAATTGTTAAAAAATCCCTTAAATAAAAAGAATATTGTTGAAATTCAGAGACATGTTGTCAGAACTTTATAGAATAAAAGAACAATTTACATTTTATTCAAAAATGCACCCATAAAGAGAAAAATCAGACAAACTGAACATTTTGCAGTGGTCTCTTAATTATTGCCAGAGCTGTATATAGTATTCCACAGTGCTTTATAGATATTGTCATATCTGCCCCCATTGGGGCTCACAATTTAAATTCCCTATCAGTATGTCTTGGAAGTGTGGGAGGAAGCAGGTGTAACTGGAGGAAACCTATGGAAATACGGGGAGAGGATACAAACTCCTTGGCGATGTTGTCATTTCTGGGATTTGAACCCAGGACACCAGCGCTGCAAACCAACTGACACTGAACCAACCAACATGCTGCACAACATTATATCTCACCAATGCTGAAATCACTTCAACAATGCAAATACCCAATTGAAAACAAAATATTGTAAGAAATACAAGGTGTTGTGAGAATATGTATATTTTATTGTATTATAGAATATATATATAGAGAGAGAGAGAGAGAGAGAAATCCCTTAACCCCTCTGTGACCTTAGACGTACTATCCCGTCGAGGTGCCCTGGGCTTATCTGACCCTGGACGGGATAGTACGTCATAGCCGATCGGCCGCGCTCACGGGGGGAGCGCGGCCGATCGCGGCCGGGTGTCAGCTGCTTATCGCAGCTGACATCCGGCACTATGTGCCAGGAGCGGTCACGGACCGCCCCCGGCACATTAACCCCTGGCACACCGCGATCAAAGATGATCGCGATGTGCCGGCGGTGCAGGGAAGCACCGCGCAGGGAGGGGGCTCCCTGCGGGCTTCCCTGAGCCCCCCGCAGCAACGCGATGTGATCGCGTTGCTGCGAGGGTCTCCTCACCTCCCTCCCTGCTCGAGCCCCGGATCCAAGATGGCCGCGGATCCGGGTCCTGCAGGGAGGGAGGTGGCTTCACAGAGCCTGCTTAGAGCAGGCACTGTGAAGGCTGCAGCGCTGCATGTCAGATCAGTGATCTGACAGAGTGCTGTGCAAACTGTCAGATCACTGATCTGTGATGTCCCCCCCGGGACAAAGTAAAAAAGTAAAAAAAAAATTTTCCAAATGTGTAAAAAAAATAAAAAAAAATATTCCAAAATAATGAAAAAAAAAAAAAAATATTATTCCCATAAATACATTTCTTCATCTAAATAAAAAAAAACAAACAATAAAAGTACACATATTTAGTATCGCCGCGTCCGTAACGACCCGACCTATAAAACTGTCCCACTAGTTAACCCCTTCAGTAAACACCGTAAGAAAAAAAAAAAAAAACAAGGCAAAAAACAACGCTTTATTATCATACTGCCGAACAAAAAGTGGAATAACACGCGATCAAAAGGACAGATATAAATAACCATGGTACAGCTGAAAGCGTCATATTGTCCCGCAAAAAAAGAGCCGCCATACAGCATCATCAGCAAAAAAATAAAAAAGTTATGGTCCTGAGAATAAAGCGATGCAAAAATAATTATTTTTTCTGTAAAATAGTTTTTATCGTATAAAAGCACCAAACCATAAAAAAATGATATAAATGAGGTATCGCTGTAATCGTACTGACCCGAAGAATAAAACTGCTTTATCAATTTTACCAAACGCGGAACGGTATAAACGCCTCCCCCAATAGAAATTCATGAATAGCTGGCTTTTGGTCATTCTTCCTCACAAAAATCGGAATAAAAAGCGATAAAAAAATGTCACGTGCCCAAAAATGTTTTCAATAAAAACGTCAACTCGTCCCGCAAAAAACAAGACCTCACATGACTCTGTGGACCAAAATATGGAAAAATTATAGCTCTCAAAATGTGGTATTGCAAAAAATATATTTTGCAATAAAAAGGGTCTTTCAGTGTGTGACGGCTGCCAATCATAAAAATCCGCTAAAAAACTCGCTGTAAAAGTAAATCAAACCCCCCTTCATCACCCCCTTAGTTAGGGAAAAATAAAAAAAAATGTATTTATTTCCATTTTCCCATTAGGGCTAGGGTTAGGGCTAGGATTAGGGTTAGGGCTAGGGTTAGGGCTAGGGTTAGGGCTAGGGCTAGGGTTAGGGCTAGGGTTAGGGCTAGGGCTAGGGTTAGGGTTAGGGCTAGGGTTAGGGCTAGGGTTAGGGCTAGGGTTAGGGTTAGGGTTAGGGCTAGGGTTAGGGCTAGGGTTAGGGCTAGGGTTAGGGTTAGGGCTAGGGTTAGGGCTAGGGTTAGGGCTAGGGTTAGGGTTAGGGCTAGGGTTAGGGCTAGGGTTAGGGTTAGGGCTAGGGTTAGGGCTAGGGTTAGGGCTAGGGTTAGGGTTGGGGCTACAGTTAGGGTTGGGGCTAAAGTTAGGGTTAGGGTTTAGATTACATTTACAGTTGGGAATAGGGTTGGGATTAGGGTTAGGGGTGTGTCAGGGTTAGAGGTGTGGTTAGGGTTACCGTTGGAATTAGGGTTAGGGGTGTGTTTGGATTAGGGTTTCAGTTATAATTGGGGGGTTTCCACTGTTTAGGCACATCAGGGGCTCTCCAAACACGACATGGCGTCCGATCTCAATTCCAGCCAATTCTGCGTTGAAAAAGTAAAACAGTGCTCCTTCCCTTCCGAGCTCTCCTGTGTGCCCAAACAGGGGTTTACCCCAACATATGGGGTATCAGCGTACTCAGGACAAATTGGACAACAACTTTTGTGGACCAATTTCTCCTGTTACCCTTGGGAAAATACAAAACTGGGGGCTAAAAAATAATTTTTGTGGGAAAACAAAAAGATATTTTATTTTCACGGCTCTGCGTTATAAACTGTAGTGAAACACTTGGGGGTTCAAAGTTCTCACAACACATCTAAATAAGTTCATTGAGGGGTCTAGTTTCCAATATGGGGTCACTTGTGGGGGGTTTCTACTGTTTAGGTACATTAGGGGCTCTGCAAACGCAATGTGACGCCTGCAGACCATTCCATCTAAGTCTGCATTCCAAATGGCGCTCCTTCCCTTCCGAACCCTCCCATGCGCCCAAACGGTGGTTCCCCCCCACATATCGGGTATCAGCGTACTCAGGACAAATTGGACAACAACATTTAGGGTCCAATTTCTCCTGCTAACCTTGGAAAAATACAAAACTGGGGGCTAAAATATAATTTTTGTGGAAAAAAAAATATATTTTATTTGCATGGCTCTGCGTTATAAACTGTAGTGAAATACTTGGGGGTTCAAAGCTCTCACAACACATCAAGATGAGTTCCTTAGGGGGTCTACTTTCCAAAATGGTGTCACTTGTGGGGGGTTTCTACTGTTTAGGTACATTAGGGGCTCTGCAAACGCAATGTGACGCCTGCAGACCATTCCATCTAAGTCTGCATTCCAAATGGCGCTCCTTCCCTTCCGAACCCTCCCATGCGCCCAAACGGTGGTTCCCCCCCACATATGGGGTATCAGCGTACTCAGGACAAATTGGACAACAACTTTTGGGGTCCAATTTCTCCTGTTACCCTAGGGAAAATACAAAACTGGGGGCTAAAAAATAATTTTTGTGGGAAAAAAATTTTGTTTTATTTTTATGGCTCTGCATTATAAACTTCTGTGAAGCCCTTGGTGGGTCAAAGTGCTCACCACACATCCAGATAAGTTCCTTAGGGGGTCTACTTTCCAAAATGGTGTCACTTGTGGGGGGTTTCAATGTTTAGGCACATCAGTGGCTCTCCAAACGCAACATGGCGTCCCATCTCAATTCCTGTCAATTTTGCATTGAAAAGTCAAACGGCGCTCCTTCCCTTCCGAGCTCTCCCATGCGCCCAAACAGTGGTTTACTGCCACATATGGGGTATCAGCGTACTCGGGACAAATTGGACAACAACTTTTGAGGTCCAATTTCTTCTCTTACCCTTGGAAAAATAAAAAATTGGGGGCAAAAATATAATTTTTGTGAAAAAATATGATTTTTTATTTTTACGGTTCTGCATTATAAACTTCTGTGAAGCACTTGGTGGGTCAAAGTGCTCACCACACCTCTAGATAAGTTCCTTAGGGGGTCTACTTTCCAAAATGGTGTCACTTGTGGGGGGTTTCAATGTTTAGGCACATCAGTGGCTCTCCAAACGCAACATGGCGTCCCATCTCAATTTCTGTCAATTTTGCATTGAAAAGTCAAACTGCGCTCCTTCCCTTCCGAGCTCTCCCATGCGCCCAAACAGTGGTTTACTGCCACATATGGGGTATCAGCGTACTCAGGACAAATTGGACAACAACTTTTGAGGTCCAATTTCTTCTCTTACCCTTGGAAAAATAAAAAATTGGGGGCAAAAATATAATTTTTGTGAAAAAATATGATTTTTTATTTTTACGGTTCTGCATTATAAACTTCTGTGAAGCACTTGGTGGGTCAAAGTGCTCACCACACATCCAGATAAGTTCCTTAGGGGGTCTACTTTCCAAAATGGTGTCACTTGTGGGGGGTTTCAATGTTTAGGCACATCAGTGGCTCTCCAAACGCAACATGGCGTCCCATCTCAATTCCTGTCAATTTTGCATTGAAAAGTCAAATAGCGCTCCTTCCCTTCCGAGCTCTCCCATGCGCCCAAACAGTGGTTTACTGCCACATATGGGGTATCAGCGTACTCAGGACAAATTGGACAACAACTTGTTGGGTCCAATTTCTCCTGTTACCCTTGGTAAAATAAAACAAATTGGAGCTGAAGTAAATTTTTTGTGTAAAAAAGTTAAATGTTCATTTTTATTTAAACATTCCAAAAATTCCTATTAAACACCTGAAGGGTTAATAAACTTCTTGAATGTGGTTTTGAGCACCTTGAGGGGTGCAGTTTTTAGAATGGTGTCACACTTGGGCATTTTCTATCATATAGACCCCTCAAAATGACTTCAAATGAGACGTGGTCCCTAAAAAAAAATGGTGTTGTAAAAATGAGAAATTGCTGGTCAACTTTTAACCCTTATAACTCCCTAACAAAAAAAAAATTGGTTCCAAAATTATGCTGATGTAAAGGAGACATGTGGGAAATGTTACTTATTAAGTATTTTGTGTGACATATCTCTGTGATTTAATTGCATAAAAATTCAAAGTTTGAAAATTGCGAAATTTTCAAAGTTTTCGCCAAATTTCCGTTTTTTTCACAAATAAACGCAGGTACTATCAAAGAAATTTTACCACTATCATGAAGTACAATATGTCACGAGAAAACAATGTCAGAATCACCAGGATCCGTTGAAGCGTTTCGGAGTTATAACCTCATAAAGGGACAGTGGTCAGAATTGTAAAAATTGGCCTGGTCATTAACGTGCAAACCACCCTTGGGGGTAAAGGGGTTAAAAGAAGGCTATTAAGAAAAATGAAAAAATAGATTATAATAATGTACAATAGAACCTGTCACATGAATCCCATTGATTGAAGAAACAAAATCCAAAAGTAAAAATAAATAAAAACAGATTATATATATATATATATATATATATATATATTTAAAAAAATGATAGAGAGACTCTCACCAAACATATCTTACCTCAAGATTTTTATCTTTCATAGTTATTGATTTCTGATTGAACTGAATCAGTAATTCCATAAATTTGTGGAAGCCTCGTTACATACACCTTCCCAATCCATAATGAATTTCTCATCATAGATGGTAAAAGATGGTATCACCCGTACACGTAGGCCTCTAGGTATCAGGTGTTTGAGAATGTAATTCTCTAAAAACGCCTTGTTCCACCAAAGCTTCGTTCTTTTATATAGCAGATTTTTAATAGTATTAGAAACAGATTCCATCTGTAGACCAGTCGACACTGGTGTGGAAGCACCTTCATTACCAAAAACTTCCTTGATTTGTCCCTGCCAAGAGAGTTCCTTGGCTTTAAGATCCGTGTCCAAAGTGTGGCAAGCCTGTGCAGAACACAGCAAATGAATATGAAAAATTACACACTTCACAAGCAAAAAGGTAAAAAAGTAATAAATATCCCATATAGATGTACAGTATTATATACTACGGTGCTTGCTATGAAAAGAATGGCAGACCATTTGGCAAATTCGAAATACAAGGAAGAAGAAAACACCGAACTAGAGGGTCAAGAAGATATAAAAAACAATAGAAAAAATATGTATAAAGTACAAATTTTTTTTATTGATGATAAGGAAACAAACAAAGGCAAAAGAAATTGGCAAAGTGGTACTGGTCACACACAGTGTATATCCACCCGCAAAACACACAACCAAGGGTATAAATGAAGGACAACTGAACACAATAATGTATAAGTAAATCATAAATAAAAGCAATGAAAATATCACAAATGTGCACTATATGGCAGGTATCCAAAAAGCTGTAAACTAAATGGAAGGTATTTAAATGACTGTGCACTATACGATAAGTAAACGTGCACCAATAAGAGCCATAACATGTAACTATAAATAACATCCAATGTTGACCTTAGTATGAGTATACATCAAAATAGCAGTGCAAAGTGCACTATATGGCAGGTATATTAATAATTTTACAGGTGCACGGTCAAGCAAGTTACATAGATGTTATAAGTAGCTAATGTCTAGAATCAAGAAATATATATATGCATATGTGACAGTTTATCCAATAAAAAAGCATGTGCTTGAAAGATCAGAAACAGGCAACAATTATGGTCATAATAACATCTGAGAAAATGTGGTATGGCAGTGTATATATGGCATAAGAGGACAGGAATGTTCCAAATAATAGAGACCTAAGAGGACGGTATGCAGCGCTGCAATGTATCTAAGGTACGTGAACCATAAACTGTCCCAAACACTGCCTGAAGCAGCCTAGATGTCAAGTGAAAATGGCTATACCATCATGCTGTTATGGCCGCTGTATGCCAAATTCTGATAGGTACCAGAAAACAATGTGAATGCTGACCTAGAACATGGTTACCTGTGCGGTTGGGTGGATATGGGCAGACACATGGCCCGACGTGCGTTTCGGATCAAAGTCCTTCGTCAGGTGGAGTGACGTCCATGTAATAAGGAGGGGTTTAAAAAGGAAGATGTGGCTTATGAGGAAATGGAAATAACAGCATGATTAACATGTGAGATTACATTACATGTAGAGTAATAAATATAAAGTGACAAGTCCATGCAGAATATGGACATAAAAAATGTAACCCTATCAAAAGAGAAACCATAATTACTGGGAAGTGAAAGAGAAAGAGATTTTTTATATATAAATATATATAGAATATATATATAAATCAATATATATACCAGAAAGGTATACAAAATAGATCAAGTGTAAAGTGACCAGTGCATAAAATATGTTCCCATGTCAAAGTGTATACATGTTTAGTTATATCACAATAGGTATATAATTAGTGAACAAAATAATAAAATAGACATATACATGTATATATGTATGTCCTCATATACGAACAACTACATATATGCATGAGCATATATACACATGCATAAACATGTAAATGCATGCACATACATAATATGTAATGATCTCTTTGTTACTACCAAACTTTCCTTCCTCGCCATCACTGAAACCTGGCTCACCCCTTCTGACACAGTCTCCCCTGCTGCACTCTCTTACGGTGGCTTCCACCTTTCCCACACACCCCGCCCCAGCAGCAAACATGGCGGAGGAGTTGGTTTTCTCCTGTCAGATAACTGGTCCTTCACCCCAATCCCACTGCCACCCTCTGTTACCCTCCCTTCCTTTGAGGTGCACTCTATGCGCATCTACTCCCCCACCAACCTCCAACTGGCTGTCATTTACCGCCCCCCAGGGCCAGCCACCGCCTTCTTTGACCACTTCACCACCTGGCTACTTCATTTCCTTTCTGCGGACATCCCCACTATCATCATGGGTGACTTCAACATACCCATTGACACTTCCCTCTCAGCTGCCACTAAACTTCTAACTCTCACTTCCTCCTTCGGCCTCACTCAATGGTCTTCTGCAGCCACTCACAAAGACGGTCACACACTGGACCTCATCTTCACCCGCCTCTGCTCTCTATCTAACCTCTCTTACTCACCTCTTCCACTCTCTGACCACAACTTTCTCACATTCTCATCCCTCTCCACTCCATGTCTACAATCCCCACCCCACAAACTTTCACACCCTCGCAGAAATCTTAAACATCTTGACCTACATTCATTCTCTGAATCCCTCCTCCCCCTCACAGACATAAGTTCCATACACAATGCGGAAGACGCTGCTGCTCTATATAACACCACAATAGCTGTAGCTTTGGAATCTGCTGCCCCACTTACACATACCAAAGCTCGCAAAATCAACAGACAGCCCTGGCACACCAGCCTGACCAAAGAACTGAGGCAAGCCTCCAGGGCTGCTGAGCGCAGATGGAAAAGATCCCACTCTAACGAGCACTTCATCGCATTCAAACAGTCCCTCACTACTTTCAAGACCACACTCACCACAGCTAAACAAACCTACTTCTCATCTCTCATATCCTCTCTCTCTCACAACCCTAAACAGTTATTCAACACCTTCAATTCTCTCCTCCGTCCCCTAGCACCTCCTTCCCCCCCACTTATCTCCGCTGAAGACTTTGCCTCATTTTTCAAGCAGAAGATTGATAGCATTAGAGACAGTTTTGGTTAACAACCCCCAGAGCCCTTCCTCCCGATTTCCCAGCCCTCCACCTCCAAAACCAACTTCTCCACCATTACAGAAGATCAACTCTCCACTCTACTCTCAAGATCGCATCTCACCACCTGTGCACTTGACCCACTCCCATCCCACCTCATCCCAAACCTCACCACAATCTTCATCCCAACCCTAACCCATCTCTTCAACCTATCACTAACAACTGGTGTTTTCCCCTCAAGCTTTAAACATGCCTCCATCACACCAATCCTCAAAAAGCCCTCTCTTGACCCATCCTCTGTATCTAGCTATCGCCCTATATCACTTCTCCCCTATGCCTCCAAACTACTTGAACAACATATTTACCTTGAACTGTCCTCCCATCTCTCTTCTTGCTCCCTCTTTGACCGCCTACAATCTGGCTTCCGGTCACACCATTCCACCGAAACTGCCCTAACTAAAGTCACCAATGACCTCTTAACTGCCAAGAGCAAGCGACACTACTCTGTCCTCCTCCTCCTCGACCTGTCGGCTGCCTTTGACACAGTGGACCATTCCCTATTATTACAAACCCTCTCATCCCTTGGCATCGCAGACTTGGCCCTATCCTGGATCTCATCATACCTAACAGACCGGACATTCAGCGTCTCCCACTCACACACCACCTCCTCACCTCGCCCTCTATCTGTCTATCTGTCGGAGTCCCACAAGGTTCAGTCCTTGGGCCCTTGCTCTTCTCCATTTACACCTTTGGCCTGGGACAGCTCATAGAATCTCATGGCTTTCAGTATCAACTCTATGCTGACGACACACAGATCTACATCTCTGGACCAGATATCACCTCCCTTCTAAGTAGAATCCCTCAATGTCTGTCCACTATTTCATCCTTCTTCTCCGTTAGATTTCTGAAACTTAACATGGACAAAACAGAATTCATCATCTTTCCCCCATCTCACGCGACCCCCCCAACGAACCTATCCATTACAGTAAATGGCTGCCCACTCTCCCCAGTCCCACAAGCTCGCTGCCTCGGGGTAATCCTTGACGCTGATCTCTCCTTCAAACCACATATCCAAGTCCTTTCCACTTCCTGCCGACTTCAACTCAAAAATATTTCACGAATCCGTTCATTCCTCAACCATGAATCTGCAAAAACCCTAGTCCATGCCCTCATCATCTCTCGCCTTGACTACTGCAACCTCCTGCTCTGTGGCCTCCCCTCTAACACTCTCGCACCCCTCCAATCTATTCTAAACTCTGCTGCCCGACTAATCCACCTGTCCCCCCGCTATTCCCCGGCCTCTCTCCTCTGTAAATCCCTTCACTGGCTCCCCATTGCCCAGAGACTCCACTACAAAACCCTATCCATGACGTACAAAGCCATCCACAACCTGTCTCCTCCATACATCTGTGACCTCGTCTCCCGGTACTTACCTACCCGCAATCTCCGATCCTCACAAGATCTCCTACTCTACTCCCCTCTTATCTCCTCTTCCCACAATCGTATACAAGATTTCTCTCGCGTATCAACCCTACTCTGGAACCCTCTACCACAACACATCAGACTCTCGCCTACCATCGAAACCTTCAAAAAGAACCTGAAGACCCACCTCTTCCGACAAGCCTACAACCTGCAGTAACCACCGATCGACCAAACCGCTGCATGACCATCTCTACCCTCACCTACTATATTCTCACCCATCCCTTGTAGATTGTGAGCCTTCGCGGGCAGGGTCCTCATTCCTCCTGTACCAGTTATGACTTGTATTGTTTAAGATTATTGTACTTGTTTTTATGTATACCCCTCCTCACATGTAAAGCGCCATGGAATAAATGGCGCTATAACAATAAATAATAATAATAAATAATAATAATAATATAAAAAGTATATGACAATATATAAGAATGCTGATGAACAATTGCAACTGATAAGCCCCCAATCAAAGTATTGCCATCATGTAACCAGGATGGATTTGTAATCATCAGGACCAGGTGAAGAATGAAGAGACCACATCAATGGCATGAACTAAAATCAAATTGAATAAAAACAATTAAAAAAAAAATAGTAAAAATATCATAGTAATATACAAAATTAGATGGACACAATGGTCTACAGAAAAGGGACAAAGCTAAGGTGTTCATTTAGGCCAAGGGGATGTATTGTCTTTAATGTCCAAATCCACCTTGCCTCAAGTCTTGCCAGGGGATTAGTGATGGGACCGCCTCTAATATTGGATTGGATCATGTATACCCCTAACTTGTAATACAGAAGCATCACAATTGTGGTAGGCCCTAAAATGACGTGGTAGTGTTTTGAGGAGGGAGCAGTCCTCAACCTCTTTGGCAGCCAGGATGCCTAATACATGCTCCCGCACCCAAACTTTGAGAGGGCGAGTAGTCAGACCAATGTAAATTAGTGAACAAGGGCAGGTATAACTGCCCTTGTGTTGCATGCAATGGTATGTTTGATGTTGTAAAGTGTCTGTCCATCAGAGCTGGAAAAAGTTTGAGCTCGAATGATGTTAGGACAGGCCACACAATTACCACATGGTCTGCAGCCATGGATCGGTTAAGAATTTGAAAGAAAAGTAGAAGATTCATTAACATAATGGCTCCTAACTAAAACTTCACCCAAGTTCCTAGACCTGCTAAATGTAATCAGCGGTCTGGGTCCCAGACATTTGGAGAGGATTGGATCAGAAAGCAGGATTGGCCATGATTTCTCCAAAAAGTGTCGCATCAACCCAGTATTTTGCATGATGTTGCGTAATGAGCCTAATCTCATTGTTGGACTTCTTTTTTGTGGAAGAATATAATGCTACACTTCTAGGAGTATGCCTTGCTCTATTAAAGACCCTTTTAATACAACGGCGGCTGTAACCCCATCTATAAACCTCTTTTTTTCAGCCTGTGTATAAAAGTCCATGTTGCTTGAACAGATTCGCCGTAGCCGTAAAAATTGGCCCACAGGAATCGAGCGAATCATGGAAGGAGAATGTGATGACTCGGCCAGAAGTAGAGAATTGACCGAAGTCGATTTACGAAAGACGTCTGTCTGTAAGATGTTCTGATTGTCTCATTTGATCTTGACGTCCAGAAAATTGACCGACTCCCTGTATGTTAAGCTCATTTTGGTTTAGGGTAGACATAACATCATAAAGGGAATCTACAGATCCCTGCCAGATCAGAAACACGTCGTCTATGTACCGCGCCAAGAAAAGAGCGCAGTCCATAGACACGTGCCGATCTGACAGGAAGAGGTCCCTCTCCCACAGCCCCAGGAACAGGTTGGCGTAAGATGGTGCAAATGACGCCCCCATGGCTGTGCCCTGGAGCTGCAGGAAGAAGGACCCCTGAAATAAAAATAAATTGTGCGACAAAGTAAATTGAAGCAGATCAGTCAAAAAAGTGGCCAGAGATGGTGTAACCTGTGAGGATTGCAGGAAAAAACTGGTTGCCCGAATTCCGTCAGCATATTTGATATTTGTATACAGTGATTCGACGTGGCAGGTTACAAGGATTGTCTCCGTGTCAATATAGAGACATCAATCTTTTTAAGAAAATCGCTGGTGTCCTTGGTGAAGGATGGTAGAGCCTCAACAAGAGGCTGCAAGAATGAGTCAATGTATTTATTCACATTTTCCAAATAATTCCCCCTCCCTGAAATGATCGGTCTACCAGGGGGTTTGGAACAATTTCTGTGAATCTTTGGTAGTAGATACAGAGTGGGAATGGATGGTTCACCAATTTGAAGGACAGTATACACCTCTTTAGTAATAACCCCATTATCTCTAGCTGACTGTAGAATAGACATTAATTCAAGTTGAAATTTAGTCAGGGGATTAAAAGTCATCCTTTTATAGCATTTAGTGTCCCTCAAATGTCGAAAGGCCTCTGCCTCATATATGATTTTGGGCCAAACCACCACATTCCCACCCTTATCCGCTGGTTTGAAGACCACATCCTGTAAATTCTGAAGACTCATGAGGCTCATCCTCTCTTCACGTGTGAGATTATTAGATGTGGAATATTTGGGGATGCTCAAAAAATCATTACTAAGCATTCCTGACAAAGATGTCAATAGGTGGACAGGACGAAATTGGAGGGAATTTGTGAGATTTTGATTTAAGAGAAGTTGGTTTCTTACCCCCTTGTGAACTGTTGTGTTCAACTGCCAGTTCCTCCAATGCTGCTAACGCCTGTTGTTCCGTCTCTGTGGGAAACAATTGTGCAATTTGATTATTATGAAAGTACCGTTTGAATAAGATTTTCCTGGCAAATAGATGTAAGTCCTTTAAGGCATTGAATTTATTAAACCTAGATGTTGGACAGAACAAAAGGCCTTTTGTGAGCAATGCAGTTTCAATAGGTGTGAAATTATGAGAACGAAGATTAATTACCTTCAAATTGTTATTATTTTCAGGTGAATAGCCATAGTATCTTTTATTAGGATGGTAGTGCAAATTATATTTCCGTTTAGGGGTGTGAATGGTAGATACAGAGACGGAAGAAGAGGCTTATGAAAGGTCACTGCCTGGAGGATTGGAAGAAATGGAGGGAGCACGTTTTCTGTCCTGTGCTGGTGTGACTGAAGTCCTCCATCTATATAAATGGCCCATGGAGAAATCACGTTGGTCCCTATTCAGTTTTGTCAATTGGTTATTTTGAATGTCCTTGATCCATGAATCAATATTTTTATTCATTAGTTCATCAATTGTCCGTATCTGCTCAATGGTCAACTCAGTTTTGGCATTGATATATGTTACCTCAAGATTTTTATCTATCATAGTTATTGATTTCTGATTGAACTGAATCAGTAATTCTATAAATTTGTTAGAAGCCTCGTTACATACACCTTGGCTTTAAGATGCATGTCCAATGTGTGGCAAGCCTGTGCAGAACACAGCAAATGAATATGAAAAATTACACACTTCACAAGCAAAAAGGTAAAAAAGTAATAAATATCCCATATAGATGTACAGTATTATATAATACGGTGCTTGCTATGAAAAGAATGGCAAACCATTTGGCAAATTCGAAAGACAATGAAGAAGAAAACACCAAACTAGAGGGTCAAGAAGATATAAAAAACAATAGAAAAAATATGTATTAAGTACAAAAAAATTTTATTGATGAGAAGAACAAACAAAGGAAAAAGAAATCGGCAAAGTGGTACTGGTCACACACAGTGTATATCCGCCCATAAAACACACAACCAAGGGTATAAATGAATGACAGCTGAACACAATAATGTATAAGCAAATCATAAATAAAAGCAATGAAAATATCACAAATGTGCACTATGTGGCAGGTATCCAAATAGCTGTACACTAAATGGAAGGTAGACAAAAAGTAAACATAAATCAAAACAGATTATACAGTGGGGCAAAAAAGTATTTAGTCAGTCAGCAATAGTGCAAGTTCCACCACTTAAAAAGATGAGAGGCGTCTGTAATTTACATCATAGGTAGACCTCAACTATGGGAGACAAACTGAGAAAAAAAAATCCAGAAAATCACATTGTCTGTTTTTTAACAATTTATTTGCATATTATGGTGGAAAATAAGTATTTGGTCAGAAACAAAATTTCATCTCAATACTTTGTAATATATCCTTTGTTGGCAATAACAGAGGTCAAACGATTTCTGTAAGTCTTCACAAGGTTGCCACACACTGTTGTTGGTATGTTGGCCCATTCCTCCATGCAGATCTCCTCTAGAGCAGTGATGTTTTTGGCTTTTCGCTTGGCAACACGGACTTTCAACTCCCTCCAAAGGTTTTCTATAGGGTTGAGATCTGGAGACTGGCTAGGCCACTCCAGGACCTTGAAATGCTTCTTACGAAGCCACTCCTTCGTAGCCCTGGCGGTGTGCTTTGGATCATTGTCATGTTGAAAGACCCAGCCACGTTTCATCTTCAATGCCCTTGCTGATGGAAGGAGGTTTGCACTCAAAATCTCACGATACATGGCCCCATTCATTCTTTCATGTACCCGGATCAGTCGTCCTGGCCCCTTTGCAGAGAAACAGCCCCAAAGCATGATGTTTCCACCACCATGCTTTACAGTAGGTATGGTGTTTGATGGATGCAACTCAGTATTCTTTTTCCTCCAAACACGACAAGTTGTGTTTCTACCAAACAGTTCCAGTTTGGTTTCATCAGACCATAGGACATTCTCCCAAAACTCCTCTGGATCATCCAAATGCTCTCTAGCAAACTTCAGACGGGCCCGGACATGTACTGGCTTAAGCAGTGGGACAAGTCTGGCACTGCAGGATCTGAGTCCATGGTGGCGTAGTGCGTTACTTATGGTAGGCCTTGTTACATTGGTCCCAGCTCTCTGCAATTCATTCACTAGGTCCCCCCGCGTGGTTCTGGGATTTTTGCGCACCGTTCTTGTGATCATTCTGACCCCACGGGGTGGGATTTTGCGTGGAGTCCCAGATCGAGGGAGATTATCAGTGGTCTTGTATGTCTTCCATTTTCTAATTATTGCTCCCACTGTTGATTTCTTCACTCCAAGCTGGTTGGCTATTGCAGATTCAGTCTTCCCAGCCTGGTGCAGGGCTACAACTTTGTTTCTGGTGTCCTTTGACAGCTCTTTGGTCTTCACCATAGTGGAGTTTGGAGTCAGACTGTTTGAGGGTGTGCACAGGTGTCTTTTTATACTGATAACAAGTTTATACAGGTGCCATTACTACAGGTAATGAGTGGAGGAAAGAGGAGACTCTTAAAGAAGAAGTTACAGGTCTGTGAGAGCCAGAAATCTTGATTGTTTGTTTCTGACCAAATACTTATTTTCCACCATAATATGCAAATAAATTGTTAAAAAAACAGACAATGTGATTTTCTTGATTTTTTTTTCTCAGTTTGTCTCCCATAGTTGAGGTCTACCTATGATGTAAATTACAGACGCCTCTCATCTTTTTAAGTGGTGGAACTTGCACTATTGCTGACTGACTAAATACTTTTTTGCCCCACTGTATATATATATATATATATATATATATATATATATATAAAAAATTATAGTGGGACTCTTACCAAAAATATGTGTGTATACCCCAGCAAACTAGATACAATTTATGAATTGTGGAAATAGATATTGTTGTAAGTCCCACAGAACAAGAATGAAATAAGATGATGATAAGATGATATATCCTCCTTATGGTCCACTCACAGTTTGTGATATAGTTGTCAAAAACACCATTGTTACAGACAATATATTATAATGTTGCAATGTACTGTAACAATCATTGTTCATGCAGTTTTAGTAACTGATGTTTTGTGGTTCCAACACGTGCTGTGCGGTAAAATATTGCATATTTGTACAAATGAACGATTCCTGGAGTCAATGGCTTTAATTTTGATTCACCACCTGCTGCATAAACTGCTTTGATTAAAACCATCTCAGAAAGTGGGTTTCATTCAAAGGCATCGCCACCTGTGGTGTATCCAGTGTTATTAACACTTGTCATTAAACGACGGTTCTTCAGGGGGTTGTCACGGCAGCAGTGACCCGGTCCGTGGCCCTGGGCTTCCAATAAAATTAATGAAATGAAGGGGAAATAAAGTCTATAGGGAGTTAGTTCATGATGCCACCTGTGGTATTTGGCAATGGATGGTCCGACGCTTCTTACGCGGACCACTGGGGCCAATAGTGAAGCAGCTGGGAGGGTTCTGCTACCCACAGGTGGAGTGGGACCCCAGGGCTGCCGGTATAGTTGCTAAGGGATCGTAGACGATGGGGTGCAGGACTGAGGGTGCGGGAAATGATTGTAGGACTCAAAGATTGCAGTTTCCTTTACCTTTACTGGTTAGTTGCAGGTGCAGTCCGGGGCACATGTAACAGGTGATGATGGGATCCGGGCAGCCTGGAAGCAACTTAGAATCCACCTAGCCAGCTGGGTTTGGAGGCCTTCCTTCTGCGCTATTCTCTTAGGGCCTTGCAGCTTTAAGATCTGCTCAAGTTCATCTCCTGCGGGTTGCTTCTAACCTATATGGCAGCCTATCACGGCCACTGCCTTTTCACTGGCAGCCCTGGCTTTTTGTCTGCTGTGGTGCCTCCGGGTGTTCAGTGTGGCCAAGGAGCTTGCAGTTCTCTGCCCTCCAGATTTGGCTGTCGGGCGTACAGCACCAAAACAGCCAAGGACTCTGGCATCCTCTTTGTCAGCGCTCTCTTCTGGGATGAGCTTGGTTACAGCTCCACTCCGCAAGTTCTCCTCGACTTCCCTCTTCTTTTCTCACTCTCAGATTACTCAGTAGACTAACTAACCCCGCCTCCAGGCCAGAACTTATAGGGAAGCTCCCCTGAAACAGGGTGTTAGAGCTCCCCCTTCTGGTTTGGAGTAAGGAAAGTGTTGGATGCTGGTATCACCTGGTAAGTGGACCCCTCGAGGCATGATATCACCCCCTGTGAGGGAGGCAATGCCACTGTGGCAACCAGACTCCTGCGGTGCAATACTACAGCTCGGGCAAAAATTAAGAGACCACCACATCAAAACCCAGTCATGGGAAGCCCAATCTCCAGGCCTGAACCCCATTGAAATCCTCTGGAATGTAATCAAGAGGATGATGAATAGTCACAAACCATCAAACAAAGAATTGCTTACATTTTTGCGCCAGAAGCAGTGTGAAAGACTGGTGGAAAGCATGCCAAGACAAGTGAAAGCTATGATTAAAAATCATGGTTATTCCACAAAATATTGATCTCTGAACTCTTCCTGAGTTAAAACATTAGTATTGTTGTTTCTAAATGATTATGAACTTGTTTTCTTTGCATTATTTGAGGTCTGAAAGCACTGGTTTTTTTTTATTTTGACACTTTTTCTTTGTCAGAAAAAAAATACAAAAATTATTGCTTGGAAATTCTGAGACATGATGTCAGAAGTTTATAGAATAAAATAACAATTTACATTTTACTCAAAAAAATATACCTATAAAGAGAAAAATCAGACAAACTGAACATTTTCCAGTGTTCTCTTAATTTTTGCCAGAGCTGTATGCTAGTCCATTCAAGAGTTCTGTAAGGTGTAGTACTCCTAATAATTGAGTTGTCTTAGTAGAGTACTCACCAGATGTGTTTCGGAGTTCAATTTCATTCCTTCTTCAATTGAATATGTCTGGGCATAGGTAATGTTCTCCTTTTATTAACAGTAAATGCATGGGCCGGATCAGAAAAGTAACTTGGACTGAATTATAGAATATTAACTATGGACTGCAATTCAATATTGTCACAAATTAAGTGCATTATAAATTGCAGTACCCATATGTTACAAATCATGCTAAAAGCATAACAAACACAAATACTTTATTTCATTTTTGACATTGATCCTTCTCAATACACTGATGAGCAAAAGGGTAACAATATTTTGAACTTTTGACTTTCAGGCTCCATATCTCACCATCCACTACTAGAACGTGAGACTACCATAATTTTATAGACAATCATCTTGGCTATCTCATAGATATGTTGACTTACAATTATTTAGTATATGATAAGTTATGCAGATTATTGTCATGTCACTGCATTGTTGATGTTTTGCTCTTTATATTGGAAAAATATTTTTCTTCCTGTATACTCAGAGGCTTAGCTAGGGGGTTGGTTCAGGGGGAATGAAACTTCTGAGAGGGCCCCTAGCCTGGTAACCCTAATTTCAACTGTGGTGGTGCAGGCGAATAGTGGATGTAAGGGAACCTAAGCAGATTACTGTACCGTTACTGAAAATAAACCTCCATACAAAGACAAACAGTGATATTGCAGCGTCCCAGGGTCCTGGTCGTTCCAGTAATGTCATTCTTCCACCAGAAGAAGTGATTTTACATTTGAAGGCAATAAAGGAGATCTCTTTACCAGGTATCACAAACCATTCAACACACTTCACACTCCAGCCCACCAGGGGGAGCTATGCTCCTGTTTATTAGGGCACTCTTCACAATTAGGTAAAACTGGTGGTCTGGATAGGAAGTTAGACAGAAGCTGGCTGGGCTTCACCCAGTGAGCTGCTATCTGAGCTCCGCTCAGGTACTAAGTCCCTGACAGGGGCGGGATCCTGTCAGAGGCGTAGACAGAAGGCCACGGAGCTGCGACTGCCTACCGATGCGGCAGCATCCTAAGAAAGAGACACTGAAGGAGAATTGTATTGTAGAGGGTGAGAAACAAAGTCATAGCAAAAGGAGAGGAAACCAGAAGAAGTTCTTCCCTATACAGGCTGCCTCCTTCTGAGGCGCAGGATCCGGTAGCCGGAACACCGAGGGAGCAATCGTCTCCATGCCTTGCTCCAGAGACCGGCAGGACAGCTAATTCCATATTCCCTGCCCGACCTACACCCAGGAGGCATGGTGGCAACTTGTGGGGGCTGGGGCGTGCTAGAGTCCCTGTAAAAAGCCTAAGGCCATCAGTCTTACGGGTTTGTTCCTATCCATCTGGGGGACAGAGAGAGACATAACATCTACAACAGTTGTGAGGACCTTACCGAGAAGCTTAGCAGGAGAGGACTACAACACCCAGGCGCTAGAGGAAGGCTACTGATTTCTACCTGGATGAGGGGACTCTGGATTTGCCTTCAGACCGGCCGGACTCTGCCTGCCCTATGATCTGGTGCTTTGTACTGTGGATGCTGAAGCCTTCAGTAAAATGGTAAAGAGTCTGCACCCTTGTGTCCTCGTTCTTCACTGCGCCTCACACCATCCACCATCTGCACACTGGGAAACCCTGGGGACATACTTGACCTGTGGGAAGGTATACCATCTAGCTGCCATAACATCAACCCAGCAGACCCCTAAGCAGCGTCGGTCACCCTGACCGAATATCACAGGTGGCGTCACAAACATTTTCCCCTTTAAAGACCTTTCCCCTTTTTTACAACGAACCTCCCGAGGGCCACGGACCGGGTCAGCCACTGTGACATCCCCTTGAGAACCGAAGGGCCCGGTACCGAGTACCCCAGTGCCCCTACGGGGGCGATCCAATATTACTGCCATATGGTCAGTGATAGGTACTAGTCCTGTAGAACATATAAGAGATCACAGCACAGTTGTAGATGGTGACTTACAAAGGACGTTCTTTCTGGTGGAGTAGTTCACTTTTCCCTTTTCCGTCTGGCCCAGACGTACATGACGAATTTGCCAGCCAGGACTTGTCTGCAAAGATTACAACAAAGACACATCTGACTTCTCACACTTCCTGCACCATCTTCATCTATCCGCAATCTCTTCATCCTGCTGATACCCTAATACAGAGCAGCAGCTGCAGCTGTATGTGTCCCTATTACTGCAAATATTGTGTGGTGCTGTGTGCATCTAATTATCCTCCTACTGAAGCCCTAAATTTCCCTTTCATTGAACTTGTAAAGTATGATGTCAACAAAAGTGCCCCACAAACACGCAGATACCCTCATAGTGAATTCCTCTACATAATGCATCCTCACATGGTCCATACAGTATACTGCATCCTCCCATGGTCCTCACAGCAAAATCCATCCCCACATGGTCTATATAGCATAATGCATCCCCCCATGGTCCTTACAGTATAGAGCATCCCCCCTGTTCCTCACAGCATAATGCATCCCCACATGGTCCATTCAGTAAAAAGAATCCCCCCATGGTCCATACTGTATAAAGCATCACCCATTGCCTATACAGTGTAACACTTTCTCCCTCATGGTCCATACAGTACAACACATCCCCCACGGTCTATCCAGTATGACACATGCCCCATGGTCTATACTGTATAATACATCCCTCCATTGTCCATTCTGTATAATGTATCCCCCCATGGTCCATACAGTATAATACATCCCACCCATGGTACCTACTGTATAAAGCATCCCCCCCATGGTCCATACAGTATAATATATCCCCCACGGTGCATACTGTATAAAGCATCCCCCCATGGCCTATACCATATAATACAATACATCCCCCCTTGGCCTATACAGTATAATACACATGTCAATGGTCCTCAATACAGTTTTACCACAACACAGTGCTCTAGAAAACACAATATACACCTCTCCTCCTCATTCCTCCACTGCTCTGATCTCCCCAGCACCAGATTGTCTTCTGAAGCGTCGCACATCTCAGCATACAGGACTCCATTTGGTGATGTCATCATGCTGAGATGCAGAGGAAGAATGATGACACTTCGTCCTCCAACATGCTTTCATCTGTATCAGCACTATGCACTCGCTATCTTACTGTGTATTCTACAAATTACAACCTGTTCTCACATTCCCTAATAGCTCAGTGTGTTATTAGGTTGATTCCCAAGTGAAAGGTCACTGATTTGAATTGAGGAGCAACCTTGAAGAACATTTCCCAAGAAAACAGAAACAGCATCATCCAGCTCATCGATAGCGGTCTCCATCCATTCAAAATCCTAGAAGTGGACATCCAGGAATAATATCCAAGTCAATAAGGTAACTCATCACAAGGTCTATCAGTTCTGGCGTGACAAACATGGCAGAGGCAGTGGCTTGTATGGGTCTTAAAAGCGAAGTCACAGACGTCCATGCAATCACACTTTACACAATTCTGGAATGGTGACCTGAAAAACGTTTATGAAGCCCTGACTTCAATATCATCATAAGAAGCGTTGGCTCAAGTTTCCAAGTGCAAAAGTACAAAAAGTGGACAACAGAAGATTGGAAATGGGTGATTTGGAGCGTTGATACAAAAGTCAATAGATTAGACCTTAATGGGTGCAAATGGATCTGGAAGAAACAAGGGAAAAAGTGGCTAACGAATTGAGAAATTAACGGAGTTGTCAAACTCTGTGAAGAAGCCTGATGATTTGGGACTGTTTCTGTTAGGACTGGCGGAACGCACCAAGTTTAAGATGAAGTAGTATTAGGTGCGTTCACAGTCCGAGCTCCACCGTGCAGGTGAAAACCTGCTGCTAGTAATGACGGATGAGGTGGCTTTACAATGTGAAGACACACACCGGTTAACCTCACCCAGTGTGAAGAAAGCGAACCCTGTTGCATCACAGGGCCGCGGTACCGCACCAAGAGCGCAAGCAAGGAGTCTCAGAACTCAATCCTAAGACACAGGATTTGAGTTCATAAAACCTCATGCGCTCGACACCGCTACTGGGGTGTCAGAGTGACAGAAATAATTATATTTTAGATGTACGAGAGTGTGTGCGGTGCCGCACTGGCAGACGCCACTAACCACCCAGGCTTGGGTCAGGAAAGCGCTGAGAAAGCGCTCGGTGCAGCCCTGGCGGTCACAGCAATTAGACGCTGTAATGTGTGTAACGTGCTACTGGCTTAGTCGGGCGCTAGATAGCTTCCATAATTCGCAAACAGTCAACAACACTAGGAATGGGAATGATTTAGGAGCTTTTATCCATCGACATACATCCATCTACACACACACATTATCAAGTCAATACTAGCGCATGGCCGTGCGGTCATGCACAGCTTATATAGTTGCAGCACGTTCAGGACCTTCCAATAAAGGACCAATGGGAAGCTGCCACCGAAGTTTAGCACTTTCAGGACCTTCCTGGAGGACCAATGGGATGTGCTGCAGTACCTGAGCATGTGACCCTCGATCTCCAACGGGAGATCTTGCCCTGGGCATGCTCAGAAAGAGAAAAGCAGGACTTAGTCCCAAAAGCATCTGCTCGCCGCTGCCCAACACTGACTTCAATGGCAGAAGCAGGAAAAGCAGCAGTAACTCTTTGTACAGAGTGGAACTGAGCAAGACGCTGGGACCGACGTCTCCTGTGAGCAGACTCCACTGCGGCAGGAGAAGAATGGGAGACCGTAGCGGAGACGGCCCGAGATTCCCCCTGTGCAGAGGCGGGAACTCGACCCCTAACAGTTTCACAGCCAAAGTTGTTGCATACTTGACCAGGACTGATAGTGGTATCAGTGCTAAGTAGGGTTGAGCGACTTTTAGTTTTTTAGGGTCGAGTCAGGTTTCGCGAAACCCGACTATTTCAAAAGTCGAGTCGAGTGAAATCGGCCGATTATCGCAAAAAGTCGGGGATCGACCGAAACACGAAACCCAATGCAAGTCAATGGGGAAGCATAGTCGGCAGTGAGTGGAGGCCAGGAAAACACCTACAGTGCCCATTTTAATGGCAAAAACATCCATTATTGTTACTGAAGCTTGTCAATCCTAATTTACCTTATAATAATAGTTAGAAATTGGAAATTGGGGGTCATTTGGCTAAAGTTGTGGGGGGTAGGGCTGGTTCAAGTATTTAGTGGGCCCAGGAAATGTGGACCACGTCACGGCAGTGGAGCAGGGAGAGGTAAGTATTTCAACTTTGCAAGTGCTGTGATCCTGAGCAAGCAGGGGGGCCCACTGGTTGGCATTGGCACTGGCACAGGGCCCCTCAAAGTACGGTGGTGTGTTTGCACGGCGGGGGCACCTCCCACCGGCAGCGACACTTTTGCATACTATGAGGGGCCCTGTGCCAGTGATGTCGCCAACGAGTATTCCCCCCCCCACCTGATGTAGGAACCTGCACTTTCATCTGCACCTTCCTCTTTTTCCCCGTGTAAGGTGGAATGGTATGCGGGAAGGGGAACCTGACTTTCAGCAGGGTCACATTCTGGCTGTGTAGCGTGCATGGAGAATGTAGCGTTCTGGGTCAATGAACCAGCAGACTCATCTATCACTGGCTGGGCAATGGGCAGGATGAGGAGGAAACACAGATATAGGCCCAAATAATAAAGTGGGCTAAATGCAGTTCAAAATTGGTAACAGGACTAACCAGGGTGCATTGCTTTGTTCAGTGGAGTATAACTGTAATGAGAGGCTGACACAGTGAGTAAGCCCAAATCAGTAAGTAGG
The DNA here is from genome assembly GCF_032444005.1 of Ranitomeya imitator. NCBI lineage: Eukaryota > Metazoa > Chordata > Amphibia > Anura > Dendrobatidae > Ranitomeya > Ranitomeya imitator. The sequence continues at coordinate 441,559,125 of NC_091284.1, forward strand.
CTAAATGCAGTTCAAAATTGTTAACGGAAGTAAACAGGCGGCACTGGTTTGTTCAGTGGAGAACATGAAGGAGCAGCAGACACTGTTAGTAGGGCCAACAAAACAAGTAAGCCAAATGCAGTGTTATATTAAAAACAATTTAACGAGAGCCTGAAGATTGAAGCTAGGGAAAGGCAACCTGGAGAACACCTTGGAGCGGAAGACACCGTTTGTAGAACCCACACCCAACTTGTAGGCCTAATGCAGTGTTCTTTCAACAACTACTTAACAAGAGCTTGAAGATAGAAGCTAGGGAGAGGCAACCTGGATAACACCTTGGAGCGGCAGACATCGTCCCTACAACCCAGACCCAACTTGTAGGCCTAATGCAGTGTTCTTTCAACAATTACTTAACAAGAGCTTGAAGATAGAAGCTAAGGAGAGGCAACCTGGAGAACACCTTGGAGCAGCAGACACCGTCCCTACAACCCAGACCCAACTTGTAGGCCTAATGCAGTGTTGTTTCAACAACTACTTAACAAGAGCTTGAAGATAGAAGCTAGGGAGAGGCAACCTGGAGAACACCTTGGAGCGGCAGACACCATCCCTACAACTCAGACCCAACTTGTAGGCCTAATGCAGTGTTGTTTCAACAACTACTTAACAAGAGCTTGAAGATAGAAGCTAGGGAGAGGCACCCTGGAGAACACCTTGGAGCGGCAGACACCGTCTCTAGAACCCAGACCCAACTTGTAGGCCAAATGCAGTGTTGTTTCAACAACTACTTAACAAGAGCTTGAAGATACAAGCTAGGGAGAGGCACCCTGGAAAACACCTTGGAGCAGCAGACACCGTCTCTAGAACCCAGACCCAACTTGTAGGCCTAATGCAGTGTTGTTTCAACAACAACTTAACAAGAGCTTGAAGATAGAAGCTAGGGAGAGGCAACCTGGAGAACACCTTGGAGCGGCAGACACCGTCCCTACAACCCAGACCCAACTTGTAGGCCTAATTGTTATGATAAGGTAATTCAGTACCACAATGGACATAGAGGTCAGAGCACATACAGTGACCTGACAATAACCCAAAAACATAGAACGAGCTCTGAGACGTGGGAACTCTGCTGACCGCAATCCCTGATCCTCTCCAACCACACTAGAGGCAGCCGTGGATTGCGCCTAACGCTCCCTATGCAACTCGGCACAGCCTGAGAAACTAGCTAGCCTGAAGATAGAAAATAAGCCTACCTTGCCTCAGAGAAATACCCCACAGGAAAAGGCAGCCCCCACATGTAATGACTGTGAGTTAAGATGAAAAGACAAACGTAGAGATGAAATAGATTTAGGAAAGTGAGGCCCGACTTTCTGAACAGAGCGAGGATAGGAAAGGTAACTTTGCGGTCAACACAACACCCTACAAAAACCACGCAAAGGGGGCAAAAAGACCCTCCGTACCAAACTAACGGCACGGAGGTACACCCTCTGCGTCCCAGAGCTTCCAGCAAGCAGAAAAAAACAAATAGACAAGCTGGACAGAAAAAAACAGCCACCGTCCCTACAACCCAGACCCAACTTGTAGGCCTAATGCAGTGTTGTTTCGACAACAACTTAACAAGAGCTTGAAGATAGAAGCTAGGGAGAGGCAACCTGGAGAACACCTTGGAGCGACAGACACCGTCCCTACAACCCAGACCCAACTTGAAGGGAAAATGCAGTGTTGTTTCAACAACTACTTAACAAGAGCTTGAAGATAGAAGCTATGGAGAGGCAACCTGGAGAACACCTTGGAGCGGCAGACACCGTCCCTACAACCCAGACCCAACTTGTAGGCCAAATGCAGTGTAATATTAACAACTACTTAACGAGAGCCTGAAAATGGAAGTTCAGGACAGGAAACCAGGAGAACAGCACGGAGCGGCATACACCATTAGTAGGCCCCAACCCAACTAGTAGGCCAAATGCAGTGTAATATTAACAACTACTTAACGAGAGCCTGAAAATGAAAGTTCAGGACAGGAAACCAGGAGAACAGCAAGGAGCGGCAGACACCGTTACTAGGCCCCAACCCAACTAGTAGGCCAAATGCAGTTGTTCCATTTAACAACTATTTAACAAGAGCCTGAAGATAGAAGCTCAGGAAAGGCAACCAGGAGAACACCTTGGAGCGGCAGACACTGTTAGTAGGCCCCAACCAAGCTAGTAGCAGCAATGCATTTGTTCCATTTAACAACTATTTAACGAGAGCCTGAAGATCAAAGCTCAGGAAAGGCAACCTGGAGAACACCTTGGAGCGGCTGACACCGTTAGTAGGCCCCAACCAAACTAGTAGCCCCACTGCAGTTGTTCCATTTAAAAACTATTTAACGAGAACCTGAAGATCGAAGCTCAGGAAAGGCAACCTGGAGAACTGTTATGGCTGGCAATCAGGCAACACAGCGTGCAGTAATCAGCGCACATACAGAGATCTGGCAATAACCAAAAACAATAGGACGAGCTCTGAGACGTGGAATCTCTGTAGACTGCAGTACCTGATCTATCCTCACACAACTATAAGCAGCAGTGGATTGCGCCTATAACTACCTATGCAACTCGGCACTGCCTGAGGAGCTGACTAGCCTGAAGATAGAAATACAAGCCTGACTTACCTCAGAGAAATACCCCAAAGGAATAGGCAGCCCCCCACATATAATGACTGTTAGCAAGATGAAAAGACAAACGTAGGAATGAAATAGATTCAGCAAAGTGAGGCCCGATATTCTAGACAGAGCGAGGATAGCAAAGAGAACTATGCAGTCTACAAAAAACCCTAAAACGAAAACCACGCAAAGGGACAAAAAGACCCACCGTGCCGAACTAACAGCACGGCGGTGCACCCCTTTGCTTCTCAGAGCTTCCAGCAAAAGTTAATAGCAAGCTGGACAGAAAAAACAGAAAACAAACTAGAAGCACTTATCTAGCAGAGCAGCAGGCCCAAGGAAAGATGCAGTAGCTCAGATCCAACACTGGAACATTGACAAGGAGCAAGGAAGACAGACTCAGGTGGAGCTAAATAGCAAGGCAGCCAACGAGCTCACCAAAACACCTGAGGGAGGAAGCCCAGAGACTGCAATACCACTTGTGACCACAGAAGTGAACTCAGCCACAGAATTCACAACAGAGAACACCTTGGAGCGGCAGACACTGTTAGTAGGCCCCAACCAAGCTAGTAGCCCCACTGCAGTCGTTCCATTTAAAAACTATTTAATGAGAGCCTGAAGATCGAAGCTCAGGAAAGGCAACCAGGAGGACACCTTGGAGCGGCAGACACTGTTAGTAGGCCCAACCAAACTAGTAGCCCCACTGCAGTTTTAAAATTCTGATTGGCTGAAAGCCTGACAATTGCAGCTCATTTTTTTTAAAGAGGACAGCTGTATTGCGTGGCGCAGACAAACACTGCTAGTAGGCCTTACACCACAAAGTTGGCTCGACGCAGGTTTATAAAAGGTTACATGGGTACACGGTCTGCATTGGTGTGCTCAGTGGAGGACAATTGGAAGGAGGGACTGCAGACAGACTTAGTAGGCCTAAAATTTTAAAAAATAGTCTCAAAGCAGTATGAATTATCTTGCAGGGGTACACAGGCAGCATTGGTGTGGTCAGCGGATGACAATTGTAAGGATGGACCGCAGACAGACTTAGTAGGCCTAAAATAAAAAAAATTAGGCTCAATGCAGTTTGAATTATCTTGCAGGGGTACACAGGCAGCATTGGTGTGGTCAGCGGAAGACAATTTGAAGGAGGGACCGCAGACAGACTTAGTAGGCTTAAAGAAGAAATAGATGTTAATGTCTCGCAAAACAACAAAACCAAAAAAAAAGGTGGCATACTTATGTACAGGGGTGGGCTCCTCTGCTGAGTTTCAGACATAGTAATTTGGCGCTAAGTATTTACTGGTGTCAATATATGACACTGACCCTGACTATTTTAACTAGCATCATACATGTCAACAAATTGGTATTGTCAGTGCCAGGCATTGAAGGATGTCAGCGCATAGACTAAACATTGGTGGAGCTGTGAGAAATAATTTTGCAAGTGGTAGAGCACTGTTTGAGCTGGGGGGGAAAACTCTCTTGTGGCCGGCGGTACAGGCCTAGGGCTCCTCATGTTACAACGGTGTGTCTGACATTGGGTGCGCGCCACCACCGCCAGAGACACTTTATTGTACTATGAGGGACCCAGTGGCAGTGCCATCAACCAAAAGCGGGCACACCCACCTCTTCAGACAAATGGCACTCTCACGGGTGCTTGCGCCAAGTGGCGAGACCACGGCCCCGTGGGGGGAGTTAGCCCATTTAGGGAGGTGTAAACATGTCGTATGCTGGACAAACAGCTGCTGCAAATTAAGAGATTGGAACAGTCAGTAAGACCAGTTCACAAGCAAGACCTTTTTATAGGAAAGCTAGGTGTCAGCCAGGAAAGGTGGGGCAAAATAATTAGAAATCCATGAGTGGTTCATTTTAATGAAGGTTAGATCATCAACATTTTGGGTAGCCAGACGAGTCCTTTTTTCGGTCAATATTGAACCAGCAGCACTGAATACTCTTTCTGATAGCACACTAGCTGCCGGGCAAGCAAGCTCCTGCAATGCATATTCTGCCAATTGAGGCCAGGTGTCTATTTTGGATGCCCAGTAATCAAATGGGAATGACGGTTGAGGGAGAACATCAATAAGGGATGAAAAATAGTTAGTAACCATACTGGACAAATGATCGGTCATCATTTTAATAATGCGTGGGTCCCTTTTGAGGATAGGTAAGGCATAATCCGCCATGTGGGCCAAAGTTCCAGTTGTCAAATCTGCACTTGTGCTGGGTTGAGGGGCAGTGTCTGGCAAATCTAAGTCACTTGTCTCCCTCAAAAAGCCTGAACCCGGCCTTGCAACGCCACCAGTTTCTATTGGCCCCGGAGAATCTTCCTCATTCAAAAAATACTCATCCCCATCATCCTCCTCGTCCTCCTCCTCTTCGCCTGCTACCTCGTCCTGTAGACTGCCCTGACCAGACAATGGCTGACTGTCATCAAGGCTTCCCTCTTCCTCGGCTGCAGACGCCTGCTCCTTTATGTGCGTCAAACTTTGCATCAGCAGACGCATTAGGGGGATGCTCATGCTTATTATGGCATTGTCTGCACTAACCAGCCGTGTGCATTCCTCAAAACACTGAAGGACTTGACACATGTCTTGTACCTTTGACCACTGCACACCTGACAACTCCATGTCTGCCATCCAACTGCCTGCCCGTGTATGTGTATCCTCCCACAAATACATAACAGCATGCCTCTGTTCACACAGTCTCTGAAGCATGTGCAGTGTGGAGTTCCACCTTGTTGCAACGTCGATGATTAGGCGATGCTGTGGAAGGTTCAAAGACCGCTGACGGTTCTGCATACGGCTGGAGTGCACGGGCGAACGGCGGATATGCGAGCAAAGTCTGCGCACTTTGAGGAGCAGGTCGGGTAACCCTGGATAACTTTTCAGGAAGCACTGCACCACCAGGTTTAAGGTGTGAGCCAGGCAAGGAATGTGTTTCAGTTGTGAAAGGGCTATGGCAGCCATAAAATTCCTTCCGTTACCACTCACTACCTTGCCTGCCTCAAGATGTACAGTGCCCAGCCATGACTGAGTTTCTTGCTGCAAGAACTCAGACAGAACTTCCGCGGTGTGTCTGTTGTCGCCCAAACACTTCATTGCCAATACAGCTTGCTGATGCTTGCCACTAGCTGTCCCATAATGGGACACCTCGTGTGCAACAGTGGCAGATGCAGATGGAGTGGTCATGCGACTGCAGTCTGTGGACGAGCTCCTTCTTCTGCAGGAGGATGAGGAGGAGGGGGGGCAAACGCCTACAGCCAACTGTTTCCTAGACCGTGGGCTAGGCAGAACTGTCCCAATATTGCTGTCCCCTGTGGACCCTGCATCAACCACATTAACCCAGTGTGCCGTGATGGACACGTAACGTCCCTGTCCATGCCTACTGGTGGTCCATGCATCTGTTGTCAGGTGCACCTTTGTACTCACAGATTGCCTGAGTGCATGGACGATGCGGTCTTTTACATGCTAGTGGAGGGCTGGGATGGCTTTTCTCGAAAAGAAGTGTCGACTGGGTAGCTCGTAGCGTGGTACAGCGTAGTCCATCAGGGCTTTGAAAGCTTCGCTTTCAACTAACCGGTAGGGCATCATCTCTAACGAGATTAGTCTAGCAATGTAGGCGTTCAAACCCTGTGTACGCGGATGCGAGGATGAGTACTTCCTTTTCCTAACGAGAGTCTCATGTAGGGTGAGCTGGACTGGAGAGCTGCAGATCGTGGAACTAGCGGGGTGCCGGTAGACATGGCAGACTGAGAGAGGGTTGGAGATGGTATTCTTGCTGGTGCCTTACATGCAGTGTTTCCTACCACGAACCTGGTGATTCCCTGACTGCTTTGGCCTGGCGACGAAACCTGCACATTTACTGCAGGTGGTGCGGGAAATGGTGGGCTTACAGTGAGGGAAGCGAAGTAGCGTTGCTGACTAGCTTCATTGGCCGAGGGTACTACAACCTTAAGGGACGTTTGGTAGTTAGTCCAGGCTTGCAAATGCATGGTGGTTAAATGTCTACGCATGCCCCTTGTATTTAGACTTTTAAGATTCTGACCTCTGCTTAAGGTAGTTGAACATTTTTGACAGATGACTTTGCGCTGATCATTTGGATGTTGTTTAAAAAAATGCCAGACTGCACTCTTTCTACTATCGGAAACCTTTTCAGGCATTGCAGACTGAGCTTCTTTAACCGGATGGCCACGCTGTCCTACAACTGGTTTTGGTTTTGCCACGCGTTTTTGGCCAGATACTGGCCTGGCAGATGGAACCTGTTGCGATGTTGATGCCTGCTGCGGCTCCTCCTCCTCCGCTTCAGAGCTACTGCCGCCAGCACCCTGTTCCCCCAATGGCTGCCAATCGGGGTCAACAACTGGGTCATCTATGACCTCCTCTTCTATCTCGTGTGAAACTTCATCTGTGTCACCGTGTGAGTCGGTGGTATAGCGTTCGTGACGGGGCACCATAGTCTCATCAGGTGTTATGGTCTGGTGATTATGGAGCGACATGAGACAAGCTCTGAGCAGGTGGTATCTATACTGACCGCAGACCCTAAGCTCAACACACAACTAGAAGCAGCCGTGGATTGCTCCTAACACTCCCTAGGCAACTCGTCACAGCCTAAGAGCTAACTTCCCCTAAAGATAGAAGCAGGAAAACTATCTTGCCTCAGAGAAAATCCCCAAATGAAAGACAGCCCCCCACATGTAATGACTGTGAGAGGAGAAGGAAATAACATACGTAGTATGAAACAAGATTGAGCACAGGAGGCCACTTCTAGCTAAAAAGGAAAGTACAGAAAAGAGCTCTGTGCGGTCAGTAGAAAAAACTAGAAAAAGTCCACCGCAGAGAAATGCAAAAATCTCCACACCTAACTAAAGGTGTGGAGGGCAAACTCTGCTGCCCAGAGCTTCCAGTTTAGCTAAATAGATCCATACTGATAAACTGGACAAATGAGCAAAAAACAAGACAGTACAAAACAACAAGTCCACAATAAGTGAACTGCAAAGGACAAGGAAGGACTTAGCTTTGCAGAACTTGGTCAGAGTGTCAGGAAAATCCAAAGAGCAATGACTCCAGGCAGAGACAATTGACAACTGGCATCGAATGAGGGCTAAGGCCAAACTAATATAGCCGAGCCCAAAAAACAATCAAAGGAAACAGCTGAGAAGCTAAATCCAAGAAGCAGTCATACCACTAAAGACCACAGGAGGAGCCCAAGAGCAGAACTCACAAAAATACTACTTACAACCAAGAACGGAATTCACAACATCAGGGTCAGATTCTGGATCAGTACACTTTGAGGGCAATGTTCTGGTCTGAGTCAAAGGAACAGCATACTAATCTGGCTGTGGCTGTGCATCTGTGCACTCCATGTCCGATTCAACTTGTAATGGGCATGGCCTGTTAACTATTTCACTTTCTAACCCAGGAACGGTATGTGTAAAGAGCTCCATGGAGTAACCCGTTGTGTCGCCTGACGCATCCTTCTCTGTTGTTCTTGGTGAAGAAGACAAGGAAGCGACTTGTCCCTGACCATGAACATCCACTAACGACGCACTGCTTTTACATTTAGCAGTTTCAGAAGAGGAGGCGAAAGAGCTAGAGGCAGAGTCAGCAAGGAAAGCCAAAACTTGTTCTTGCTGCTCCAGTTTTAAAAGCGGTTTTCCTACTCCCAGAAAAGGGAGCGTTCGAGGCCTTGTGTAGCCAGATGACGAAGCTGGCTCAACAACTCAAGACAAAGGTGCTATATTGCTTTTCCCATGACCACCTGATGCTCCACCAGCACTACCATCATTACCAGCTGGCAATGACCGCCCACGGACACGACCTCTTCCACCAGACTTCCTCATTGTTTGAAAAACGTAACCAAACTAACGGTATTTGTTACTGTACAACCAGTTACAAGGTGAACTCAAACTTCTGTTGGATTTATATATCCCTTTATAGGTGGGTGAGACTGCAGGGAGAATCAGGCCCAATGTATAACAGTACACAGCTTCAGTGGCAGACAGATATGCCACTAAGAGGACTGACGCAGATGCACACACTACCAATAAAAATCTCCCCCTTTTTATTTTTTCAGGGAGAATATTGAAGAAATGTGGCCCACTCTTATACAGTATATGTTCTGTGGCATAAAATGAAAGACAGATGCCACACACAGGACTGGCACTGAGGCAGAATTGCCAATCTTAATCTCCCACTAGTTTATTTTTTCCTGGGAGTATTGTCAAGAAATCAGGCCCAGTGTTACACACTAGTTTTTCTGTGGCACAAAATGAGAGACAGATGGCACACACAGCACTGGCACTGAGCCAGAATTGCCAATCTTAATCTCCCACTATTTTTTTTTCCTGGGAGAATTGTCAAAAAATCTGGCCCAGTGTTACACACTAGGTTTTCTGTGGCACAAAATGAGAGACAGATGCCACACACAGGACTGGCACAGAGGCAGAATGGCCAATCTTAATCTCCCACTTGTTTTACTTTATTGTGGGAGAATTATCAAGAAATCAGGCCCAGTGTTACACACTAGGTTTTCTGTGGCACAAAATGATAGACAGATGGCACACACAGGACTGGCAATGAGGCAGAAATGCCAATCTTAATCTCCCACTATTTATTTTTCTGGGAGAATTGTCAAAAAATTTGACCCAGTATTACACACTAGGTTTTCTGTGGCACAAAATGAGAGACAGATGCCACACACAGCACTGGCACTGAGGCAGAATTGCCAATCTTAATCTCCCACTAGTTTATTTTTTCCTGGGAGTATTGTCAAAAAATTTGACCCAGTATTACACACTAGGTTTTCTGTGGCACAAAATGAGAGACAGATGGCACACACAGGACTGGCAATGAGGCAGAAATGCCAATCTTAATCTCCCACTAGTTTATTTTTTCCTGGGAGTATTGTCAAGAAATCAGGCCCAGTGTTACACACTAGTTTTTCTGTGGCACAAAATGAGAGACAGATGGCACACACAAGACTGGCAATGAGGCAGAAATGCCAATCTTAATCTCCCACTAGTTTATTTTTTCCTGGGAGTATTGTCAAGAAATCAGGCCCAGTGTTACACACTAGTTTTTCTGTGGCACAAAATGAGAGACAGATGGCACACACAGCACTGGCACTGAGCCAGAATTGCCAATCTAAATCTCCCACTATTTTTTTTTCCTGGGAGAAATGTCAAAAAATCTGGCCCAGTGTTACACACTAGGTTTTCTGTGGCACAAAATGAGAGACAGATGCCACACACAGGACTGGCACAGAGGCAGAATGGCCAATCTTAATCTCCCACTTGTTTTACTTTATTGTGGGAGAATTATCAAGAAATCAGGCCCAGTGTTACAAACTAGGTTTTCTGTGGCACAAAATGAGAGACAGATGGCACACACAGGACTGGCAATGAGGCAGAAATGCCAATCTTAATCTCCCACTATTTATTTTTCTGGGAGAATTGTCAAAAAATTTGACCCAGTATTACACACTAGGTTTTCTGTGGCACAAAATGAGAGACAGAAGCCACACACAGCACTGGCACTGAGGCAGAATTGCCAATCTTAATCTCCCACTATTTTTTTTTCCTGGGAGAATTGTCAAAAAATCTGGCCCAGTATTACACACTAGGTTTTCTGTGGCACAAAATGAGGACAGATGCCACACACAGCACTGGCACTGAGGCAGAATTGCCAATCTTAATCTCCCACTATTTTTTTTATTTATGGGAGAATTGGCAAGAAATCAGGCCCACTGTTAGACTGTATGTTTTCTGTGCCAGAAAATGAGACACAGATGCCACACACAGGATTGCCACTGATGCAGATTTGCCAATTTTAATCTGCACCTTTTTTTTTTTCTTCAGGGAGACTAGTGAATAAATCTGGGCCACTGTATTAGAGTACATTTTCTGTGGCAGAAAGTGGCTTGAAGAGATATAACGAAAAAAAAAAAGGGACTGCACTACAATTACTATCTCCCTGCAGTAATCTCAGCAAAGTATGGGAGGCAGCAATAACAAAAAAGTCAAAACTGTGGACAAACAAACAAGATAGCTGTGCAGAAAGGAAGCAGCAACAGGATTTGCACTTTGAAAAAAGCAGTTGGTTTGCACAGCGGCGTACAAATAGCAATGCAGCTATCAGGGAGCCTTCTAGGGCAGCTCAATGAGCTACAGCGCTGAGGAAAAAAAATGTACCCTCCACTGTCCCTGTGACTCACATACTGCCCCCGTGTCTCCCATCATTCCCCCGTGTCTCCCAACCTGCCCCCGTGCCTCCCATCATGCCCCCTGCCTCACATCTGCCTCTGTGTCTCCCATCCTGCCTCTGTGTCTCCAATCATGCCCCCATGCCTCACATCCTGCCCCCTGTGTCTCCCATCCTGCTCCCGTGTCTCCCATCCTGGCCCCGTGTCTCACATCCTGCCTCTGTGTCTCCCATCCTTACCCCATGCCTCCCATCATACCCCCATGCCTCACATCATGCCTTCGTGCCTCACATCCTGCCCCCATTTCTCCCATCATGCGCCCATGTTTCACATCTTGCCCCGTGCCTCCCATCGTGCCCCCGTGCCTCCCATTTTACCCCTTGTCTCCAATCCTACCCCCTTGTCTCCAATCATATCCCCGTTTCTGCATTCTCCATCGAGTCATGCAGCAGCGCAGGCAGGCAATGTTTTCTTACTGTTCTGCGACAGTGAGTCCCAGGCGCAATGTGTGTCCCAGGGAGACGACGCTGCACCTCAGCCCCGTTAACAGTCACCTTCCAGCCTGGGCACCTTGCACAACATGGTAATCGGGGGCATTAGGGGAAGAAGTGTTAGCAAACACAGCAGAGATTACAAGGAGAGTTGGCACCATTTTATCTGAATGCAGGGGGCGGTGTTGGCACGTGTCAGCAAACACAGCAGGGATTACAGGGAGAGTTGTCACCACTCACCATGTTATCTGAAGCAGGGGGCGGCGCCGGCACCGTGCTGCTGCCCCCTGTCTTCATGGACTCACCGCCACCCGGTGATCACCGCTCATAGCATGTGAACATTTCTGCTACATACAGGTGATCTGATCATCGCCTGTCTGTAGCAGAGCTCATCAAAGTACTGCAGCTTCACCCATGGAGACTATTGAAGCATGCAAAAATTTAAGAAAAAATGTTTTTAAAAATATTAAAAAAATGTAAAAATAATAAAGTTCAATTCACCCACATTCACAGTAAAACAATAAAAAAACAAATATACACATATATGGTATTGCCACATTCAGAATCACTATATCTATCAATATAAAAAAAGAATTAACCCGATCACTAAACAGCGTAATGAGAAAAAAACTCAAAACATCAGAATTACTTTTTTTGGTTGCCGCTACATTGCAATAAAATGCAATAATGGGCGATCAAAAGATCATACCTACACCAAAATGGTATCAATAAAAATGTCAGCTCGGCGCAGAAAAAATAAACCCTCACCCAGCCCAAGATCACGAAAAATGGGGATCCTATGGGTCTCAGAAAATGGCGCCTTTTTCTTCTTTTTTTTACCTAAGTTTGGATTTTTTTTAAATAAAAAAGAACCTAGACATGTTTGGTGTCTATGAACTCGTAATGATCTGGAGAATCATAATGGCAGGACACTTTTACCATTTAGTGAGCAAAAAAACAGCTGTGGAATTGCACTTTTTTTTGCAATTTCACCGCACTTGGAATTTTTGCCTGTTTTGCAGTACACGTTGCAGTACATGTTAAAACCAATGGTGTTGTTCAAAAGTACAACTTTTCTTGCAAAAAACAAGCCCTCAAATGGCTATAGTGACCGAAAAATAAAAAAAATTCTGGGAAAAAGGGGAGCAAAAAATCAAAACGCAAAAACGAAAATACCTCTGGTCATGAAGGGTTAAACAGCATTAGATACCAAAGAAAAAATGATCTTATAATCCTAAACAAAATTTGAAGAGAACTAATAGAACAAATCAGAATAATTATGCTCAGATATAATCAATGGATCTCATAATTCTTTTTTTTATGGTAAGAACACCACAGACCCATGTAGCTTGATATTGTGGTCACCTAGGAATGAGTACTCGGTTATACTCAGTTATCACTCCAGTATCATGGTGCTCAGATGTGATCGTTACTCAGCGAGTAATGGGCGGTGCTCGAAGTAAAACACGAATGCTCACCCGGCATCTTTGACGTCTGTTACGCAGCCAATAAGTATACAGGGATAGCCTGAGTCTCTGTAAAGATATAGCCATCTTGGTTATGGCACTACTGTGATTGATTGGCAATGTGACATCATGAGAGGATATAAAATGACAAGCACCGCCAATTCCAACCAACTATTGTGAGAAGCTTGTAGAAGGATATCCCCATATGCCTAGCTCTTATTGGTGTGGGATATAGTATACCACTTCTTTATCCCTTAGGATTATTGGTGTAGCATATGGTGTCCTCCATATCCATTTATGCATGGCTTAAACTAATTCTACTATACTATTTCTATGTGCCATTGCTAACAATAGTTATAAAAGATGATGTATCATGCTGTTATGTCTACCTTTTGGTATGTCACCTGGACCCATGCTTAAATTTGACTATGTGCAGTTCAGGTTGTTTCATTGACCTTTTCTATATATTTCTATGCTTATATACAGCGCCCCAGAGTCCTGGTCGTTGCAGTAATGTCGCTCTGCCGCTAAGGGAGTGATGTTATGTCTGATTGCACTAAAGGAGCTCACTTGACCAGGTATCACAAGCACACATTACACTTCACACTCTGGCCCTAGGGGGAGCAAAAGGCACTATGTATTAGGCCACTCCTCACACTGGTAAACTAGGGGTCGGATAGGAAGTTAGAACAGAACGCAGCCTGGGATAGCTCCAGGGAGGACCTGTCAGGGGTGGGTTCCTGACAGGGGCCTAGCAGAATGAATAGAAAGCAACGGAACCGTGCCTGCACTACCTTGCAGCGATATCCTAAGAAAGGACACGAGGAGAAGGATATTGTGGAAAGTGAGAAACGAGATCAAAGCACAAAGGAGAGCCAGTAGGAGTCGTGCCCCGAGAACGGCAACATCCTACTGAGGCGCGTAGCCGGTGACCGGAACACCGAGGAAGTAACTGACTCTATGCCTTACTTCAAATACCGCAGGACAGTTGATTATAGGTTGCCTGTCTACCATACATCACCTAAGCAGACTTAGGGGGCAAGCTGGAGAGGGGAGTCTCTAGGGTCCCAGAATAGCTCCGAGCCTTCCCATCAAACGGGTGCGTCCTATCCAGATAAACTTGGGGGATGAAGAGAGAGAAAGAGAAAGAATGAGAACAGAAGTTGTGAGGACTATCCCGAATGCTCAGCAGGGAAGAACTACAACACACAGGCGCTAGTGGTAGGCACTGATTTCCACCTGCAAAGGGAACTCTGGATGTGCCTTCAGACCGGCCGGTCTCAGACAGCCCAGTGCTCTGGATTGCGGATCCCGAAGTCTTCAGTAAAAGGTAAAGAGAATGCAACCCTGTGTCCTCGTTATTGACTGCGCCTCACACCGTCGCCACCTACACTACTGGGAAGCCCTGGGGATATACTTCACCTGTGGGAAGGTAAACCATTTAGCTGCCATCACATCACCCCAGTGAACCCCGAGCAGCGTCGGTCGACCTGACCGAATCCCACAGGTGGCGTCACAAAACTTTAGCCGACTTTCATCACCCCTTTTATTGGACGCCCCTTAGCAGGGTCACAGACCGGGTCCAGCCACCGTGACAACCATAGAACTGAGACAGAGAGGACCGGTACCGAGTAACCCGCGGCCCTGCATCTGGGGGCGCTCCATACACACCAATAAAAGCTATTTTTATTTTAGGTGTGCACATCACTAGTGTATTTCTTTTGTTCTCCCTTAGGTCATATATTCTTTATATACGATGCAGTGGTTATCTAGACTGTGCACCCATTTTGTAGGTTGTTTCGGAAGGTATATATATTAACTTTATTAATTAGATTAATCAACTTATTCTTGTTGATATCACCACACATATTATATTCTATATCTAGGTTTTTAACCCCTTCATGACCCCAGCCTTTTTCGGTTTTGCGTTTTCGTTTTTCGCTCCCCTCCTTCCCAGAGCCATAACTTTTTTATTCTTCCATCAATATGGCCATGTGGGGGCTCTTTTTTTTGCGCAACAAGTTGTACTTTTGAACAACTTTATTGGTTTTAGCATGTCATGTACTAGAAAATGGGAAAAAAATTCCAAGTGAGGTAAAATTGTAAAAAAATGCAATCCCACACATGTTTTTGTTTGGCTTTTTTGTTAGGTTCGCTAAATGCTAAAACTGACCTGTCATTTTGGTTCTTCAGGTCATTACGAGTTCATAGACACCAAAAATGTCTAGTGGTAAAAAAAAAAAATTGTGCAATTTTCCGATACCCGTAGTGTCTCCATTTTTCATGATCTGGGGTCGGGTGAGGGCTTATTTTTTGCGTGCCGAGCTGACGTTTTTTAATGATTCCATTTTGGTCCAGATACGTTCTTTTGATCGCCCGTTATTGCATATTAATGCAATGTCACAGCGACCAAAAAAGTAATTCTGGTGTTTCAAATTTCACTACGCCGTTTAGGGATCAGGTTAATCCTTCTTTTATTGATAGATTAGGCGATTCTGAACGCGGCGATTCCAAATATGTATATATTTGATTTTTTTATTGTTTTATTTTGAATGGGGCGAAAGGGGGGCGATTTTATATTTTTTTATTTTTTTCATATTTTTTTAAATATTTTTTTTTACCTTGCGATGCTTCAATAGCGTCCATGGGAGGCTTGAAGCTGGCATAGCCGTATCGTCTCTGCTACATAGGAGCGATGCTCAAATTGCTCCCATGTACTAGAATTGCTGCATTGCTATGAGCGTTGACCACAGGGTGGCGCTCATAGCAATCTGACATTAACAAAAGTGATGAGCGAGTATACTCGTTGCTCGAGATTTCCCAAGCATGCTTGGGGGTCTCTGAGTATTTGTAAGTACTCAGAGATTTACTTTTTGTTGATGCAGCTGCATGATTTACATCTGCTAGCCAGCATAAGTACATGTGGGGGTTGCCTTGTTCAGCTGCGGCGATGAAAACTAAATCTCCAATCACTAAAAAATACTTGGAGGACACCCGAGCGTGCTCGGGAAATCTCGAGTAATGAGTACGCTCGCTCATCATTAATCAACAACCATAGAGGTCTGCAGGAGACCTCTGGTTGTTATTTCAATGCATCGTTGACCCCCGATCACGTGACGGGGGTCAGTGATGCCCGCATTTCCGGCCCGATGGCCGGAAGTTCTAGTTAAATTCCGCTGTCAGCGTTTGACAGCGGCATTTAACTAGTTAATAGCGGCGGGTGGTTCGCGATTTCACCTGTTGCTATTGCAGGCACATGTCAGCTGTACAAAACAGCTGACATGTTCCGACTTTGATGCGGGCTCACTGCCAGAGCCTGCATCAAAGAGAGGGTTCTGATCTCGGATATACTATCCCATTCGAGGTCAGAAAGGGGTTTATCACTGTACAGTGGTATTGTTAATTTACAGTATGTTTCTGCTATTTGTTGTCACAAGCTTTTTCAATGATATTCTTAAGGCAGTAGAAAGATAGAGTTTTGCCAATACTCACATCATTGGCATGATAAAATATGATAAGGAAGGAGTAGTGAACGAATTTGTTCGGAAAACGATCGCCAAACATAAATTCGTCCCGAATATGACACATTCGGATTAGTGATCGGAAACCCGAGCAAAATTTTATAAAATCGGTAAAAATCGTCAACATTTGGTAAAAGTGTAAGAAAATATTTGCATTGCAACAAAAATCTTTTCAGCAGTTTAGCAACGATAATGGTAGTGTATCAGGAGCGTTTGACACGTGTTTGATGAGAGCAGAGGGTTTGCAGAGCTCAGAGGCGCGGCGTTTTTGTAAGCATAGCACAGCAGTCTCTTTTTTTTCCTAACTTTCTGTGTGCACATTGCGGCTAGCCAAATCAGGGCACAGGAAACACCCACAATGTCCTGACACTACGGCGTGTGTCATTGGCTGCTGAAATTACATGTTCCTCTCCAAATAAATAGCGGACATCTTGTTATAGCGCCATTTTGATACTGTAACAGCGCAGAGAGGCTGCTCCTGACGCTGTCACTGTTAAGAGCAATATTTTAGCTAGTTAGTTAAGTGGTTGTATATCAGTTAGATAGTAAAGCTAGATAGTGTCCAGTGTGGCTGTAAAATTTACCTTTCGGAATTTTATTACTGAGGTCCACAGACAAAGCCAGCAGGGCACATGTCCTACTGGTGTTGTGCACTGCTTCTATCGTGCTCCATGCACGAGTATAGCATTGTAAATAATATTTTTTCAGTAGCTAAATGTTAAAAAGCCTGCTGTATCCCACATTTTAGCTAGTTAGATAGGTGGTTGTATAAAATTCAGATAGTGTAGCGAGCTACTGTCCAGTGTGGCTGTTAAATTTACCTTCCAGCACTTTTTTTTTATTTTTGGGATATTACTGAGCTCCACAAAGAAAGTCAGCAGGACATGTGTTGTGCACTGCTTCTGTTGTGATCCATGCATCAGTATAGCATTCTAATTCACATGTAGATAGTGAAAAAATATTAAACAGCCTGCTGTATCCCTCCTTGTAATTTCATGCTGTGGTGATATAAAACTGTCTGCAGACCTAAGGCACATTAAAAAAAAGTTAAAATTTTTCTGTTGCTAAATGTGAAACAGCCTGCTGTATCCCGCCTTGTCATTTTGTAATGGTGATTTTCAACATGTCTGCAGACCTAAGGCATAATTTAAAAAAATTATAATTGTTCATTTGCAAAAAGTTAGACAACCTGCCGTACCACACTTTGTCATTTGGTTGGGTTAAAATTAAGCTGTAGAGACCTGATCCAGAGACCGCAAAAAATTCTTCTGCCATTAACTTCATACAGTAAGGAACCTGACTTTAACCCCTTTACCCCCAAGGGTGGTTTGCACGTTAATGACCGGGCCAATTTTTACAATTCTGACCACTGTCCTTTTATGAGGTTATAACTCTGGAACGCTTCAACGGACCCCAGTGATTCTGACAATGTTTTCTCGTGACATATTGTATTCATGATAGTGGTAAAAATTCTTTGATAGTACCTGCGTTTATTTGTGAAAAAAATGGAAATTTGGCAAAAATTATGAAAATTTTGCAATTTTCCAACTTTGAATTTTTATGCAATTAAATCACAGAGATATGTCACACAAAAAATACTTAATAAGTAACATTTCCCACATGTCTACTTTACATCCGCACAATTTTGGAACCAAAATTTTTTTTGTTAGGGAGTTATAAGGGTTAAAAGTTGACCAGCAATTTCTCATTTTTACAACACCATTTTTTTTTTAGGGACCACATCTCATTTGAAGTCATTTTTAGGGGTCTATATGATAGAAAATACCAAAGTGTGACACCATTCTAAAAACTGCACCCCTCAAGGTGCTCAAAACCATATTCAAGAAGTTTATTAACCCTTCTGGTGCTTCACAGGAATTTTTGGAATGTTTAAATAAAAATGAACATTTATCTTTTTTTCACAAAAAATTTACTTCAGCTCCAATTTGTTTTATTTTACCAAGGGTAACAGGAGAAAATGGACCCCAATATTTGTTGTACAATTTGTCCTGAGTATGCTGATACCCCATATGTGGGGGTAAACCACTGTTTGGGCGCATGGAAGAGCTCGGAAGGGAAGGAGCGCTGTTTGACTTTTCAATGCAAAATTGACAGGAATTGAGATGGGACGCCATGTTGCGTTTGGAGAGCCACTGATGTGCCTAAACATTGAAACCCCCCACAAGTGACACCATTTTGGAAAATAGACCCCCTAAGGAACTTATCTAGAGGTGTGGTGAGCACTTTGACCCACCAAGTGCTTCACAGAAGTTTATAATGCAGAACCGTAAAAATAAGAAATCATATTTTTTTACAAAAATTATCTTTTCACCCCCAATTTTTTATTTTCCCAAGGGTAAGAGAAGAAATTGGATGCCAAAAGTTGTTGTACAATTTGTCCTGAGTACGCTGATACCCCATATGTGGGGGTAAACCACTGTTTGGGCGCATGGGAGAGCTCGGAAGGGAAGGAGCACGGTTTGACTTTTCAATGCAAAATTGACAGGAATTGAGATGGGACGCCATGTTGCGTTTGGAGAGCCCCTGATGTGCCTAAACATTGAAACCCTCCACAAGTGACACCATTTTGGAAAGTAGACCCCCTAAGGAACTTATCTAGAGGTGTGGTGAGCACTTTGACCCACCAAGTGCTTCACAGAAGTTTATAATGCAGAACCGTAAAAATAAAAAATCATATTTTTTCACAAAAATTATCTTTTAACCCCAATATTTTATTTTCACAAGGGTAAGAGAAGAAATTGGACCCCAAAAGTTGTTGCCCAATTTGTCCTGAGTGCGATGATACACCATATGTGGGGGGAACCACTGTTTGGGTGCATGGGAGGGCTCGGAAGGGAAGGAGCTCCATTTGGAATGCAGACTTAGATGGAATGGTCTGCAAGTGTCACATTGCGTTTGCAGAGCCCCTAATGTACCTAAACAGTAGAAACCCCCCACAAGTGACACCTTTTGGAAACTAAACCTCCTAAGGAACTCATCTAGATGTGTTGTGAGAGCTTTGAACCCCCAAATGTTTCACTACAGTTTGTAACGCAGAGCCGTGAAAATAAAAAAAAAAAACTTTCCCCAAAAAATTATTTTAGTCCCCAGTTTTGTATTTTCCCGAGGGTAAGAGGAGAAATTCGACCCCAAAAGTTGTTGTCCAATTTGTCCTGAGTACGCTGATACCCCATATGTGGGGGGGAACCACCGTTTGGGTGCATGGGAGGGCTCGGAAGGGAAGGAGTGCCATTTGGAATGCAGACTTTAGATCCGTGAAAATAAAAAATCTTTTTTTTTCCCACAAAAATTATTTTTTAGCCCCCAGTTTTGTATTTTCCCAAGGGTAACAGGAGAAATTGGACCCCAAAAGTTGTTGTCCTATTTGTCCTGAGTATGCTGATACTGCATATGTTGGGGTCAACCCCTGTTTGGGCACACGGGAGAGCTTGGAAGGGAAGAAGCACTGTTTTACTTGTTCAACGCAAAATTGGCTGGAATTGAGATCGGACGCCATGTCGCATTTGGAGAGCCCCTGATGTGCCTAAACAGTGGAAACCCCCCAATTATAACTGAAACTCTAATCCAAACACACCCCTAACCCTAATCCCAACAGTAACCCTAACCACACCTCTAACCCTGACACACCCCTAACCCTAATCCCAACCCTATTCCCAACTGTAAATGTAATCTAAACCCTAACCGTAACTTTAGCCCCAACCCTAACCCTAACTTTAGCCCCAACCCTAACTGTAGCCTTAACCCTAGCCCCAACCCTAACCCTAACCCTAGCCCTAACCCTAACCCTAGCCCTAACCCTAGCCCTAACCCTAACCCTAGTCCTAACCCTAACCCTAGACCTAACCCTAACCCTAGCCCTAATGGGAAAATGGAAATAAATATATTTTTTTAATTTTTCCCTAACTAAGGGGGTGATGAAGGGGGGTTTGATTTACTTTTATAGCGGGTTTTTTAGCGGATTTTTATGATTGGCAGCCGTCACACACTGAAAGTAGCTTTTTATTGCAAAAAATATTTTTTGCGTAACCACATTTTGAGAGCTATAATTTTTTCATATTTTGGTCCACAGAGTCATGTGAAGTCTTGTTTTTTGCGGGACGAGATGACATTTTTATTGGTAACATTTTCAGGCACGTGACATTTTTTGATCGCTTTTTATTCCGATTTTTGTGAGGCAGAATGACCAAAAACCAGCTATTCATGAATTTCTTTTTGGGGGAGGCGTTTATTCCGTTCCGCGTTTGGTAAAATTGATAAAGCAGTTTTATTCTTCGGGTCAGTATGTTTACAGCGATAACTTATTTATATCATTTTTTTATGTTTTGGCGCTTTTATACGATAAAAACTATTTTATAGAAAAAATAATTATTTTTGCATAGCTTTATTCTCAGGACTATAACTTTTTTATTTTTTGCTGATGATGCTGTATGGCAGCTCGTTTTTGGCAGAACAAGATGACATTTTCAGCGATACCATTGTTATTTATATCTGTCTTTTTGATCGCGTGTTATTCCACTTTTTGTTCGGCGGTATGATAATAAAGCGTTGTTTTTTGCCTCTTTTTTTTTTTCTTACGGTGTTTACTGAAGGGGTTAACTAGTGGGCCAGTTTTATAGGTCAGGCTGTTATGGACGCGGCAATACTAAATATGTGTACTTTTATAGTTTTTTTTTTATTTAGATAAAGAAATGTATTTATGGGAATAATATTTAGGAATATTTTTTTTTATTTTTTTTTTTACACACTTGTAAAAAATTTTTTTTAACTTTTTTACTTTGCCCCAAGGGCAAACATCACAGATCGGTGATCTGACAGTTTGCACAGCACTCTGTCAGATCTCCGATCTGACTTACAGCACTGCAGGCTTCACAGTGCCTGCTCTGAGCAGGCTTTGTGAAGCCACCTCCCTCCCTGCAGGACCCGGATGCCGTGGCCATCTTTGATCCGGGCCTGGAGCAGGGAGGGAGGTAGAGAGACCCTCGCAGCAACGCGATCACATCGCGTTGCTGCGGGGGCTCAGGGAAGCCCGCAGGGAGCCCTCTCCCTGCACGATGCTTCCCTGTACCGCCGGCACATCGCGATCATGTTTGATCGCGGTGTGCCGGGGGTTAATGTGCCGGGAGCGGTCCGTGACCGCTCCTGGCACATAGTGCCGGATGTCAGCTGCGATAGGCAGCTGACACCTGGCCACGATTGGCCGCGCTCCCCCCGTGAGCACGGCCGATCGCGTATGACGTACTATCCTGTCGGTGGTCATAGGGGCCCACCCCACTTCGACGGAATAGTACGTCTAATATCAGAAAGGGGTTCAAATAGTTTGTAGCATTTAGTGTGTTATAGAGGCCTGATCCATAGGCCACAAAAAAGTCTTCTGTTATTAACGTCATACAGTAAGGGACCATACTTTAAAACAGTTTGTAGCATCTAGTGTGTTATAGAGGCCTGATCAATAGGCCATAAAAGTCTTCTGTTATTAACATCATACCGTAAGGGACCTGACTTTAAAATAGTTTGTAGCATAACTTAATTGTCACACAGGCCTCCTCTACTCTCAAACAATTCTTTTTTCTGTGACTAACACGATACAGCATGCCATATTTCAATTTGGAATTTACTGTTGCTGAAATTCAGCAGTTTGCAGAGGTGGTGCACAGTAATCTAATTTTTTGTGTTAATACTGTGCTCCTACCAGACTTTCTGAGCAACATCACTGGGAAAAAGCGAGGACGTGGTGGAAGGGAAATTAGGCTTGGTGTTCAACGTATACGTGGGGTAGGTGGTAATGTTTGTGAAAGCACTTGGGAAGCAACGTCACATCCTATGCAAAGACAACTGACAACTTATGTTACTGGACAGGCTACACCACTACCTTTCTTTGGTTTGCTTTATCGATGATGCCCTGAAAGAGCATGTACTCTAGTGGATGGCAAGTGCAGCTTCAAGTGGCCTCTCCTCCTCTTTCCCCACCTAAACATTACACCCAGTAAAGTCCACAGATGTGGCAACAAAATTCCACTTGCTTCCCCTACATCTAAACTTTCCAACCATTCAACTGACTGTGCGAAACCACAGATGTGTGAGTCTGAAGAGTTGTTCACACATTCTATTCCATGTTCATCAGAAGTATACTCAAAAGCTTCGCAGGGTCAAGAGGAGGAAATCTGCACCAATGCCCAAAACTTTTTTAGCTTGGATCCGGGGCAGGACGATGTATGGTCCAAACAGTATCCTGACCCTCATCATGAGACATTAACCCCGGGGGAAGGAGCTGATCCTGTTTAGACTCAGATATCTGAGGCAGACACGTAGTGAGGCAGCCACAACAAGCAATGCATTCTCAGCCACAACTGTGCCTCTGGCCAGCACCGTCCTTGGGTCTGCAGCTCGCAAGAGTGGCAAGGGTTGCCTAGCCTGGGCCTTTTTTGACACTGCAAAGGATGAGCCAACTCACATAATCCTCCGACTTTGCAAAAAAAACTGAGTCGAGGTAAAAAGTGCAATAATTTGACTGCTACATGTATGAGCCTTCACATGCAAAATCAGCATGCTTTACTGTGGAAATCCTTCTACGCAAAAA
The DNA here is from genome assembly GCF_032444005.1 of Ranitomeya imitator. NCBI lineage: Eukaryota > Metazoa > Chordata > Amphibia > Anura > Dendrobatidae > Ranitomeya > Ranitomeya imitator. The sequence goes on from NC_091284.1 coordinate 441,582,005, forward strand.
TGCAGACCAGCTGACCTCAACAACCATCAGCTGCCCCATCAATCGTATCTGCCGCCTCTTCCTCCACCTCTGTTACCGTGCCAACTATTAAGATGCAGGTCTAGGACCACAGAACCTCAGGTTCTTTATCTACTCCAGTCACGCTGACTGACATTCCACCTTCAGCTGTAATGGAAGAGGACATGCCTGCTGTTTTTGACCGATCTCAGAGAACGATCACACCACAAGTTTCTCAATCCACATTAACATCTCCGCCTGCACCTCTCTCATGGTCCAGCAGTTTGTCTGGTTCACCATACTCCGCTCTCTCACAGCACTGCAGCCAGCCCACGGTTCTGCGGCTGTGGTCACGGAAAAGATTGTTCCTTCCTGCGCATGACAAAGCTAAGAGGTTGAACTCCACCATCTTTAATTTGTTGGCCACGGAAATGCTGCCTTTCTGCCTGGTAGATACAGACGGTTTCCGAAAGTTGATCGCCATTGAAGTCCCCCAGTACCAATTATACAGTCACCATTACTTTTCTAAGAAAGCTGTGCCTGCGCTATACCTGCATGTCGCAGACAACATCACCCGTTCTTTGACAAAATCTCTGTCTACCAGGTTGCATTTCACCACAGACACTTGGATGAGTAAGCATGGCCAAGGGCATTACATCTCGCTGACTGGGCACTGGGTGACTCTGGTGGCAGTGGAGACAGGCGTTGCTCCACAAGTCTTGGAATCCCCAAGGCCTGCAGCACAAACCTCTACATTTAACACTTCCTCCACTGCTTCTGCCTCCTCTATCTCCTCTAGGGCCTCCACCTGCGCACTCAACCTCTACCTCCGACAGTGCATAGTGAACCCCCACCACCTACATACTGTGCAGCCAGGGCTCACCGCAATTGGACAGTCTTAAAATAAATATACCTTGGAGATTGCAGTCATACAGCTGAAGAGTTGTGGAAATCTCTCCAGGCAGAGTTTGATCAATGGCTGTCTTCGCTGAACCTGCATCCAGGGAGGGCCGTGTCCAATAATGGTGCCAACCTGGTGGCAGCCCTACTGTGATGCAAGCTCATACACATGCCTTGCATGGCTTACATCCTCAACCTGGTGGTGCAGCATTTTCTCAGTCACTATCCTGGCCTTGGTGAGCTGCTACAGAAAGAACGTAAGCTGTGTGCTCATTTCCACCATTCACACCCCTCTGCTCATCGACTTGCATCGATAAAGAGGTCTTTGTCCACGTTAACAGGATGATATGTGCTGTGCTGACATGGTGGAATTCCACTCTGCACATGTTGTTGTTACTGTGGCAGCAGCAACGAGCCCTGACGCAGTATGTCATGTCATATAACCTGGGCCAACACAGTACGGACGTGGCGCATATCACGTTTACAGAGTGGACACAGATTAAGGACCTCTGCACCCTACTGCACAGTTTCAAAATAGCTATTAAGATGGTTATCGCTGACAACGCCATCATCAGCATCACTATTCCGGTCATCTATATGCTGGAACAGACTTTGAACAGCCTGTAGGAGGAGATAGTGGTCCAAGAAGAAGAGGAGGAAGCAGAGGAGGATGCAGAAGGGATAATATTGTCTCTAAGTTTAAGACTGTTGTCACACAGGCGGGTGCCAACGCAGGGTGGATTACTGTGATCAAGGGTGGCTGGTGATAACAGACAAACTGTTATCGAAGGTGCAAGATCCGAGGAACAAATGGAGGAGGAAGAGGTGATGTGCGAGCAACAGTCAGATGAAGGCAATCCTCCCCTCTCTGTTGCTGGTAGTTGGCAGGAGGGGACATAGGAAATGAGTCTCATTGTTACCCAGCCACCGACACAGCACAGGCTGGGACCTCATGGTACAGCCCGACAAATGAGTTCCTTCTTGCAGCACCGGCATCTACAACATCATCCCCGTATAGATATGATTAGGAATAATGCTGACTACTGGGTTGCCACTTTATTACATCCTCGTTATAAAACCAAATTTTGCAAGATGATTCCTGCCCTAGAAAGGGACCTGCGAATGATGGAGCCCTTTGACACTTTCTTTTAGATCAACTCGTGCACCAGCACAACAGGGTCCAAGTCTTACACGTGGTAAACGAATGGAGAGGATGGTGCAGGAGTATAAGGTATCGTGCCCGGCAGTCAGTGTTCTCTCAGAACGTGTCTTCAGCGCTGCTGATGGTGTCCTGATGGATAAGCGCAGCCATCTGTCCCTTAAAAGTGTAGACCACCTAACTTTCATTAAGATGAACAAGTCATGGATCTCCAAGGACTTTTGCACCCTAATCGCAAACTGTACAGACTCGGTGAAGAGTTTGTATGTTCTCTCCGTGCTTGCGTGGGTTTCCTCCGGGTTCTCCGGTTTCCTCCCACATTCCAAAGACATACTGATAGGGAATTTAGATTGTGAGCCCCAACGGGAACAGCGATTATAATGTGTGCAAACTGTAAAGCGCTGCGGAATATGTTAGTGCTATATAAAAATAAAGATTTCTATTATTATTATATTGCATTTTTAGTGTGATGCATTAATGTCACATAACTGCACTCTGTGATATCTTTAGTGTGGCTTCTATCCCTGCTGTGGCTGCTGCTGCTGCAGATGTTAACACAAATTTGTGGAAATGTGAACAGTCAAGGTTGGTCTCCATCTCCTGAGTTAGCTGTAATGGAAGACGTCTCAGTCCCAATTATACTATTTCTATTCTTGTGACAGTTATTCCACTTCGGTGGTGTCAAGCACTCAGTTTTTAAAATGTGAACACTCCTGGATGGGTGTCCATCTGCTGTAATTGGTGTAGTGGAAGACCTGCCGGCCCCAATTATACTATTTCTATTGTGGTAAGATTGATGCCACTTCTGTGGTATAAGGCCCTCGTTTCATTAAATGTGAACACTCCTTGTTGGTTGTCCATCTGCTGTATTGGGTTAAGTGGATGAACTGTTGGTCCCTGTTATACTATTTCTACTGTCGTGAAATTGATGCCACTTTGGTGGTGTCAGCCAATAAGTTATGGAAGCATGAACACTTATGGCTGGGTGTCCATCTGCTGGATTGGGTGTAGTGAAAGACCTGTTGGTCCCTATGGTACTATTTCTACTGTGGAGAAATTGATGCCACTTTGGTGGTGTCTGCCAAAAATTTTTGGAAATGTGAACACTCCTTGTTGGGTGTCCATCTGCTGGATTGGGTGTAGTGAAACACCTGTCGGTCCCTATTATACTAATTCTACTATGGGGAAATTGATGACACTTCTGTGGTGTCTGCCAATATTTTTTTTTAAACGTAAACACTCCTGGTTTGGTGTTCATCTGCTGGATTGGGTCTAGTGAAAGACCTGTGGGTCCCTATTATACTATTTATACTGTGGTGAAATTGGTGCCACTTTGTTGGTGTCTGCCAATAATTTTTGGAAAGGTGAACACTTCTGGTTGGGTCTCCTTCATGCGTGTTGCCTATAGCAGCAGGCCTCCGAGACCATCAGGCCTCCACTTCCTTGGACTCAATTACCCGTGTTACAATCCTTAAATTTTTCTGATAATGGTAGTCTAGAAAACTGACATTTGTGCCAACTGAGTATAGCTCAGTATGAAAGCAGGTAGATATGTTGCATGTGGTATCAGGGCTCCCAGCAAAGGGGCCCTACACAGATCCCTTAGCCACCTCGTTTTACTGTGATGTTCAATTGAAAGCTGTAAATGCTGTCCCAGCCCCCAATACCTCATGCCCGGCTGATTGCTGTAGAGCCATGCTAAAATCTGCACTGTGGGTGTATTGAGGCCACTTTCCTGGTGTCTGCCCCTAATTTGATGTGTTTTGGCAGCATTTGAGGCCGTTATAAGGTGTTGTGCATGCGTTTGTTTTTGCCTCTCATTGACATGAATGGCGTTCTTTGACTAATTAATCGGCGAATATTGCAAATTCGGCGAACATAATCCAAACCGAATATTGAAATATTCGCTCATGTCTAATAAGAAACACTGATTACAGCATGTAAAATAAATGGCCTTTACGAGGAAATTCGAGTTGCAGTACATTTATGTGAATTAAATGTCCATTATTATGCTCTGGATTTGGACAGATCCCTTAGCATAATAAATGTAAGACAACTAATATTCACCTCACCTGCTCACTGTCCCCCATATTTTCTTACTGCTTCAGCATGCTGAAAACCCGAGCATCTACAAGATAGTACCCAACCTAGTCATAACTGAAAGTCCTGGCATAGAGTATGGGTCATAAGGTCCTGACGTCAAGATGTCACTGTCGTCCAGTGTGAAGTGGTTTCAGATTGCAGTAGCAGTAAGAAGAGATAGTGAGGACCATAATTGGTAGAGGGTGCAGCAGGGGTGGCTGGCAGGTGAGCAGTGAACAGCATCTTGTTGGATTCGCAAAGTACAAAAGAATCTGCATTCTGGAGAATAGGATTTTTTTGTAAAATTTTAATAGAATTAATTTCTACTATAATACATTTGTTATATTATGGGCACAAGAAATGCACCTGATGGAAGCCATTATGCTTCTTACATCATTTATCTGCAGTTGTGTTTAGTGCGCCTGTTTGAGCTACAGTTTACAGGAAAAGAAACATTACTTCATGTATAATGACTTGTATATAAGGCAACATTTAAAAAGGATTTAAAAAATAATAATAATTTCAGTAAACAAAACTTCAATTTTTTATTAAATCTTTGGAAATGTCAGTGTCATTTATGAGGAAAGCAAGAACTGCCAAAAGTGTGATGGAAGATGTAAGAGGGACTCAGATACATCCTGTATTAGTGATAAAAGAGGGCCTCACACACATTCTGTTGAAATTGTTATATAATGGTACTCCTAGACTCATAAAGGCTATGCAATAAGTGCAAAGCCTGCCAAAAAATACAATCAGGATCATTCATACACACTTCAAGACTCCAACAGTAGTGCCTAATTTAAATATTGTGAAAAAAGTCCAATGACTGCCAAAATTTCCAAGTATCCAAACACCTTTGAAAACACCAATTGTAGTGCCTCATTCAAGTATTAAGAAAGTGTAGTTGATGTACTGCTACGCTGATAAAGGCTGTGCACAAAATGCAAATCCAAGAAAAAAAATAATGAGGGTAATATAGTCAAACATAGACCCATAAAGGCAATAACTGGAAGGACTCATTTAAATATTTTGAAAGTGTAGTTGATGTACTCCTACACTCATAAAGGTGTAAAGTGCAAAGCCAGGAAAAAATTATAAGGAGCGTCATCCAGTCACCATAGACCCTCAAAGGCAACAACTGGTCGGTAAGCAGGATGCCTCTATGGACATAGTTACCGTAATTCATATGTCTTGTCATTGTTTTTGCCATTATCTCATGGGGAGTGCATTATACTATAGAGTCTCCCTATGGGAGGATTCATTATACTATAGAGTCTGCCTATGGGGGTGCATTATATTATAGATTCTGTCTATAGGGTGTGCATTGTACAATATAGAGTCTGCCTAAGGGGGTGCATTATACTATAGAATCTCCCTGTGGGGGGTGCATAATTCTATAGAGTCTGTCTAGGGGGGTGCCTTATACAATATAGATATAAATAGATAAAATGGATTTCATCTGGCATACCAAACCCGTAGATAAAATCAAAAACTTTTATTGGGCATGTCAAGCAGTGATTAAAAAGAATAAGACAACCTGGGTCAGGGAGCTTGCAATGTAGCGATGGATAAGTTCAAATGAGGCTGAGTCCAATGAGCTGCAGGTGGGTGCCTGTCCTGCTGGTGAACACAGCCACAGATATAAATAGATGAAAGGGATTTCATATAACACACCGAACCCATAGATAAAATTAAAAACTCTTATTGGGCATGTCAAGCCATGATTAAAAAGAATAAGAAAACCTACAGAGCCTGGCTAATGGGTTGTGCATTATACAATATAGGGTCTGCCTATGAAGGTGCATTATACCATAGAGTCTGCCTAAGGGGATGAATTATATTAGAGTCTGCTTAAGGGGGTGCATTATACAATATAGAGTCTGCCTATGGGGGTGCATTATACTATAGAGTCTGCTTATGGGTGTGCATTATACTATAGAGTCTGTCTATGGGGGGTGCACTGTGCAATAAAAAGTCTGCCTATAGGGGTTCATTATATAGATTCTGCCTATGAGAGGTGCATTATACAATATAGAGTCTGTCTTAGGGGGTGCATTATACTATAGAGCCTGCATATTGGGGTGCATTATTCTATAGAGTCTGCTTATGTGAGGTGCATTATACTATACAGTCTGCCTATGAGTAGTGCATTATGCTATATAAAGTCTGCCTATGGGGTGCATTATATTATATAGAGTCTGTATATGGGGGGTGTATTATGCAATATCGAGTCTGCCTATAGAGGGTGCATTAGACAATATAGAGTCTGCCTGAGGGGGGCATTGTACAGTATGGAATCTGCTTATGGGGAGTGCATTATACTATATAGAGTCTACCTATGTGGAGTGCATTATACTATAGAGTCTGCCTATGGGGGGTGCATTATACTATAGCGTCTACCTATGAGGGGTGTATTATACAATATAGAGTTTGACTATGGAGGCTGCATTATACTATAGAGGCTGTCTATGGAGGTGCATTATATTAAATAGAGTCTGCTATGGGTGGTGCATTATACAATATAGAGTCTGCCTATAGGAGATGCATTATACTATGTAGAGTCTGCCTGGGGAGATGCATTATACTATATGGAGGCGTATGGGAAGTGCATTATATTACAGGGAGGCTATCTAGGGGGCCATCATACAGTGTGGAGATTACATTGACTGGGCCATCATACGGTGTTGGAAACATCAAACAGTTTGGGAATTACAAAGGAGTCAGTATATATACAGTGAGGGGGCTTTATATTGTGTATAAGTGAGCATCATATTGTGTATAGAGGAGCTGTACAGGGCAGAGAGTCAAAACATTATTAAATGTAAAGTGGACACTTATTGTTATAGGGGAACTCAGGTTACTGTGACTGTCAAAAGAGCACAGAGGTCATTATTACTTTCTAGGGTACAAAAAGGGGACACTGTTTTCTAGGACACTTGCAACCAACATTACTATATTCTACAAAGTTGCTTTAGAATTTAGAAGGCACATAGAACCACACAGGTGCAGTAATAGGGACACATATGGCAGCAGCAGCAGCAGCTCAGCATTGGGGTATCAGCAGGATAAGAAGTTTGTGCAGGTTGGGAATAGTCCTATTGGGGATGGGGCTGAACATGTGAGAAGTGAAATGTGTCTTTGTTGTAGTCTCTGCAGCCGAGTCTTCTCTGGAAAAGTTGTCATGTCGGTCTGGGCCAGATGGAAAGATGGGAAAGTGAACGATTCCATCAGAAAGAACGTCCTCTGTTAGTCACCATCTATAACTGTGCAGTGATCTCTTATATGTTCTGCAGAATTGGTATCTACCACTGATCATTTGGCGGTAATATCCATGTTGGTCTTTGTATAGAGATTATTTGAAGTAACATAGCTGTCATTTGCTGAGGTTCTCCTCCACTATTTTGGTGCAACACCTAATGGTAAACAAGGTTACTTGGTTAGGGGCCCACTCAGATGTTTCGACCCCCCCTTTAACCAAAACCCTTGCTACGCTTTTGTCTGTGGCCCACAAGTAAGTGTAATGTACCCCACTCCTAACAGCACACTGGGAATTTTCCTATAGGGCGCCAGAGCATGCAGAAGCAGCAGCTCATCCACAACTACATCGCTGCAGTATCACATCAAAAGAGTTGCAGAGTCACTGCATAGTAAAAATATATTAGAAATATCGAAACCTATGAAAAAAAACAGCATTGCAACAAGTATATAAATTACCTTAAACAGTAAAAGAGTCTTTAAATAAAAATAACAAAAATTAAGTATACAAAGTAACATTTGATTTTTATTATCTAGCTCTATTTTCTGTCGTTTTACCGAATAAAGTTTTGTACAGATTGAAATCTGTTTTTGGAGTTTAATTCCATTTTTACTCTAGGTACTGAAGAGCAGTACATTGTACTAGAAAAGTTTTAATGTGTTTTTCTAGCACTTGTACAATTCTACACAATTCCTCTTCTGGCTTTATAAGACTAAAGTGTATTTTGAAGCAATAAAAATTCCATGATTGGCCACCTGCACCATAGCTCCAGGGGAAGAATTGTTTAGCGAGTGGCAAACGGTACATACTCTGCCAGCCTTTATGGTGCCTTAGCAACAGGATGATAACAACGTGTTCAAGATTGATTCTGAATAACAGGAACCAACAGCTGTGACAATATATTGACATAGATACGACACTGCACGTTAACCTAAAGGTTTTACATTTAAATAATATCTTGATTTTTCCTAGGGCAACATGGAAGAAGACTTGCTGTACATTTATGCAGGGCCAGTTTTAGACAAAGTGGTGCCCTTGGCAAAAGTTTAAAGTGGGGTTCCAAATGTAAACATATTGCACCATCACACAGAAACATTTTGGTTGTATTTACATGCACTGAGTTCAGACCGTTAAACAAGCATGGTCGACAATATTGAAGTCGCTCGACGCTTGTTTCCCGGCCTCTTTCCTTCGGCTGAAGAAGAATGATGGGGACAGAACAATCACTAATAGATCAATCTGTCCCCATACACTATTATGTTATCAGCAGCACACCTGCAGTTTTCACCGGGCGATGTGCTGCTGAGAACAATGATTTCTGCTTCGGCATAAACAATACAATCACTCGGTGACTAGGGAGCATTTTGCTTGTTTAGTATAATGTGCCCCATAGTGCTCCATACAGTATAATACACCCCATGGTGCTCCGTACAGTATAATACACACCCCACAGTATCCCATACAATATAATACACACCCCATAGTTCTCCATATAGTAGAATACACACCCTATAGTGCTCCATATAGTACAATGTAGTACTACACAAGAGTACAATGCAGCTCCATAGAATGTAACACAGCCGCATAAAATGTAATGCAGCCCCCATCAATAAATGCAATACTCATCTCTCCTTAGCACATCTCCTCCACTCAGCAGCTCCACTGTGTGGCACAGCATGGTGAGCAATGACATCATCGCACCTGCAGAGGCAGAGGGGGATGATGAGAGAGTGACAATCTCTCCTCCATCATTGCTTTCAACTGTATCGGCATCTATGATGCCGATAGAGTTGAATGCAAGATGCAGGGGGAACGTGATTTCCATGTTGTAATTAGCACTGCAGGTTGCATAGTTGGCCCTTTTAGAAATAGTTATAGTTGAAATGGTGGGTGAGGATGAGGAGAAAGCCAATATGCTAAATTAATTTATTTCAACAGTATTTACACAACAAAATGCCATGACGTACAACATGATCAATGACAACAAAAAATCTCCATTAAATGTCACCTGCTTAAGCTCCCAGGAGGAAGTACGGCGGCGTCTAAAAATCAGTAAAGTTGACAAATCCCCAGGCCCAGATGGGATACACCCCCGAGTACTGCAGGAATTAAGTACAGTCATTGATAGACCATTATTTTTAATCTTTAAAGATTCCATAATAACAGAGTTTGTACCAAAGGACTGGCGTATAGCAAATGTGGTGCCTATATTCAAAAGAGGGACAAAAACTGAACTTGGAAATTATAGGCCAGTAAGCTTAACCTCTACTGTGTGTGGGTAAAATCCTGGAGGGTTAAGAGATACTAGACTACAGTATCTTAAGAAGAATAACCTCATGACCCAATATCAACATGCATTTACGAGGGACCTTTCTTGTCAATCTGATAAGCTTCTATGAAGAGGTAAGTTCCGGACTGGACCAAGGAAACGCAGTGGACGTAGAGTATATGGACTTTTCAAAAGCTTTTGATACGGTGCCACACAAAAGGTTGATATATAAAGTGTGAGCAATGGAGATAGGGGAAAATATGTGTAAGTGGGTTAAAAGCTGGCTCAGGAATAGGAAACAAAGGGTGTTTATTAAAGGAGCACACTCGGACTGGGTTACAGTTAGCAGTGGGGTACACGCAGGGGTCGGTGTTGGGCCCGCCTCTTTTTAACATATCTATTAATGACCTTGTAGGGGACATACAGAGCAGAATTTCAATATTTTCAGATGACACTAAACTCTGCAGGGTAATCAATACAGAGGAGGACAATTTTATATTACAGGAAGATTTATGTAAACTAGAAGCTTGGGCTGATAAATGGCAAATGAGCTTTAATGAGGATAAATATAAGGTCGTGCCTTGGGCAGAAGAAATAAGATGTACATGTGGCACCCCAGGAGTTCAGGTACCACAGTGGTATTGCATTCCTACCAGGGAGGGTGATGCAATGCCTGGAAATGAGGAGAATCCCTGTGGCAGGTAAGCTGTACATTCAACACATTCTGACTCCAGGCCAGAAGGGGGAGCTCTGAACCCGGTTTTAGGGGAGCTTCCCTTGATATACTTTCTGGTCTGGAGGAGTTAGGTAGTCTGATGCAGAGAAGGAACAGAGAAGGAGCACAGGAGAAGTCAGGAGCTAGACGAGAGTTGTGAGTGGGCTCCCTTAAAGCTAGAGCACAGAAACCGGGCACTGGGAGCCCAAGGCTGTGAGGTACTACAAGTCCAACAGCAGAACCGAAGGGCAGGAAACTGAAAGGGACTTGCCCATATTACACCTGAGGTACAGCAACAACCAGAGCCCAGAGTCACTGTGAATAGAGACCCCAAGGAAACGGCTCAGGTTGCCTACCATGCAGGTACTGTCCCAGGACAGGAGAGAGCAAGTACCTTGCCAGAAAGCCGCAGGCAGCAAGGGACTAATATTCAGTGCATAGTGGAAGGCTCCCAATCTTACCTGACCAAGGGGGATCAATCCGTTTCTAGGCTGCCTGGACTCCACCATCACCTGTTGCCAGTACCCTGGACTGAAACTGACTGCCAACAGTAAACCAGGTAAAGACATTGCAACCCTGTGTCTTTTGATTATTCTGGCATCACATCACTCTGGCCAAACACACTGGGAGCCCTGGGGAACCCGCTTCACCTGCGGGAAGCAACACCATCTTTGCTGCAGCACTATTGCCCCCAGGGGACCCCTTTAAGTAGTGTTGGTCGCCTCTGACCGAGAACCACAGGTGGCGTCACAAACTTTTATTTTCACATCCCCTTTAAAGACTGTTCCCCCTTTACTTGGGCACCCAGGGCCACAGACCAGATCAGCGCCACCATGACCTCCCCTTTAACAATGACCGGACTCGGTACCGAGTGTCCCTAGGCCCTGGAAGGCGAATCAACCTGGCGTCATGAACAGTATCCGTGCCCTGGCATCGCCAGATGCTGTGTGCCATAGACTGTGTTAAACTGTGAGGAAGCCACCATTGATGCACTGTGTGGAGCGCAAGTACAAGAAGGGGCATAGGTTCATGGGCGAAGCCTGCAAAAAAGCGCAAAGAGGAAGCGGGCGCCGTGCAGGAGAGCCGCAAGTGAGGACACCGGAACCCCTTGAAGGAGTACATAACCAAGTGCAGGTGGAACCGCTGCAGACTCCGGTGGCGAAACATCAGCCCTGCTTGAGGTTAGCACGGGGGAAGGGACATGTCCGACCCGGGAGGAGATCTGGCAGCGGTCGCTGCCGCAGGCCCTATGATTCCCCCAGGTCCCACGGTGGTCGCAGCCGCAGGCCCCATGATGCTCCCAGGCCCCGCAGAGTACGCAGCCACAACCCCCATGATGACACCATGACCCGCGGTGCCTGCAGCTCCTGCAAACCGGCCAAACCCTGCAGTAGTGACAGCTCCTATAATGCCGCTATCCATGCCCTATATACCAGGAGTGGCCTGGCTGCCACAATATTCAGGGGAGTCCCACCATACGCTAAGTGACTTTAAAGAAAGGCTATGCAGCCTATTTGAAGTATATCCCCTGACAGAACATCAAAAGGTCAGCATGCTAACTGGTCAATTAAAAGGTCAGCATGCTAACTGGTCAATTAATTGGCGCAGCACAAAGAGAAGTGAAATCCTGGCCGGATATTGAAAAAAGAACTGTTAAGCAGATATTTGCCAAACTTAAAAACACTTTTGACACCCACACTGCTGCAGAAATCAAAATGAGGTTTTCCGGGTGCAAACAAAGAGCACAGGATAGCATACAGGACTATGCCCTTAATCTCCAGGAGGCACTACGGACAATTAAACAGGTTGACCCTAACAGCATGCTGGATGGGGACAAGCTATTAAAAGAGCAGTTCATTGAGGTACTCTTGTCCAGCACCCACAGGACACAGCTGCGCATCCTGGGCTTGCAAAACCCTGACCTGGACTTTGCACAATTTAAAGACAGGGCCTTCAGAGTGCTGAATGAACCACCGCCCAGCTGCACAGTGCCCCCTAAGCATCCAGCAATCACTTACCACCAGGAGGTGGCACCCTGTCATCTGGTCCCCGTTGAGGCTGACGCACAGATCCTGGACGATGATCCCTCAACAGAACTGCGCTTCCAGGTCTAGGAACTGACTAAAAGCGTGGCTGTACCAGCCAGAACTGTGCAGTCCCTGCAGGAATCTCCAAAAGAGAAAATCCAGCTGGCTTCCAGTCCTGATGACGTCTCCTGGCGACGACAGAAGAGGATCCCACAGATCAGAGGAACAGACAACGACAGTTACCATCAGGATGGACAATCCATCTGCCGCCACTGTAACCAGATGGGACACATCGCAAGGTACTGCCATTTAAACGAGCGACCTCCTGGGGCAGAGGGCGAATCCCCAGGAGTAGGATGATCAAGCTTACAAAACTGGTGAGCCAAGTACAGTACAGACTAGAGTTGAGCGACCTTGACCTTTTTAGAGTCGAGCCGGGTTTCGCGAAACCCGACTATCTCAAAAGTCGGGTCGAGTGAAATCGGCCGATTATGACGTAAAGTCGGGATCGACCGAAACACGAAACCCAATGCAAGTCAATGGGGCAGCATAGTCGGCAGTGAGTGGGGGCCAGGAAAACACCTAGAGTGCCCATTTTAATGTCAAAACCATCCATTCTTCTTAATGAAGCTTGTCAAGCGTAATTTACCTTATAATAATTGGAAGGCATTTGAAATTGGGGGTCATTTGGCTAAAGTTGTGTGGGGTAGGGCTGGTTCAAGTAATTAGTGGGCCCAGGAAATCTGGACCACGTCACGGCAGTGGAGCAGGGAGAGGTAAGTATTTCAACTTTGCAAGTGCTGTGATCCTGAGCAAGCAGGGGGGGCCCACTTGTTGGCATTGGCACTGGCACAGGGCCCCTCAAAGTACAGCGGTGTGTTTGCACGGCGGGGGCGCCTCCCACCGGCAGCAACACTTTTGCGTACTATGAGAGGCCCTGTGCCAGTGACGTCGCCAACTAGTATTCCTCCCCCCACCTGATGAAGGAACCTGCACTTTCATCTGCACCTTCCTCTTTGTCCCCGTGTAAGGTGGTATGGTATGCGGGAAGAGCAACCTGACTTTCAGCAGGGTCACAATGTTGTTGTGTAGCATGCACGGGGAATGTTGCGTTATGGGTCAATGTACCAGCAGACTCATCTATCACTGGCTGGGCAATGGGCACGATGAAGTGGAAACACAGATATAGGCCCAAAGAATAAAGTGGGCTAAATGCAGTTCAAAATTGGTAACACAGGAATAACCAGGGGGCATTGCAGTGGAGGACAACTGGAATGAGAGGCTGACACAGAGAGTAGGGCCAAATCAGTAAGTAGTCGAAATGCAGTTCAAAATTGGCAACCGTAGTAAACAGGCGGCACAGCTTTGTTCAGTGGAGGAGAACAGCAAGGAGTGGCAGACACCGATAGTAGGCCCCAACCCAACTAGTAGGCCAAATGCAGTCTAACATTAACAACTACTTAACGAGAGCCTGAAAATGGAATTTCAGGACAGGAAACCAGGAGAACAGCAAGGAGTGGCAGACACCGATAGTAGGCCCCAAACCAACTAGTACGCCAAATGCAGTTGTTCCATTTAACCACAATTTAATGAGAGCCTGAAGATAGAAGCTCAGGAAAGGCAACCTGGGGAACACCTTGGAGTGTAACACACCATCTCTCTCCACCCCATACCCATTTTGTAGGCCTAATGCAGTGTACTTTTCTACAACTACTAAACGAGAGTCGGAAGACCGAAGCAATGGCAAGGAAACCTGGGGAACACCTTGGAGTGTAACACACCATCTCTCTCCACCCCATACCCAATTTGTAGGCCTAATGCAGTGTAGTTTCCAAGAACTACTAAACGAGAGCCGGAAGATCGAAGCTCAGGAAAGGCAACCTGGGGAACACCTTGGAGTGTAACACACCCTCTCTCTACACCCCATACCCAATTTGAAGGCCTAATGCAGTGTAGTTTCCAAGAACTACTAAACGAGAGCCGGAAGATCGAAGCTCAGGAAAGGCAACCTGCGGAACACCTTGGAGTGTAACACACCCTCTCGCTACACCCCATACCCAATTTGAAGGCCTAATGCAGCGTAGTTTCCAACAACTACTAAACGAGAGCCGGAAGATCGAAGCTCAGGAAAGGCAACCTGGGGAACACCTTGGAGTGTAACAAACCCTCTCTCTACACCCCATACCCAATTTGTAGGCCTAATGCAGCGTAGTTTCCGACAACTACTAAACGAGAGCATGAAGATCGAAGCTCAGGAAAGGCAACCTGGGGAACACCTTGGAGTGTAACACACCCTCTCTCTACACCCCATACCCAATTTGAAGGCCTAATGCAGTGTAGTTTCCAAGAACTACTAAACGAGAGCCGGAAGATCGAAGCTCAGGAAATGCAACCTGGGGAACACCTTGGAGTGTAACCAACCCTCTCTCTACACCCCATACCCAATTTGTAGGCCTAATGCAGCGTAGTTTCCGACAACTACTAAACGAGAGCATGAAGATCGAAGCTCAGGAAAGGCAACCTGGGGAACACCTTGGAGTGTAACACACCCTCTCTCTACACCCCATACCCAATTTGAAGGCCTAATGCAGTGTAGTTTCCAAGAACTACTAAACGAGAGCCGGAAGATCGAAGCTCAGGAAAGGCAACCTGGGGAACACCTTGGAGTGGAACACACCATCTCTCTACACCCCATACCCAATTTGAAGGCCTAATGCAGCGTAGTTTCCAACAACTACTAAACGAGAGCCGGAAGATCGAAGCTCAGGAAAGGCAACCTGGGGAACACCTTGGAGTGTAACACAACGTCTCTCTACACCACGGAAGGGCTGATTCTTAGGAAGGAAGGCTGTTGGAAATAAGCATTGCGTGTCCGAGGGTGATTATATTCTTATTAGGTATATACTCACCCTCGGACGCGCCCTGCTTCTTTATTTGGAATGAATGTTTATTTGCAATGTGGTGTTGACTTTCTCTATTATTTTGGTAATTAATGATTTTATTATTTTCATTGTTTTGCATCTTCTCGGCAATAATATAAAGAAGACGCGACAGGACAACACTCGGTGGATGCCATATGTGTGTTTTCAATTTAAAAAACCTTTCAGTTAACTACTTGCAGGAGAAAGTAATTGTAGCTGGTGGCCATTTTTAGTACTGTACCAGATTTTAGTTGTGTGTTTGTTTTTAATGTTAAAATGTCTGCATTTGATATCTCACCAGTATTTTCTTTTTTATAAGCAAAATACTTTTTTTTTTATTTTATGATGTTGGTTCAAGGGGTACACGGGCAGCAGTAGACAGGTCAGTGGAGGCCTAGTGGAAGGAGGGACTGCAGACAGGCTTCGAAGCCCTAACATAATAAATTGGGCTGCCTGTAGGCAATTTAAAATTGGTTCCAGGGGAACACGGGCAGCAGTAGACAGGTCAGTGGAGGCCTAGAGGAAGGAGGGACCGCAGATGCGCCAATGTTTCCCCCATACCAAATTTGTATGCCTAATGCAGTGTAGTTTCCAACAACTACTAAACGAGAGCCGGAATATCGAAGCTCAGGAAAGGCAACCTGGGGAACACCTTGGAGTGTAACACACCCTCTCTCTACACCCCATACCCAATTTGAAGGCCTAATGCAGTGTAGTTTCCAAGAACTACTAAATGAGAGCCGGAAGATCGAAGCTCAGGAAAGGCAACCTGGGGAACACCTTGGAGTGTAACACACCCTCTCTCTACACCCCATACCCAATTTGAAGGCCTAATGCAGCGTAGTTTCCAACAACTACTAAACGAGAGCCGGAAGATCGAAGCTCAGGAAAGGCAACCTGGGGAACACCTTGGAGTGTAACAAACCCTCTCTCTACACCCCATACCCAATTTGTAGGCCTAATGCAGCGTAGTTTCCGACAACTACTAAACGAGAGCATGAAGATCGAAGCTCAGGAAAGGCAACCTGGGGAACACCTTGGAGTGTAACACACCCTCTCTCTACACCCCATACCCAATTTGAAGGCCTAATGCAGTGTAACATAGTAACATAGTAACATAGTTAGTAAGGCCGAAAAAAGACATTTGTCCATCCAGTTCAGCCTATATTCCATCATAATAAATCCCCAGATCTACGTCCTTCTACAGAACCTAATTGTATGATACAATATTGTTCTGCTCCAAGAAGACATCCAGGCCTCTCTTGAACCCCTCGACTGAGTTCGCCATCACCACCTCCTCAGGCAAGCAATTCCAGATTCTCACTGCCCTAACAGTAAAGAATCCTCTTCTATGTTGGTGGAAAAACCTTCTCTCCTCCAGACGCAAAGAATGCCCCCTTGTGCCCGTCACCTTCCTTGGTATAAACAGATCCTCAGCGAGATATTTGTATTGTCCCCTTATATACTTATACATGGTTATTAGATCACCCCTCAGTCGTCTTTTTTCTAGACTAAATAATCCTAATTTCGCTAATCTATCTGGGTATTGTAGTTCTCCCATCCCCTTTATTAATTTTGTTGCCCTCCTTTGTACTCTCTCTAGTTCCATTATATCCTTCCTGAGCACCGGTGCCCAAAACTGGACACAGTACTCCATGTGCGGTCTAACTAGGGATTTGTACAGAGGCAGTATAATGCTCTCATCATGTGTATCCAGACCTCTTTTAATGCACCCCATGATCCTGTTTGCCTTGGCAGCTGCTGCCTGGCACTGGCTGCTCCAGGTAAGTTTATCATTAACTAGGATCCCCAAGTCCTTCTCCCTGTCAGATTTACCCAGTGGTTTCCCATTCAGTGTGTAATGGTGACATTGATTCCTTCTTCCCATGTGTATAACCTTACATTTATCATTGTTAAACCTCATCTGCCACCTTTCAGCCCAAGTTTCCAACTTATCCAGATCCATCTGTAGCAGAATACTATCTTCACTTGTATTAACTGCTTTACATAGTTTTGTATCATCTGCAAATATCGATATTTTACTGTGTAAACCTTCTACCAGATCATTAATGAATATGTTGAAGAGAACAGGTCCCAATACTGACCCCTGCGGTACCCCACTGGTCACAGCGACCCAGTTAGAGACTATACCATTTATAACCACCCTCTGCTTTCTATCACTAAGCCAGTTACTAACCCATTTACACACAATTTCCCCCAGACCAAGCATTCTCATTTTGTGTACCAACCTCTTGTGCGGCACGGTATCAAACGCTTTGGAAAAATCGAGATATACCACGTCCAATGACTCACCGTGGTCCAGCCTATAGCTTACCTCTTCATAAAAACTGATTAGATTGGTTTGACAGGAGCGATTTCTCATAAACCCATGCTGATATGGAGTTAAACAGTTATTCTCATTGAGATAATCCAGAATAACATCCCTCAGAAACCCTTCAAATATTTTACCAACAATAGAGGTTAGACTTACTGGCCTATAATTTCCAGGTTCACTTTTAGAGCCCTTTTTGAATATTGGCACCACATTTGCTATGCGCCAATCCTGCGGAACAGACCCTGTCGCTATAGAGTCCCTAAAAATAAGAAATAATGGTTTATCTATTACATTACTTAGTTCTCTTAGTACTCGTGGGTGTATGCCATCCGGACCCGGAGATTTATCTATTTTAATCTTATTTAGCCGGTTTCGCACCTCTTCTTGGGTTAGATTGGTGACCCTTAATATAGGGTTTTCATTGTTTCTTGGGATTTCACCTAGAATTTCATTTTCCACTGTGAATACCGTGGAGAAGAAGGTGTTTAATATGTTAGCTTTTTCCTCGTCATCTACAACCATTCTTTCCTCACTATTTTTTAAGGGGCCTACATTTTCAGTTTTTATTCTTTTACTATTGATATAGTTGAAGAACAGTTTGGGATTAGTTTTACTCTCCTTAGCAATGTGCTTCTCTGTTTCCTTTTTGGCAGCTTTAATTAGTTTTTTAGATAAAGTATTTTTCTCCCTATAGTTTTTTAGAGCTTCAATGGTGCCATCCTGCTTTAGTAGTGCAAATGCTTTCTTTTTACTGTTAATTGCCTGTCTTACTTCTTTGTTTAGCCACATTGGGTTTTTCCTATTTCTAGTCCTTTTATTCCCACAAGGTATAAACCGCTTACACTGCCTATTTAGGATGTTCTTAAACATTTCCCATTTATTATCTGTATTCTTATTTCTGAGGATATTGTCCCAGTCTACCAGATTAAGGGCATCTCTAAGCTGGTCAAACTTTGCCTTCCTAAAGTTCAGTGTTTTTGTGACTCCCTGACAAGTCCCCCTAGTGAAAGACAGGTGAAACTGTACAATATTGTGGTCGCTATTTCCTAGATGCCCGACCCCCTGCAGATTTGTTATTCTGTCAGGTCTATTAGATAGTATTAGGTCTAAAAGTGCTGCTCCTCTGGTTGGATTCTGCACCAATTGTGAAAGATAATTTTTCTTGGTTATTAGCAGAAACCTGTTGCCTTTATGGGTTTCACAGGTTTCTGTTTCCCAGTTAATATCCGGGTAGTTAAAGTCCCCCATAACCAGGACCTCATTATGGGTTGCAGCTTCATCTATCTGCTTTAGAAGTAGACTTTCCATGGTTTCTGTTATATTTGGGGGTTTGTAACAGACCCCAATGAGAATTTTGTTACCATTTTTCCCTCCATGAATTTCGACCCATATGGACTCGACATCCTCATTTCCTTCGCTAATATCCTCCCTTAAAGTGGACTTTAGACAAGACTTTACATAGAGACAAACCCCTCCTCCTCTCCGATTTTTACGATCCTTTCTAAACAGACTGTAACCCTGTAAGTTAACTGCCCAGTCATAGCTTTCATCTAACCATGTCTCGGTTATTCCCACTATGTCAAAGTTACCTGTAGATATTTCTGCTTCTAGTTCTTCCATCTTGTTTGTCAGGCTTCTGGCGTTTGCAAGCATGCAGTTTAGAGGATTTTGTTTTGTTCCAATCTCCTCGCTGTGGATTGTTTTAGAAATGTTCTTACCTCCCTTCTGAGTATGTTTTCCTGGATCTTCTTTGTTCAAGTCTAATGTTTTTCTTCCTGTCCCCTCTTCTTCTAGTTTAACGCCCTCCTGATGAGTGTAGCGAGTCTTCTGGCGAATGTGTGTTTCCCAGGTTTGTTGAGGTGTAGTCCGTCTCTGGCGAGGAGTCCATCGTACAAGTAATTCACACCGTGGTCCAGGAATCCGAATCCTTGTTGTCTGCACCATCGTCTTAGCCAGTTGTTTGCATCAAGGATCCTGTTCCATCTCCTGGTGCCATGCCCGTCTACTGGAAGGATAGAAGAAAAAACTACCTGTGCATCCAGTTCCTTTACTTTCTTCCCCAACTCTTCAAAGTCTTTGCAGATTGTCGGTAGGTCCTTCCTTGCCGTGTCATTGGTGCCAACATGTATCAGAAGAAATGGGTGGACATCCTTGGAGTTGAAGAGCTTTGGTATCCTATCGGTCACATCCTTGATCATTGCACCTGGAAGGCAGCATACTTCTCTTGCAGTTATGTCCGGTCTGCAGATGGCTGCTTCTGTGCCTCTCAGTAGTGAGTCTCCCACCACCACCACTCTTTGTTGCTTCTTGGCTGTACTTTTTGCTGTCACTTGTTGCTGTGTGCCCTTTTCTTTTTTGCTTGCTGGTATTGCTTCATCCTTTGGTGTGCCATTTTCATCCTCTACAAAGATTTGATATCGGTTCTTCAGTTGTGTGGTTGGTGATTTCTCCATGGTCTTCTTGCTTCTTTTGGTCACATGCTTCCACTCATCTGCTTTTGGAGGTTCTCTGACACTTTTTTCACCTTCTGTGACCAGTAGAGATGCTTCTGTTCTGTCTAGAAAGTCTTCATTCTCTTTGATGAGTTTCAAAGTTGCTATTCTTTCTTCCAGACCCCGCACCTTTTCTTCTAAAAGGGCCACTAGTCTACACTTCTGACAGGTGAAATTTAATTCTTCTTCTGGTCGATCTGTGAACATGTAGCACATGCTGCAGCTCACCATGTAGGTTGTCACATCTGCCATGTTGCTCCTAGATCCTGCTGAGTTGCTGTGTGTTTTCCTACTTGTGTAATCTACTCAGCCAAGCTCTCTTGCAATAATGTCCTACAGGCAAAATTTCGCGCGCCGTAAGGCGCGCGGTTTGGTGATTCTTTCCAAGCAGCTGGTCCCGGCTGTACCCAACGATCTTCTAGCTTAGGGAGACTCTTCGCTTTCCCAGAAGGCACCTGGAATATGCAAATTAGCCTCCTCAAGCTTGAATCCCTGGTTTGGTGACTCTTTCTAAGCAGCTGGTCCCGGCTGTACCCAACGATCTTCTAGCTTAGGGAGACTCTTCGCTTTCCCAGAAGGCACCTGGAATATGCAAATTAGCCTCCTCAAGCTTGAATCCCTGGTTTGGTGACTCTTTCCAAGCAGCTGGTCCCGGCTGTACCCAACGATCTTCTAGCTTAGGGAGACTCTTCGCTTTCCCAGAAGGCACCTGGAATATGCAAATTAGCCTCCTCAAGCTTGAATCCCTGGTTTGGTGATTCTTTCCAAGCAGCTGGTCCCGGCTGTACCCAACGATCTTCTAGCTTAGGGAGACTCTTCGCTTTCCCAGAAGGCACCTGGAATATGCAAATTAGCCTCCTCAAGCTTGAATCCCTGGTTTGGTGACTCTTTCTAAGCAGCTGGTCCCGGCTGTACCCAACGATCTTCTAGCTTAGGGAGACTCTTCGCTTTCCCAGAAGGCACCTGGAATATGCAAATTAGCCTCCTCAAGCTTGAATCCCTGGTTTGGTGACTCTTTCCAAGCAGCTGGTCCCGGCTGTACCCAACGATCTTCTAGCTTAGGGAGACTCTTCGCTTTCCCAGAAGGCACCTGGAATATGCAAATTAGCCTCCTCAAGCTTGAATCCCTGGTTTGGTGACTCTTTCCAAGCAGCTGGTCCCGGCTGTACCCAACGATCTTCTAGCTTAGGGAGACTCTTCGCTTTCCCAGAAGGCACCTGGAATATGCAAATTAGCCTCCTCAAGCTTGAATCCCTGGTTTGGTGACTCTTTCCAAGCAGCTGGTCCCGGCTGTACCCAACGATCTTCTAGCTTAGGGAGACTCTTCGCTTTCCCAGGAGGCACCTGGAATATGCAAATTAGCCTCCTCAAGCTTGAATCCCTGGTTTGGTGACTCTTTCCAAGCAGCTGGTCCCGGCTGTACCCAACGATCTTCTAGCTTAGGGAGACTCTTCGCTTTCCCAGGAGGCACCTGGAATATGCAAATTAGCCTCCTCAAGCTTGAATCCCTGGTTTGGTGACTCTTTCCAAGCAGCTGGTCCCGGCTGTACCCAACGATCTTCTAGCTTAGGGAGACTCTTCGCTTTCCCAGGAGGCACCTGGAATATGCAAATCAGCCTCCTCAAGCTTGAATCCCTGGTTTGGTGACTCTTTCCAAGCAGCTGGTCCCGGCTGTACCCAACGATCTTCTAGCTTAGGGAGACTCTTCGCTTTCCCAGGAGGCACCTGGAATATGCAAATCAGCCTCCTCAAGCTTGAATCCCTGGTTTGGTGACTCTTTCCAAGCAGCTGGTCCCGGCTGTACCCAACGATCTTCTAGCTTAGGGAGACTCTTCGCTTTCCCAGGAGGCACCTGGAATATGCAAATCAGCCTCCTCAAGCTTGAATCCCTGGTTTGGTGACTCTTTCCAAGCAGCTGGTCCCGGCTGTACCCAACGATCTTCTAGCTTAGGGAGACTCTTCGCTTTCCCAGGAGGCACCTGGAATATGCAAATCAGCCTCCTCAAGCTTGAATCCCTGGTTTGGTGACTCTTTCCAAGCAGCTGGTCCCGGCTGTACCCAACGATCTTCTAGCTTAGGGAGACTCTTCGCTTTCCCAGGAGGCACCTGGAATATGCAAATCAGCCTCCTCAAGCTTGAATCCCTGGTTTGGTGACTCTTTCCAAGCAGCTGGTCCCGGCTGTACCCAACGATCTTCTAGCTTAGGGAGACTCTTCGCTTTCCCAGGAGGCACCTGGAATATGCAAATCAGCCTCCTCAAGCTTGAATCCCTGGTTTGGTGACTCTTTCCAAGCAGCTGGTCCCGGCTGTACCCAACGATCTTCTAGCTTAGGGAGACTCTTCGCTTTCCCAGGAGGCACCTGGAATATGCAAATCAGCCTCCTCAAGCTTGAATCCCTGGTTTGGTGACTCTTTCCAAGCAGCTGGTCCCGGCTGTACCCAACGATCTTCTAGCTTAGGGAGACTCTTCGCTTTCCCAGGAGGCACCTGGAATATGCAAATCAGCCTCCTCAAGCTTGAATCCCTGGTTTGGTGACTCTTTCCAAGCAGCTGGTCCCGGCTGTACCCAACGATCTTCTAGCTTAGGGAGACTCTTCGCTTTCCCAGGAGGCACCTGGAATATGCAAATCAGCCTCCTCAAGCTTGAATCCCTGGTTTGGTGACTCTTTCCAAGCAGCTGGTCCCGGCTGTACCCAACGATCTTCTAGCTTAGGGAGACTCTTCGCTTTCCCAGGAGGCACCTGGAATATGCAAATCAGCCTCCTCAAGCTTGAATCCCTGGTTTGGTGACTCTTTCCAAGCAGCTGGTCCCGGCTGTACCCAACGATCTTCTAGCTTAGGGAGACTCTTCGCTTTCCCAGGAGGCACCTGGAATATGCAAATCAGCCTCCTCAAGCTTGAATCCCTGGTTTGGTGACTCTTTCCAAGCAGCTGGTCCCGGCTGTACCCAACGATCTTCTAGCTTAGGGAGACTCTTCGCTTTCCCAGGAGGCACCTGGAATATGCAAATCAGCCTCCTCAAGCTTGAATCCCTGGTTTGGTGACTCTTTCCAAGCAGCTGGTCCCGGCTGTACCCAACGATCTTCTAGCTTAGGGAGACTCTTCGCTTTCCCAGGAGGCACCTGGAATATGCAAATCAGCCTCCTCAAGCTTGAATCCCTGGTTTGGTGACTCTTTCCAAGCAGCTGGTCCCGGCTGTACCCAACGATCTTCTAGCTTAGGGAGACTCTTCGCTTTCCCAGGAGGCACCTGGAATATGCAAATCAGCCTCCTCAAGCTTGAATCCCTGGTTTGGTGACTCTTTCCAAGCAGCTGGTCCCGGCTGTACCCAACGATCTTCTAGCTTAGGGAGACTCTTCGCTTTCCCAGGAGGCACCTGGAATATGCAAATCAGCCTCCTCAAGCTTGAATCCCTGGTTTGGTGACTCTTTCCAAGCAGCTGGTCCCGGCTGTACCCAACGATCTTCTAGCTTAGGGAGACTCTTCGCTTTCCCAGGAGGCACCTGGGATATGCAAATCAGCCTCCTCAAGCTTGAATCCCTGGTTTGGTGACTCTTTCCAAGCAGCTGGTCCCGGCTGTACCCAACGATCTTCTAGCTTAGGGAGACTCTTCGCTTTCCCAGGAGGCACCTGGGATATGCAAATCAGCCTCCTCAAGCTTGAATCCCTGGTTTGGTGACTCTTTCCAAGCAGCTGGTCCCGGCTGTACCCAACGATCTTCTAGCTTAGGGAGACTCTTCGCTTTCCCAGGAGGCACCTGGGATATGCAAATCAGCCTCCTCAAGCTTGAATCCCTGGTTTGGTGACTCTTTCCAAGCAGCTGGTCCCGGCTGTACCCAACGATCTTCTAGCTTAGGGAGACTCTTCGCTTTCCCAGGAGGCACCTGGGATATGCAAATCAGCCTCCTCAAGCTTGAATCCCTGGTTTGGTGACTCTTTCCAAGCAGCTGGTCCCGGCTGTACCCAACGATCTTCTAGCTTAGGGAGACTCTTCGCTTTCCCAGGAGGCACCTGGGATATGCAAATCAGCCTCCTCAAGCTTGAATCCCTGGTTTGGTGACTCTTTCCAAGCAGCTGGTCCCGGCTGTACCCAACGATCTTCTAGCTTAGGGAGACTCTTCGCTTTCCCAGGAGGCACCTGGGATATGCAAATCAGCCTCCTCAAGCTTGAATCCCTGGTTTGGTGACTCTTTCCAAGCAGCTGGTCCCGGCTGTACCCAACGATCTTCTAGCTTAGGGAGACTCTTCGCTTTCCCAGGAGGCACCTGGGATATGCAAATCAGCCTCCTCAAGCTTGAATCCCTGGTTTGGTGACTCTTTCCAAGCAGCTGGTCCCGGCTGTACCCAACGATCTTCTAGCTTAGGGAGACTCTTCGCTTTCCCAGGAGGCACCTGGGATATGCAAATCAGCCTCCTCAAGCTTGAATCCCTGGTTTGGTGACTCTTTCCAAGCAGCTGGTCCCGGCTGTACCCAACGATCTTCTAGCTTAGGGAGACTCTTCGCTTTCCCAGGAGGCACCTGGGATATGCAAATCAGCCTCCTCAAGCTTGAATCCCTGGTTTGGTGACTCTTTCCAAGCAGCTGGTCCCGGCTGTACCCAACGATCTTCTAGCTTAGGGAGACTCTTCGCTTTCCCAGGAGGCACCTGGGATATGCAAATCAGCCTCCTCAAGCTTGAATCCCTGGTTTGGTGACTCTTTCCAAGCAGCTGGTCCCGGCTGTACCCAACGATCTTCTAGCTTAGGGAGACTCTTCGCTTTCCCAGGAGGCACCTGGGATATGCAAATCAGCCTCCTCAAGCTTGAATCCCTGGTTTGGTGACTCTTTCCAAGCAGCTGGTCCCGGCTGTACCCAACGATCTTCTAGCTTAGGGAGACTCTTCGCTTTCCCAGGAGGCACCTGGGATATGCAAATCAGCCTCCTCAAGCTTGAATCCCTGGTTTGGTGACTCTTTCCAAGCAGCTGGTCCCGGCTGTACCCAACGATCTTCTAGCTTAGGGAGACTCTTCGCTTTCCCAGGAGGCACCTGGGATATGCAAATCAGCCTCCTCAAGCTTGAATCCCTGGTTTGGTGACTCTTTCCAAGCAGCTGGTCCCGGCTGTACCCAACGATCTTCTAGCTTAGGGAGACTCTTCGCTTTCCCAGGAGGCACCTGGGATATGCAAATCAGCCTCCTCAAGCTTGAATCCCTGGTTTGGTGACTCTTTCCAAGCAGCTGGTCCCGGCTGTACCCAACGATCTTCTAGCTTAGGGAGACTCTTCGCTTTCCCAGGAGGCACCTGGGATATGCAAATCAGCCTCCTCAAGCTTGAATCCCTGGTTTGGTGACTCTTTCCAAGCAGCTGGTCCCGGCTGTACCCAACGATCTTCTAGCTTAGGGAGACTCTTCGCTTTCCCAGGAGGCACCTGGGATATGCAAATCAGCCTCCTCAAGCTTGAATCCCTGGTTTGGTGACTCTTTCCAAGCAGCTGGTCCCGGCTGTACCCAACGATCTTCTAGCTTAGGGAGACTCTTCGCTTTCCCAGGAGGCACCTGGGATATGCAAATCAGCCTCCTCAAGCTTGAATCCCTGGTTTGGTGACTCTTTCCAAGCAGCTGGTCCCGGCTGTACCCAACGATCTTCTAGCTTAGGGAGACTCTTCGCTTTCCCAGGAGGCACCTGGGATATGCAAATCAGCCTCCTCAAGCTTGAATCCCTGGTTTGGTGACTCTTTCCAAGCAGCTGGTCCCGGCTGTACCCAACGATCTTCTAGCTTAGGGAGACTCTTCGCTTTCCCAGGAGGCACCTGGGATATGCAAATCAGCCTCCTCAAGCTTGAATCCCTGGTTTGGTGACTCTTTCCAAGCAGCTGGTCCCGGCTGTACCCAACGATCTTCTAGCTTAGGGAGACTCTTCGCTTTCCCAGGAGGCACCTGGGATATGCAAATCAGCCTCCTCAAGCTTGAATCCCTGGTTTGGTGACTCTTTCCAAGCAGCTGGTCCCGGCTGTACCCAACGATCTTCTAGCTTAGGGAGACTCTTCGCTTTCCCAGGAGGCACCTGGGATATGCAAATCAGCCTCCTCAAGCTTGAATCCCTGGTTTGGTGACTCTTTCCAAGCAGCTGGTCCCGGCTGTACCCAACGATCTTCTAGCTTAGGGAGACTCTTCGCTTTCCCAGGAGGCACCTGGGATATGCAAATCAGCCTCCTCAAGCTTGAATCCCTGGTTTGGTGACTCTTTCCAAGCAGCTGGTCCCGGCTGTACCCAACGATCTTCTAGCTTAGGGAGACTCTTCGCTTTCCCAGGAGGCACCTGGGATATGCAAATCAGCCTCCTCAAGCTTGAATCCCTGGTTTGGTGACTCTTTCCAAGCAGCTGGTCCCGGCTGTACCCAACGATCTTCTAGCTTAGGGAGACTCTTCGCTTTCCCAGGAGGCACCTGGGATATGCAAATCAGCCTCCTCAAGCTTGAATCCCTGGTTTGGTGACTCTTTCCAAGCAGCTGGTCCCGGCTGTACCCAACGATCTTCTAGCTTAGGGAGACTCTTCGCTTTCCCAGGAGGCACCTGGGATATGCAAATCAGCCTCCTCAAGCTTGAATCCCTGGTTTGGTGACTCTTTCCAAGCAGCTGGTCCCGGCTGTACCCAACGATCTTCT
Organism: Ranitomeya imitator; assembly: GCF_032444005.1. Taxonomy (NCBI): domain Eukaryota; kingdom Metazoa; phylum Chordata; class Amphibia; order Anura; family Dendrobatidae; genus Ranitomeya; species Ranitomeya imitator. The sequence continues at coordinate 441,608,801 of NC_091284.1, forward strand.
AGCTTAGGGAGACTCTTCGCTTTCCCAGGAGGCACCTGGGATATGCAAATCAGCCTCCTCAAGCTTGAATCCCTGGTTTGGTGACTCTTTCCAAGCAGCTGGTCCCGGCTGTACCCAACGATCTTCTAGCTTAGGGAGACTCTTCGCTTTCCCAGGAGGCACCTGGGATATGCAAATCAGCCTCCTCAAGCTTGAATCCCTGGTTTGGTGACTCTTTCCAAGCAGCTGGTCCCGGCTGTACCCAACGATCTTCTAGCTTAGGGAGACTCTTCGCTTTCCCAGGAGGCACCTGGGATATGCAAATCAGCCTCCTCAAGCTTGAATCCCTGGTTTGGTGACTCTTTCCAAGCAGCTGGTCCCGGCTGTACCCAACGATCTTCTAGCTTAGGGAGACTCTTCGCTTTCCCAGGAGGCACCTGGGATATGCAAATCAGCCTCCTCAAGCTTGAATCCCTGGTTTGGTGACTCTTTCCAAGCAGCTGGTCCCGGCTGTACCCAACGATCTTCTAGCTTAGGGAGACTCTTCGCTTTCCCAGGAGGCACCTGGGATATGCAAATCAGCCTCCTCAAGCTTGAATCCCTGGTTTGGTGACTCTTTCCAAGCAGCTGGTCCCGGCTGTACCCAACGATCTTCTAGCTTAGGGAGACTCTTCGCTTTCCCAGGAGGCACCTGGGATATGCAAATCAGCCTCCTCAAGCTTGAATCCCTGGTTTGGTGACTCTTTCCAAGCAGCTGGTCCCGGCTGTACCCAACGATCTTCTAGCTTAGGGAGACTCTTCGCTTTCCCAGGAGGCACCTGGGATATGCAAATCAGCCTCCTCAAGCTTGAATCCCTGGTTTGGTGACTCTTTCCAAGCAGCTGGTCCCGGCTGTACCCAACGATCTTCTAGCTTAGGGAGACTCTTCGCTTTCCCAGGAGGCACCTGGGATATGCAAATCAGCCTCCTCAAGCTTGAATCCCTGGTTTGGTGACTCTTTCCAAGCAGCTGGTCCCGGCTGTACCCAACGATCTTCTAGCTTAGGGAGACTCTTCGCTTTCCCAGGAGGCACCTGGGATATGCAAATCAGCCTCCTCAAGCTTGAATCCCTGGTTTGGTGACTCTTTCCAAGCAGCTGGTCCCGGCTGTACCCAACGATCTTCTAGCTTAGGGAGACTCTTCGCTTTCCCAGGAGGCACCTGGGATATGCAAATCAGCCTCCTCAAGCTTGAATCCCTGGTTTGGTGACTCTTTCCAAGCAGCTGGTCCCGGCTGTACCCAACGATCTTCTAGCTTAGGGAGACTCTTCGCTTTCCCAGGAGGCACCTGGGATATGCAAATCAGCCTCCTCAAGCTTGAATCCCTGGTTTGGTGACTCTTTCCAAGCAGCTGGTCCCGGCTGTACCCAACGATCTTCTAGCTTAGGGAGACTCTTCGCTTTCCCAGGAGGCACCTGGGATATGCAAATCAGCCTCCTCAAGCTTGAATCCCTGGTTTGGTGACTCTTTCCAAGCAGCTGGTCCCGGCTGTACCCAACGATCTTCTAGCTTAGGGAGACTCTTCGCTTTCCCAGGAGGCACCTGGGATATGCAAATCAGCCTCCTCAAGCTTGAATCCCTGGTTTGGTGACTCTTTCCAAGCAGCTGGTCCCGGCTGTACCCAACGATCTTCTAGCTTAGGGAGACTCTTCGCTTTCCCAGGAGGCACCTGGGATATGCAAATCAGCCTCCTCAAGCTTGAATCCCTGGTTTGGTGACTCTTTCCAAGCAGCTGGTCCCGGCTGTACCCAACGATCTTCTAGCTTAGGGAGACTCTTCGCTTTCCCAGGAGGCACCTGGGATATGCAAATCAGCCTCCTCAAGCTTGAATCCCTGGTTTGGTGACTCTTTCCAAGCAGCTGGTCCCGGCTGTACCCAACGATCTTCTAGCTTAGGGAGACTCTTCGCTTTCCCAGGAGGCACCTGGGATATGCAAATCAGCCTCCTCAAGCTTGAATCCCTGGTTTGGTGACTCTTTCCAAGCAGCTGGTCCCGGCTGTACCCAACGATCTTCTAGCTTAGGGAGACTCTTCGCTTTCCCAGGAGGCACCTGGGATATGCAAATCAGCCTCCTCAAGCTTGAATCCCTGGTTTGGTGACTCTTTCCAAGCAGCTGGTCCCGGCTGTACCCAACGATCTTCTAGCTTAGGGAGACTCTTCGCTTTCCCAGGAGGCACCTGGGATATGCAAATCAGCCTCCTCAAGCTTGAATCCCTGGTTTGGTGACTCTTTCCAAGCAGCTGGTCCCGGCTGTACCCAACGATCTTCTAGCTTAGGGAGACTCTTCGCTTTCCCAGGAGGCACCTGGGATATGCAAATCAGCCTCCTCAAGCTTGAATCCCTGGTTTGGTGACTCTTTCCAAGCAGCTGGTCCCGGCTGTACCCAACGATCTTCTAGCTTAGGGAGACTCTTCGCTTTCCCAGGAGGCACCTGGGATATGCAAATCAGCCTCCTCAAGCTTGAATCCCTGGTTTGGTGACTCTTTCCAAGCAGCTGGTCCCGGCTGTACCCAACGATCTTCTAGCTTAGGGAGACTCTTCGCTTTCCCAGGAGGCACCTGGGATATGCAAATCAGCCTCCTCAAGCTTGAATCCCTGGTTTGGTGACTCTTTCCAAGCAGCTGGTCCCGGCTGTACCCAACGATCTTCTAGCTTAGGGAGACTCTTCGCTTTCCCAGGAGGCACCTGGGATATGCAAATCAGCCTCCTCAAGCTTGAATCCCTGGTTTGGTGACTCTTTCCAAGCAGCTGGTCCCGGCTGTACCCAACGATCTTCTAGCTTAGGGAGACTCTTCGCTTTCCCAGGAGGCACCTGGGATATGCAAATCAGCCTCCTCAAGCTTGAATCCCTGGTTTGGTGACTCTTTCCAAGCAGCTGGTCCCGGCTGTACCCAACGATCTTCTAGCTTAGGGAGACTCTTCGCTTTCCCAGGAGGCACCTGGGATATGCAAATCAGCCTCCTCAAGCTTGAATCCCTGGTTTGGTGACTCTTTCCAAGCAGCTGGTCCCGGCTGTACCCAACGATCTTCTAGCTTAGGGAGACTCTTCGCTTTCCCAGGAGGCACCTGGGATATGCAAATCAGCCTCCTCAAGCTTGAATCCCTGGTTTGGTGACTCTTTCCAAGCAGCTGGTCCCGGCTGTACCCAACGATCTTCTAGCTTAGGGAGACTCTTCGCTTTCCCAGGAGGCACCTGGGATATGCAAATCAGCCTCCTCAAGCTTGAATCCCTGGTTTGGTGACTCTTTCCAAGCAGCTGGTCCCGGCTGTACCCAACGATCTTCTAGCTTAGGGAGACTCTTCGCTTTCCCAGGAGGCACCTGGGATATGCAAATCAGCCTCCTCAAGCTTGAATCCCTGGTTTGGTGACTCTTTCCAAGCAGCTGGTCCCGGCTGTACCCAACGATCTTCTAGCTTAGGGAGACTCTTCGCTTTCCCAGGAGGCACCTGGGATATGCAAATCAGCCTCCTCAAGCTTGAATCCCTGGTTTGGTGACTCTTTCCAAGCAGCTGGTCCCGGCTGTACCCAACGATCTTCTAGCTTAGGGAGACTCTTCGCTTTCCCAGGAGGCACCTGGGATATGCAAATCAGCCTCCTCAAGCTTGAATCCCTGGTTTGGTGACTCTTTCCAAGCAGCTGGTCCCGGCTGTACCCAACGATCTTCTAGCTTAGGGAGACTCTTCGCTTTCCCAGGAGGCACCTGGGATATGCAAATCAGCCTCCTCAAGCTTGAATCCCTGGTTTGGTGACTCTTTCCAAGCAGCTGGTCCCGGCTGTACCCAACGATCTTCTAGCTTAGGGAGACTCTTCGCTTTCCCAGGAGGCACCTGGGATATGCAAATCAGCCTCCTCAAGCTTGAATCCCTGGTTTGGTGACTCTTTCCAAGCAGCTGGTCCCGGCTGTACCCAACGATCTTCTAGCTTAGGGAGACTCTTCGCTTTCCCAGGAGGCACCTGGGATATGCAAATCAGCCTCCTCAAGCTTGAATCCCTGGTTTGGTGACTCTTTCCAAGCAGCTGGTCCCGGCTGTACCCAACGATCTTCTAGCTTAGGGAGACTCTTCGCTTTCCCAGGAGGCACCTGGGATATGCAAATCAGCCTCCTCAAGCTTGAATCCCTGGTTTGGTGACTCTTTCCAAGCAGCTGGTCCCGGCTGTACCCAACGATCTTCTAGCTTAGGGAGACTCTTCGCTTTCCCAGGAGGCACCTGGGATATGCAAATCAGCCTCCTCAAGCTTGAATCCCTGGTTTGGTGACTCTTTCCAAGCAGCTGGTCCCGGCTGTACCCAACGATCTTCTAGCTTAGGGAGACTCTTCGCTTTCCCAGGAGGCACCTGGGATATGCAAATCAGCCTCCTCAAGCTTGAATCCCTGGTTTGGTGACTCTTTCCAAGCAGCTGGTCCCGGCTGTACCCAACGATCTTCTAGCTTAGGGAGACTCTTCGCTTTCCCAGGAGGCACCTGGGATATGCAAATCAGCCTCCTCAAGCTTGAATCCCTGGTTTGGTGACTCTTTCCAAGCAGCTGGTCCCGGCTGTACCCAACGATCTTCTAGCTTAGGGAGACTCTTCGCTTTCCCAGGAGGCACCTGGGATATGCAAATCAGCCTCCTCAAGCTTGAATCCCTGGTTTGGTGACTCTTTCCAAGCAGCTGGTCCCGGCTGTACCCAACGATCTTCTAGCTTAGGGAGACTCTTCGCTTTCCCAGGAGGCACCTGGGATATGCAAATCAGCCTCCTCAAGCTTGAATCCCTGGTTTGGTGACTCTTTCCAAGCAGCTGGTCCCGGCTGTACCCAACGATCTTCTAGCTTAGGGAGACTCTTCGCTTTCCCAGGAGGCACCTGGGATATGCAAATCAGCCTCCTCAAGCTTGAATCCCTGGTTTGGTGACTCTTTCCAAGCAGCTGGTCCCGGCTGTACCCAACGATCTTCTAGCTTAGGGAGACTCTTCGCTTTCCCAGGAGGCACCTGGGATATGCAAATCAGCCTCCTCAAGCTTGAATCCCTGGTTTGGTGACTCTTTCCAAGCAGCTGGTCCCGGCTGTACCCAACGATCTTCTAGCTTAGGGAGACTCTTCGCTTTCCCAGGAGGCACCTGGGATATGCAAATCAGCCTCCTCAAGCTTGAATCCCTGGTTTGGTGACTCTTTCCAAGCAGCTGGTCCCGGCTGTACCCAACGATCTTCTAGCTTAGGGAGACTCTTCGCTTTCCCAGGAGGCACCTGGGATATGCAAATCAGCCTCCTCAAGCTTGAATCCCTGGTTTGGTGACTCTTTCCAAGCAGCTGGTCCCGGCTGTACCCAACGATCTTCTAGCTTAGGGAGACTCTTCGCTTTCCCAGGAGGCACCTGGGATATGCAAATCAGCCTCCTCAAGCTTGAATCCCTGGTTTGGTGACTCTTTCCAAGCAGCTGGTCCCGGCTGTACCCAACGATCTTCTAGCTTAGGGAGACTCTTCGCTTTCCCAGGAGGCACCTGGGATATGCAAATCAGCCTCCTCAAGCTTGAATCCCTGGTTTGGTGACTCTTTCCAAGCAGCTGGTCCCGGCTGTACCCAACGATCTTCTAGCTTAGGGAGACTCTTCGCTTTCCCAGGAGGCACCTGGGATATGCAAATCAGCCTCCTCAAGCTTGAATCCCTGGTTTGGTGACTCTTTCCAAGCAGCTGGTCCCGGCTGTACCCAACGATCTTCTAGCTTAGGGAGACTCTTCGCTTTCCCAGGAGGCACCTGGGATATGCAAATCAGCCTCCTCAAGCTTGAATCCCTGGTTTGGTGACTCTTTCCAAGCAGCTGGTCCCGGCTGTACCCAACGATCTTCTAGCTTAGGGAGACTCTTCGCTTTCCCAGGAGGCACCTGGGATATGCAAATCAGCCTCCTCAAGCTTGAATCCCTGGTTTGGTGACTCTTTCCAAGCAGCTGGTCCCGGCTGTACCCAACGATCTTCTAGCTTAGGGAGACTCTTCGCTTTCCCAGGAGGCACCTGGGATATGCAAATCAGCCTCCTCAAGCTTGAATCCCTGGTTTGGTGACTCTTTCCAAGCAGCTGGTCCCGGCTGTACCCAACGATCTTCTAGCTTAGGGAGACTCTTCGCTTTCCCAGGAGGCACCTGGGATATGCAAATCAGCCTCCTCAAGCTTGAATCCCTGGTTTGGTGACTCTTTCCAAGCAGCTGGTCCCGGCTGTACCCAACGATCTTCTAGCTTAGGGAGACTCTTCGCTTTCCCAGGAGGCACCTGGGATATGCAAATCAGCCTCCTCAAGCTTGAATCCCTGGTTTGGTGACTCTTTCCAAGCAGCTGGTCCCGGCTGTACCCAACGATCTTCTAGCTTAGGGAGACTCTTCGCTTTCCCAGGAGGCACCTGGGATATGCAAATCAGCCTCCTCAAGCTTGAATCCCTGGTTTGGTGACTCTTTCCAAGCAGCTGGTCCCGGCTGTACCCAACGATCTTCTAGCTTAGGGAGACTCTTCGCTTTCCCAGGAGGCACCTGGGATATGCAAATCAGCCTCCTCAAGCTTGAATCCCTGGTTTGGTGACTCTTTCCAAGCAGCTGGTCCCGGCTGTACCCAACGATCTTCTAGCTTAGGGAGACTCTTCGCTTTCCCAGGAGGCACCTGGGATATGCAAATCAGCCTCCTCAAGCTTGAATCCCTGGTTTGGTGACTCTTTCCAAGCAGCTGGTCCCGGCTGTACCCAACGATCTTCTAGCTTAGGGAGACTCTTCGCTTTCCAGGAGGCACCTGGGATATGCAAATCAGCCTCCTCAAGCTTGAATCCCTGGTTTGGTGACTCTTTCCAAGCAGCTGGTCCCGGCTGTACCCAACGATCTTCTAGCTTAGGGAGACTCTTCGCTTTCCCAGGAGGCACCTGGGATATGCAAATCAGCCTCCTCAAGCTTGAATCCCTGGTTTGGTGACTCTTTCCAAGCAGCTGGTCCCGGCTGTACCCAACGATCTTCTAGCTTAGGGAGACTCTTCGCTTTCCCAGGAGGCACCTGGGATATGCAAATCAGCCTCCTCAAGCTTGAATCCCTGGTTTGGTGACTCTTTCCAAGCAGCTGGTCCCGGCTGTACCCAACGATCTTCTAGCTTAGGGAGACTCTTCGCTTTCCCAGGAGGCACCTGGGATATGCAAATCAGCCTCCTCAAGCTTGAATCCCTGGTTTGGTGACTCTTTCCAAGCAGCTGGTCCCGGCTGTACCCAACGATCTTCTAGCTTAGGGAGACTCTTCGCTTTCCCAGGAGGCACCTGGGATATGCAAATCAGCCTCCTCAAGCTTGAATCCCTGGTTTGGTGACTCTTTCCAAGCAGCTGGTCCCGGCTGTACCCAACGATCTTCTAGCTTAGGGAGACTCTTCGCTTTCCCAGGAGGCACCTGGGATATGCAAATCAGCCTCCTCAAGCTTGAATCCCTGGTTTGGTGACTCTTTCCAAGCAGCTGGTCCCGGCTGTACCCAACGATCTTCTAGCTTAGGGAGACTCTTCGCTTTCCCAGGAGGCACCTGGGATATGCAAATCAGCCTCCTCAAGCTTGAATCCCTGGTTTGGTGACTCTTTCCAAGCAGCTGGTCCCGGCTGTACCCAACGATCTTCTAGCTTAGGGAGACTCTTCGCTTTCCCAGGAGGCACCTGGGATATGCAAATAGCCTCCTCAAGCTTGAATCCCTGGTTTGGTGACTCTTTCCAAGCAGCTGGTCCCGGCTGTACCCAACGATCTTCTAGCTTAGGGAGACTCTTCGCTTTCCCAGGAGGCACCTGGGATATGCAAATTAGCCTCCTCAAGCTTGAATCCCTGGTTTGGTGACTCTTTCCAAGCAGCTGGTCCCGGCTGTACCCAACGATCTTCTAGCTTAGGGAGACTCTTCGCTTTCCCAGGAGGCACCTGGGATATGCAAATTAGCCTCCTCAAGCTTGAATCCCTGGTTTGGTGACTCTTTCCAAGCAGCTGGTCCCGGCTGTACCCAACGATCTTCTAGCTTAGGGAGACTCTTCGCTTTCCCAGGAGGCACCTGGGATATGCAAATTAGCCTCCTCAAGCTTGAATCCCTGGTTTGGTGACTCTTTCCAAGCAGCTGGTCCCGGCTGTACCCAACGATCTTCTAGCTTAGGGAGACTCTTCGCTTTCCCAGGAGGCACCTGGGATATGCAAATTAGCCTCCTCAAGCTTGAATCCCTGGTTTGGTGACTCTTTCCAAGCAGCTGGTCCCGGCTGTACCCAACGATCTTCTAGCTTAGGGAGACTCTTCGCTTTCCCAGGAGGCACCTGGGATATGCAAATTAGCCTCCTCAAGCTTGAATCCCTGGTTTGGTGACTCTTTCCAAGCAGCTGGTCCCGGCTGTACCCAACGATCTTCTAGCTTAGGGAGACTCTTCGCTTTCCCAGGAGGCACCTGGGATATGCAAATTAGCCTCCTCAAGCTTGAATCCCTGGTTTGGTGACTCTTTCCAAGCAGCTGGTCCCGGCTGTACCCAACGATCTTCTAGCTTAGGGAGACTCTTCGCTTTCCCAGGAGGCACCTGGGATATGCAAATTAGCCTCCTCAAGCTTGAATCCCTGGTTTGGTGACTCTTTCCAAGCAGCTGGTCCCGGCTGTACCCAACGATCTTCTAGCTTAGGGAGACTCTTCGCTTTCCCAGGAGGCACCTGGGATATGCAAATTAGCCTCCTCAAGCTTGAATCCCTGGTTTGGTGACTCTTTCCAAGCAGCTGGTCCCGGCTGTACCCAACGATCTTCTAGCTTAGGGAGACTCTTCGCTTTCCCAGGAGGCACCTGGGATATGCAAATTAGCCTCCTCAAGCTTGAATCCCTGGTTTGGTGACTCTTTCCAAGCAG